>NC_054868.1:40737428-41045206 GCF_018320785.1 Cheilinus undulatus
TTGTTATCTTAGCTAAAGGAAGCAATTTGATGCTGCGAATAAGAAACATACTATTTACGTCTTGTGCATAAGACTGAGCTTCTGATATTTAAAGCTACAATATGAATATTTTTTGCTCTGAAATGTCCATATTTATTTAAAAAATGACAAGTTATATTTGTTGGTAGATTTTTTTTCACAATATCTCAAATATTTCCAACAGTTTTCCAAACTAGAGACACTATTTAATTGTGATGGGATGTGTGATCTGTGTTTTAGGTTTGTTGTATGACAGGCAGATGTGTTATGAACCACCAGGCCAAATTTCAGTCATGAAAATCTCTTAGTTTATAAAATTAAGCTTGAAATCACTATAAAGGAGGCTGTCATATTTGCTCCATAATGGTGTGGGCATGTTGGTTGTATGTGCCAAAGCCACACCCACTCACGAGAAACACAACCAAGTAAAACAATCACATTTATGTCATGACAGACATGTGAGAGCTAAAAAATCCCAGTTTCTGTGAAGTTATGTTTCTCTCCTGTTAACGAGACGTCTTTATTGTTAAACTGCTGCTGAAAACTTCAAAATAAAAGTCTTCAAGATGATTTAAGTTAAAGGCTTTTATTGTGACAGACTTGGCAGGAATAAAACTTGGCTATTATCGGGTGCATTACTAAACTTTAGCATCGAGACGCTAACAGACAGGAGGGACTGAACTGTTGCTGCTTTGAGAGAGACAAAGCCGCAGTTTGCTTATTTTTTATCATCCAGGAATAAAGACAAAGGAAATATGGATTAAAACACACCTTTAGTGCTGTGTCTGGTTTAAGTCAAAAATACACAAGCACTCCAGCAATTAGTCAGCCCCCTGACCTTACGGTGAACTATGGCCAGAGCCCAGCTGCCTGGCTCTATACTAGAGCAGAGACAGAGACGTCTGTTCACTGTGGCTGATGGCTTTCAGCTAACAAAAGACTGTATTTAGATAATGCTCAGAGATTTTCTATCATTGCAGGTTAGGAGAGCGGGGTAATTCACTCATCACCTGGTGACGTCATGGGGTGCTACATTTGCTCTGCTCAAAATAAGCCTTGCAAAGAAAGTGGTGAACAACAGTTTGAATCCAAAATTTAGTCACACATAGATCTCAGTGTTTTAATATGTTTACAGCAACCTTATTCCAACATATCTAGTGTGTTAAAACACACATTTTGTGTTAACTTATATGGACACTAATATATTTACATAAACAAAAAAACACTGAAAACATTATAAAAACCTCCTTTTTTAAAATTTCTCATGGCAAAACCTTACAGTAACCTACAGCATGGGGCTGTCTTGTTTTTATCCTTACGGTGATGCATGAAAGCATGACTGTATTAGCTATTGGGCCATAAACGTATAGCTCAAACTATGATGAATATTTTATCAGGTTTGGGGTCTCCAGCTGTTTCACTGTATTACATCACTTTAGCCCTGTAGTCACATGCTGTTCCTGCTCTATGAGCTGCACTCAGGTGCTGCACTCTTGCTTTTATCAGTTTTTTCTGTCCTTTATCCACAGATGAGAAGGAGATCTTCTTAGAGGAGGACGATGGCTCTGGAAACTCTTGCACCATCGGCTCAGAAATCTACCTAGATGTCAGTTACCTTCATTACCTCTACGACGCCCATCTGAGCATCAGCAGCTGCATACGAGCCTGCCAGGTGTGGTCTGCGCCTTACGATGGCGAGAACCCTCCTCCTGAGACGTACCAACCTGGTGTCCTGGAGGAGCCAGGGCTGAAGATGCGGCAAACTCAGATCGCTCTCAAGAGAGTTCCACAGCCGATAGCGCCACGCCCTCGACCCTGCCCGCCAGAGTCCGCCTCCGTCGGTCAGCTTGAACTAGAGTGGGATGATAGTTATGACGCAGGCCCGATGCAGATTACCGAGACTCCGGAGGAGAGTAAACCTCCAGTAAAGCCTGCTGCAGAGCCTCCAGTGCACATCCAGGAAATGAGGAAAACAGCCATCATGTTGGTAAAAGGCTCTTACATCGAGGAAAATGAGTTTGAGGATGATGTCAAGGTGTACGACCTTGTGGCGAAGAAAGACGCTAGAGATGTCGAACGTGTTCGACTCAACTCAAGTGGCACTAAAAAAGAAGGAACCCAGCAAAACTCAGCAGAAGTTCCTCTTAAAAACGGACTCAGTCTGTCTCTCCCAGCATCTCTGGCAGCTGATAACAAAAACAGCTCAGACTCAAAAGTAAAAAGTCAGAAAGATTGTAACTCCAACGTCCAAAGCCCCACTTCACCTGAGGTGGCTGACGACCTTTTGGCCCAGTATGAGGAGCTCATCCGTACACTGGACTCTAAAGCAGCAGGAAGACAAGTCAAAACTGAAGGAGAGATGAAGAAGCCCCTCACTCCTGTGCTTGACGAGGAAGATGAGGAGATGGATTTCACATCCTTCTCTGTTGAGACACCAGAGAAACTTGTCTCACCTTTTGGGACCAAGTTTTCCAGCAGCTTAGCAGGGAGAAGCCATTCAGTGCCTTTTACTGGTGAGTAGAGAAGAAGCTTTGATCTTCAGCAGCCTCTGTATTTATAAAAAAAAAAAGGGTCAAAAATACAAACTAGTTTCTGATATTTTCTCTGCAGGTCCGTTTGTGAGTGTGCTGTTGTCTCGTATGGAGAACATGCTCTCCAACTCACTCCATGTTAACCTGTTGTTGACTGGCATCCTGGCTCAGTTGGCAGCCTATCCTCAGCCTCTTCTGCGCTCGTTCCTCCTCAACACCAACCTGGTGTTTCAGCCAACGGTTCGCTCACTTTACCAGGTAACAAAAGTAACTTAAAAATGTCACATGTTTGGCAAGAGTGAGAATTTCATGCTCTTAATTTCTCTCAAGACTATTCAAAAGTCAAAAAGATGCAAAATCTGATTTTGGTGCATCATCATAAAACATTGAAACATGCATCTGTCCTTTTATAGGAGATATTTAAAATAGATATTCGAAGCTCTTCCCTTCTTTAGCTTTGATTCAATTAATATGCAGTTGTGATTCAAATGAAAAATTTGTTGTCTTTCTTTCTGTTTAGGTGTTAGCCACAATAAAGTACCAGATAGAAGACTTGGCTGCCACTAGGAAAGATTTCCCCCAGCTGATCACTGCAGCTCAGCACTGGCTGCTGGCCAGGGAGACTACACTTGTAGAAGGAGGTAAAAACTGCAACACATCCAATATTTTTGCCTCTTTGCTAGCTTTGGTTGGGGACATACATAGGGCAAGTGGCAACCTCGTTGAAGGAAAATGAAGCCAGAGTGGAAAGAGGCTGTAAAATGCTGATTTTTATAGTAGTAATAAACACGTTTCAGCCTGGTTCAAAAGCTGTTTTGTTGGAATAGTTCAAATCTTTATGGGAACACACTGTATGGGGGTTGAATTTGTATCTATAACTCATCTGTGTGGGCCTGTCTCTGCTCCACCTCTGCCTGTTTCTGGGTTGATCTAAAGTTAATTTTAGATTGCATTTTCAATATGGTGACCACTGTTGATTGGCCTCAAAAGCCCTCTTTGATAACCAGATGGCTAACAACACTCAGTCTTAGTCCAGTAATTTCTCTAGAGAATGGTGTAGACTAGTGGTTTTCAGTTTTGTTTGCCCAAGGCACATCTAAGGTCAAGCCAAAATCTTAAGGCACTGCATATTCATATCCATGTAAAATAGGTTTTGCAGTATCTGAAGTTGTTCTATAGTTTTTGTAGTAACATATGATTGTGCACATTCCCATGGAACACCTAAACTTTTGTCAAGTTGCACCAGTGCCTTTAGGGAACCTAATGACCTAGACCCACAGCAATAAGCTACACTTAAATATTAGTAGTTTAGCATGCATTTTTGGAATCTAGTATAAAAGGAAGTGGATTTTGCAGTACAGAATTTAAACAAGGGTTTGAATTTTTTAGCAGGGTCTGGCTGTAGACAGTATACCTCAAACACATAATTGAAATAATACCATATTTAACTACCATTGAGGGTTATGGTAAGAGCCAAGGTAATGGTTAGGGCTCCAAAAGTTAAAAACCTGACCTGCAAAACCTGATTGATTAAAATGTTTTTAATAATTATAAGTTTGATTACAGGAATGAAGCTCATCCTCCATGAAAACATTCTAATGCAGCAAGCGCAGCTACATAGCTCTGTTGTTTGTGTAAGCTATGTAGCTAATGTAGCTGACATAGCTAACACCAAGCTCACAAAGCAGCTACGCAAATTACACAGCTTTATTATCTATGTAGCTACGTTAGCTTTAGCTGTGTTTGCTAAAGCTCACTTTGCTAAAGGTAGCTTGGCTGCGTTGGCTTGGTAATGTAAATTACGTAGCTAGCGTAGCTAAAGCTATGATAGCTTAAGTTAAAGCTAAAGAAGCTAATGTGAGCCACCATTCGTGTTTCTATTGCTCAAACAAGTGTACATATAATTTAATTTTGGATTAGACAGCTAATTTTTTTCTCTGTTTGATCTATGAGATGATTTTAGTCTGAAATTTTAGCAATGTGGTTATTCCTTGAATGTAACTGCCAGACTTTGTTTATGAGTTAAGTTGAATTTAAGAAAAATATAACACTGGAAATATGTTGTACTGGCAAATGATGGAATTTCTTTCTGAGATATACAACATTTCAGATGAATTATTTGTTCATGGCAATGAGAGATGTCCAGTCTACAGAAAGATTGTCTTGGAAATCATGGGGAATTTGCTTTCTTCTTGAGAGAGAAATGACAAGATTGCTAACACAGTTAGTAAACCTAGTTTAGTTTCACTTAAGTTCATACGCGAGTCAAGGCAGGTGAGCGAATACTTTTGGCAATATAGTGTACCTTTGAGGTTCAAAATCTAAGATGGTGACTGTCCTCAAAGCAAAACTTTAGCTAAAAACAGTATACGACTGAGGCATCATTTTTGGCAAAATGTTAAGCTAGCCTGCCACCAGTGATAGCTATATGTTTCCTGAGAATGTCGCTCTTTTGCTTTGTTATCAGGAATTTCAAATCTCATAATGACTTTGAGTTATTTTTGGAAACTTCTTTACTTTGGAAGAAGAAGTAAAACAAATACAAGAAAAAGGATGTGTTTATAGTCAGCTCAGGAGACTAGTTATATGTCGGTAGTCAGTGTGATAAGCTAGCATTACATTTTTACATGTCTTTTAAGGACATTGAGACTTTGAGTCATCACAAACATCTTTTTCCTTCAATTTCACATACTCACTGGCAAATATGAGTTACTTCAAAACTTCTTTATTCATTCTGGGATGTGTTCTTGCTCCTGTTGGGAATCTGAATAAATTCTACTTGATTTTAAGAAGTCATGAGTCTGTGTAGTTTGGAAGCTCTCCTCTAAACCCTGAGAGTATCAGGCTTGGTTTTGGACCAGACTCCCTGCTGTTTTAGAGTGATACAAGCTTAGCAAAACATGTTGTCAGAAGCATGTTTGGGTAAATATATTAGCCAGACCATTATATATTTAAAGGGAATTTTAAGTTGCTTGGAATACTTTACATGTTCAATGTTTGTCTCAGAAACGCAGCACTTGGGGACCAACTTTCTGGGTGGAAAAATTCATGAAGGGAAAGCTCATTAAGAGGAATATCTCATGTTTACAGGATGTCCTGAATTCACATTGCATGGAGTTCAGTTCATCCATGCATTTGACTGTATTTGCTCTTACTTTTGTCTGTGTCATTTATTAAATCCTTATTTTTGCAGACAAAAACAGCAACAAACGCTCCAACCAAGGCGAGCTGGGAAGGATCTTGAAGAATTCGCCTCCACCAGCACCTAAAGCCATCTCTTTGGACCGGACCGAAGTCTTCGCTACCGTCCTCTTCTCAGAGTTTCTCAAAGAACTGGCAGCCATCGCACAAGAGCACTCCATCTTATCGTACATTCCTATGGAAGAGTGATCCTGTCTCAATAGACTCTCTAAAGACTCTTACCACGGTATTTTATGTTCTTTTCAGGCAATACTTGATGAAGACAACCTCTTAGATCAAGCGATTTCTACAACTTTCTAAAAATAATTGTATATTTATTTTTCAAGCAAAGATAATCAGTTTCATGTGCTTTCAAATTAATCTTTCTACTTTGCCAGCCAAGGAGGTTCAGAATAAGAAATCTGTTTCTACCTGATGCATACACCAGCCGATAATGCTCATTCGAGCAAACTCAAGGTCCACAAACCAAAGACTTAATGTTTTTTTTTTTAATCATCATTTTATAACCTTTTATGAGCTTACAGGTTCTGCCCTCTGCCTGAATGTCTTCTACAACCAGCTTCAACCACAGCAAGAAGTCTGCTGCTCTTCATGTTTGTTAGATACTCAGGTGGCCTTACAGGAGAGTTGTTGCCTCTGGACAATAAATCTAGAACCCTTAAGGCAGGGGTGTCCAAACTACAGTCCAAACTTAAAATTGTAAAAGTAAAAAAAAAAAAAGATGACCCATGGGGGTGTAGCTGTCACAGCTCAGATGTTAAAGTTTGGTTCATGCAGTCACATGACAAATATGTCAGAATGGAGCGAAAAGGTAAACAAACATGGTCTAAGAACAGTCACCACATCCCAATCCAGGTCTCACCTTCTTTTTCACACATTTCTGCCACTTTTAAACCCTTCCCACCACTTTTTCCAAGAAATCAATTTTTACCACTGTCCACCTATTATTGCCTCTTTTGATCCGTTATTGCCTACTGCCTAAAGACTTTTTAGTCACGATTAATCCCAGGATTCCTGTAGTTGATCACGATTAATCACACCATTTCCACCCCATTCTAAAATTCCTCTATTTTCCGTTTAAATATGTTTTTGTGTCATTTAAGTTTTTTCAACTTTATTAAACTAAAACCTACTTTTATACATGAATTGAAGATGTAAAGATGAACTAAACGACATAAAAAAGGAACTTAAGTACTTAAAAGGAAATACGTGAACATTAAAAAGTACCTGTTTGATAATACATGGTTAAAGTGACTTTTGATTTGTCTACTGAGCTGTCTAAGTCTTTTTTTTTTTTTAACTGAAATGAGACATTGAGGATTAGTGGTGGACTAATTTGACATCACTGCCTGCAGTGGCTTAACCAGAGTTTGTTGAAGGCAGAAATAAATCATGCGATTAATTACGATTAAAAAATATCAGTGCACTGGTTGTGAAGCCGAGCTAATCGTAATTCATGGGCTTAATCTTGACGGCCCTTATTTTGACCGATTTTATTCTGTTTTTAAGAAGGCTCTATATTATGGCACAAAGGAATAAAATATGTGTTGCTTTGATAAAAGTGGTTATCAGTCAGGTAAAAAAATAAGATATTTTTATCACAGCTTAACTTTTTTGAGTAGCAACTAGCAAGACGATACGGCGGAGCTATAAGACCTCCATTATCTTTCCTCAATCTTTTCTGCTGTTTTAAAAACCCTCTGGGACTTGGGTTGGTTAGGAGCCCAAGGATCACCATTTCAAGTCCTGGTACAAGCCAAAATCTTAAATGGATCTGGATCCTGGAGAAGTGGCAGCTCATCTCCCAAATGTTGCAGACATGCCCTTGAGGAAGGCACCAAACCTACCTGATTGGACATTAATGCCAGAACAAAGCAAGCTATTGTAGGTCACATATCACTCTCTTATGCCACTTTTATTTACCTCCTTCTGTGGACGGTCATTTCGGCTGTTGGTGGAATTGTTTTTTCAACACATTGTGTGTGTGTAGATCAGTAATGTAAATCCATTTTTATTTACTCTTTAAGCTTATTCAGTTACTAAACATATCTTCACCTACATTAGACTGGTTTACCTGACATTATTACACTAAAGGTGGGGTATATCTAAGTGAACCAGTCATCCTTTAATTTTTCTCTATATTGCCCTTCTTGAAAAAAGTTTGGACACCCCTTCCTGAAGGGGACAAGGGCAGAAAAAAATTAAGTTTGAGACTCGCACACAAACTATCTCATGGCCACCATAAACACATGAGCACAAGGAAGTTTCTTCTCTTACTTTCTGATGCTCTTAAAGAAATATTTTGTGTGCCTGGCAAACTTTGTTGTAATCATTTGAAAGTATTGCATTCGGATGAGAGTTCCTACCATTGCGTCCCATAGGATGAGAAATGTAACTCTTGTGAGCGTGCAATAGTTGTCGTATACATGAAACTTTATCATGTGAACAAGGGCTTTTCTTGTGAGCATAGTTTCTGACGTGTACGTGAAATGTATTCATCGATTTTCTTCTGTCCTTGGCCCATGAGGGTTCAGCCATAAGTGAGCACCTTGCAGAATTAAAATCCTAAAATGAAGACAGCTATGAAGGCTTGGCTGTCTCCTGATGCAACTGTTAACGTGACTTCACTTTTTGGGCAAAACGTTGGTCACATTTGTCTGTTTTAAAGTTTCCTGAGTCTTTTTGTTAGGTGTACGTTTGTTTTGGTGTTTCTGTCATTCATGATGGTACCTCAAGAGTACTTGGACTCACGCTATGTTTTCTTTGGGTTCTTCTTTCAAGAAGAAATTTTTCCCACAATGCAACGGGCTTTGTGAATTGTCTACACCAAAACACAACACATATATTTGATATGCCTTACTCTAGCGATGCTCTAAATGTACATATTGTAAGAACACTATGCAAATCAACCATGTTTTTGGTGTGATTAAGTCTGGGTTATTTTCAGAATGGGAAGGGGTATTTAAGCTTGTATGTGAGTTTCTTTTGCCATATTTTTATTTCAGTAGGGTTATGATAAAAACTAGTTGATTTAGTTTGGTGTAATTGAGGGTTTTAGGGGGGTTTAGTTGTGATAAGTCTGAAATATCTATGTGAAATAGTTACAGAGGACTTTTTCAGTGTAGTCCTAAATTGCACATGGCCGTTTGTGTAATTGTTAAATAATATAAGAAATATTTTGGTACAAAGCATGCCTCCACTATCAAATGAAATGGAAACACTTTGAAAATTGTGCCTAAATTATATTTTCAATCCACATTATTGCCTGATATATAACGGATTCACATGGGAGTACTACAAATACAAGTTTAACTTGAATATATGTATGAGGTTTGTTTACCCATTTTGAATGAGCAAGAGAATAGCCCTGTAGGCTGATGTTGTAAAATGTGTTGTTTTGCCACATTATGTCTGAGGGTCTGTTCTGTATTATCAAAAATATGTGGTAAAAATCATCAAAATTACAGAACAAATGGGGGATGCAGTTTCTGAATAATTTTGGGTTTTTTGCAAGTTAATATGTTGAATTTTGTGAAGAAACAATGTAGATAAAATTAGAAACAGTTCCTTTTTCTGTCAAAATAGACCCATAGATCATCGACTGCTCTGATGAAATCAAACACAAATAAGAAGAAAGAAGGCTGAAAAAAAAATTAAATGATCTTGTTTAAAAGGAAAATTACACAATTTTTATTACAGACATAATCTCCTATAGTAACTCCAATTGATAAGTGAGGAATTTCAAACTTAGTATATTTTCTTATGTTAAAGATAAATCCAGTTTCTACTTGATTCTATGCAATCAATCATTTAGGATGAGGAATCTTTGTGTGCTGGATTAGAGATGTATATTTATATCCATGAAGTCCATTTCCACTTTGATTCAATATGTCTGTTCATCTGGTAAATGAATGTTTCAGAGCACTTTATCAGCCTTTTCATACTGCAGTGTCTCTACACCACCCTGTGCATCAACCTGCACAGACGCAGGTCAAACCTACACTGCAGAACAATAACCACCATGTCTGAACAGCATTGTGGTATGAAAAACGGGTACTATAGACAACACATCAGTCCAGCTTCTGTCTCTGTAGGTCCCTGTTCCAAAGATTTGTCTTCTCTGACACCACTTGGCCTCAGTTTTCTATCCAACATGTGATCAGGTCGCTGTTTGTTGCCTCTTTTAATAAAAATATTTAGTAAATGAAGCAGATGCATTAAATGTGTCATTCTTTCCCAATACTCTGCACCATCTGGGAATTATTTGCCTTATTTTTATTCTATAAGCTTTGATGTCCTTATAGTGCACAAAATTGGTAAAAAAAAAAAAAAAAAAATATATATATATATATATATATATGTTTTTCACATTGTCATGATGGGGTACTGAGTGGAGATTATCAGAGAAATATGAAATTGAATGACTGTAGCATCAGAATAAAACAGAATACAAGTGAAAAAAGTGAAGGGAGTCAGAATTCTTTCTCTAATGCACTGTATTTTTGACTGCAGCCAAACTGGATATTGCAGGGATAAAAAAAAATCCAAAGAGGGATGATTCAGTCAAAATATCAGGGAGCTCCAGAAGCTTTGTGGTTATCCTCTCAGCAGGCATTATCAGGTTCAAATGTGGTCTGCATGCCATTCTCCTCTCCACGCTATCTTATCCAATCAGAATAAAGGCATAGAAGCCCATAACAATTCTAGAAAAACTGAGAAGTGGCACCTACCTGAGTCATGGACAAAAACAAAAATGAAATCAGTGTATTATGAAAAAGACCAGTGGGATCTAGGAGCAATCAGACACAGTCTGGAGAGATGCAACATCAGTTTTTAAGATTATTTATCTGTAACAGAGAAAGATTGCTCTAATTTTGCCAGTTATTTACTCCAAAAAGTGAACAGCTTCTGAGATATACCTGTAAAATAATCTGCACTGAATATGAGGTGATATTTAGTATCAATATCATAAAGATAAAGTTTATGAAAAATATCTGCACCTTCATTCCTGAGCGAATCCCCATTCAATGCACCAAAGTTTGAATTTAAAACCACATTTTATAAATAACCAGCTTCATCCACCAGAGGGCGCTCATGGATCACTCCTCTATGGGTGTGTTAAAAGTTTGTGCAGCCTCTGCTGATAAGAGCATCCGGCATATCAGCAATTTCCTCCTCTGCCCGGGGGATTTTCAGGCCTTATGAATGACCATAATAGCCAGTAAGACAGAGGACAATGAAATACAAATCTATATTGTAACTCTAATAATGAATGATATACAGCATTGTTGTAAAAACCACACTTCCAAAAAAGTTGGGGCATTGTGTAAAATTTGAAGTAACACGCAATAGTTATTTGCGAATCCGTTTTGGCCTATACTAAGTTCAAAGGAGTACAAAAACAAATCCAACTGACAAACTTTACTGTTTTTTGGAAATTCACATTTATTTAGAGTTTGATGCTTGCAAGATGTTTTCAAACAGTTGGGACATGAGCAAGAATAATGGGCAAAACTTGAGCACAACAGGAAACTTTAATAAATGTCAAAACTAAATGTGCAAAAATGAACAGCATTCCTTGACATGCAAATCCAACAAATTCAGTCCATTCTGTCCATCATATCATTAAAGATTCTTAGATCCTGGAGAAGACTTCACACACATAGGGCAAAACCAAATAATAATATAGAATGCCTGTGACCTTTGACCCCTTAGGCAGCACTGCAAACCTGGCATTATTCTGTAGATGATGAATATTACAACATGGGCTTAAGAACCCTTCAGAAATCTGTGGTCAGTTAACACAGGTTGATGCTGCAGCTATAAATGTAAGTGAGGACTCTACCATACAAAGCCATATTATATCAACATCTGTTAACACCGCCAATTCATCTGAGCATTAGCTCATCTGAGCTAGACTGACCTAAAGTGGAAAAGTGTGTCCATATTTCTAAATGTTTTAGGAAATAAAGGCCTTTGAGAGGAAAAGCTCCATCCAAATTGTTATTTATGCAAAGGCCAAAAGCCAGCATCTCTGATAATGTGGGGTGTGTATTCGTGCTTGCTTACATCACGACTCCGCCGCACCCAAAAGTACTGCCCCTTGACACTGATTGGTCCTGTCACTTTCTTACTGGGCCCAAACTGTTCAGACGGGAGCTTACAACTGCACAGCTTAGTGGTAAAAAACATAGAGGTACCAGACTGGTCTACATGCAATCCAGACCTGACTCCCACTAAAAATGCATGGCATATTGTGTAGCCCAAAATACAAAGAAAACCCTGCACTGTAAAAAATAGGAAACCAGGGACTCCAAACACGAAACGTAAAAAATGAGGACCAACATACTTAAAAAGCCTTTATTATAATGGCCTTTATTATAATACCCTTCAAAGACAAGTTTATATTGGTCTCAGAGGTCCCCAAAACATGCCTGTGAGGTTTGTTGCTAAAAAAAACACTCCAGTATTGGATTTTTGTACATCTAAAAAAACCCCCTCTGTTTCAGCCCTGCTCAGAATGAGCTGTTTCTGTGTCTGTGTCTTTAAATGTTATTAAGCTGTCTGACTCCGCCCCTCTCAGGAAGTGGATGTGGCTTAATGGATGTGGCTCTCCTGATACTCCTCTTGGCTGGCAGCTGAAAGGAAGACCAGGAGAGGAGTACGGAACTTTCTTCCAAACAGGGAGGGCCAACTGAAAATGGGGGCGGGGCTAAATCCCCACATGACACCATGTGAGGAAAATCTGAGAATGGATTGTTTAAGCACACATTTCCTGAAAGGTGGAAAGGTGGACAAATAGAGTGGGGGGGGGATTTCTCTGATTAATGGGGGGGATTGTGGACAGGCCAGGGGCACGTTTTTGCTAGAAAAGCCTGAAAAAGTGTTTTTTGCGTAACGTGACCTTTTAAGAAGCCAGCATGTTTCAACCAAGTAGGTTTTCTCAGGGATAACAGACGCTGCTTGGTCAAAACATGTTGGCTTTTTAAATGACTTGGCCATTCTAACAAAGGCTTTTTAAGTATTTTCTGCCATATTTTCAAAAATATCTTTCATGCTTGGTTTCCTCTTTCCCCTGTTCTCCAAGAGCACCCAACTTTGTTCTATAATTCTTACACTTAAGTCATATTGAGCTGCCAGTCATCCTCCATTCAAAACCCCTGCAGTTTTGAGAGCCTTCAAATGTGCATCAAGCAAGAATGGGAAAGAGTTACACTTCATAAACAATAAGGGTATCATAATATACATTGAACATCTCATCTTTGTGCTTTATTTAACAGAATACAGGTTGAAAATGATTCACAGATTGATGTATTCTGTTTTTATTCACATATTACAGACCGTCCCAACTTATTTGGAACTTGGGTTTGTAGATGAATATATATTTCAAAATATGACCAGGAATGTTTCTTTTAACCTTCTTATTGCATTGAATATATTTCCTAAACAACAACTGAGCAGTAGAATAAAAATGCCAATGATTTCAATCTTAAAAACTTTATTAACATAAATAAAGACAGCATTGGTTGTACAGTGAAAACTTTGTTCAGTATTTACAAAAACCTCCCAGAAAACTTAACTTTTAGCTTGATGGTCGATATTTTAGTCAACATACAGAAGACGCCTGATCTACTGCTATGAGTCATAGGCATGATGATTTTAACATGTTACTTCCTTACATGACATCCATATCAGGCATATCTGCCCATTATGAAGTCTTCTCTCGTAAAATTTTTCTCACTAAGACAGGATCAGCTCGGCCTTTAGTCTCTTTCTGAACGAGCCCCATCAGCCTATTCAGAACCTTTTTGTTCCCATTCCTGATGGCCTGAACCTAAAGGATACAGTGAAGAAAAACATCAAAAACCTGTGAGTACAATTCAGAAAGGCATAATTGAATTAGAGGATCTGAATGGATTAACCCTCACCTCATCAGGATGCGAGTCCACCACCCTCTGGCAGATGTTGTGCAGCTGTGAAGAGTCGCTGACAAGACCTAAGTCTTTCTCCTGGATGATCTGCGAGGCCGTCTTACCTGCTGAAAGCCACATCTCCTGAAACACCTGAGAAACCACCACATAAAAGTGAGAAAGAGCGAATGAAAAGCAGCTCTGGCTGGGCTGTTTGTTTTGAGTGACAGACAGAAGGGGATAATTTCTCGCTCGGTGCAGCTGTCTGACCTGCTTGGCAGCCGAAGAGGAGATGTGCCCCGTTTCCTGAAGCTCCAGCAGCTCAGCCAGGGTAGACGGAGAGACGGGGCTGTAATCAGATGAAGAGGGAATTTAATTACACTTTAATAGATGTAATGAAGAAGAAGGGATATGAATGGTGGGAGAGGGAATGAGTGGGAGTGTCAGGCTGGAAGAGACTATCAACATTTGAAAATTGACTATGATATCTTTGTCTCTTTGTCTTCTTGTTTATTCCTGGGGCTAACAGACGCAAAGAATCAAAAAGCCTGTCAGAATATATTAAACAGGCATGGTTTCATTCACGGAACTGCAGGCCAGGCAGTCCCTCTCTGTTAAATCTTTCACAAACACAGCCCAGTCATTCAGAAAAAATAGATGAAGAGCGCCCATCTTTGCAAAAATGACTGTTAAAATGTGTAATAAAGCAGTAAAGTCCAACTGGGGTAACTTTGGCTCAGAGGAGACTTCTGCTGTCCTCAGACACAGGTATGTTTCTATTTAAAATAGTCTGTTTTAACCTGGATCAGTGATTCTGTATTCGAGCAGTGATAGGATTAAGGCATTACAGCAGGGGAAGGAATTCAAAAGTTTTGGCAAACTGTAGAGGGAATTTAAACTTCCAAACAAGAATTTCTTCAGATACCTTCAAATAAAATTTCTTTGAAATACAAGATAAAACCAGATGTATAGTGGATATAAAAAGTCTTCAAAGTACAGTTAAAACAACACATTTTTGTGATGTTAAAAATGAGCCAAAAACACTCTACATGGACAAAAGTATCTGGTCACCTGGCCATTACACCAATAAGGATTGCAATGACATTGTATTCAAATACATTACTCCCTTTTCCCACTCATCTTGTAAGGTTTTCCAAGAGATTTTGGAGTGTTTCTGAGGGAACGTGTGCCCATTCATTCTGTAGAGCATTATGAGGATGTTGTACAAGAAGGCCTCGCAATCTCTGTTCCAGTTTATCCCAAAGGTGCATGATGGGGATAAGGTCAGGGCCAGTCAAGTTCTTCCACACCGAACTTATTAATTCATGTCTTTACAGTCCTTGCTTTGTGCACTGGGGTATGATCATGCTTTGTTGCCACAAAAGTGGAAGCATAGCATTGCCCATAATGTCTTGGTAAGCCAAAGCATTAACACTGGCCTTCACTAGAGATAAGGGCCTAGCTCAAACCCTGAACAACAGCCCCATACCATTACCCCTTCTCCATCAAACTTCAAAGTTGGCACAGTGCAGTCAGGCAGGGAATGTTACTCCATCATCTGCCAAACCCAGACTGACTGCCAAACAGAGAAGCGCGATTCATCTCTCCACAGAACAGCCAACAGTCCAGTGTTGGTATGCTTCACACTACTCCACCTGATGCTCTGTGCTGGACTTGGTGATGTGAGGCCAGCATGCAGCTGCTTGGCTATGGAAACCTATTCCATGAAGCGTCCACTGAAGAGATTTTGTGCTGATATTAATGCCAGTGGAAGTTCAGAATGCTTAAGCAATGGAATCAGCAGTGTTGGAAACTTTTATACACCATAAGCCTTAACAGTTGTTGACCCTGCTCTGTAGTTTTACCTGGTCTTTCACTTTGTGGCTGAGTTGCTGTTGTTCCTAAATGCTTCCACTTTCTAACAATAACACTTATAGTTGACTGTGGCACATACAGAAGGGATGAAATTGCACAACAGCCTTATTGCAAAGGTGGCATCCATTATAGTACCACGCTTGAAGTCAGAACCACTCTTTCTTTTTTTATCACAAATGTTTCTATATGGAGACTGCATGGCTTTATACTCCTGGCGCAATGGGTCAGATTGAAAAAAACCCTGAGTTTCCACTGAACTTTCTGGCTGTTAAAGCTTTGAACCATAATGCGTGATAGTAAATACTGTTGGGAAGGTGACCATCAGTTGTCCACTGTCCTTCACAATGCATTGTGGGATATGATGATTGCATTATATAGGGTATAACAATGCTCACTCTACATTTGGACACCGCTACAAAATGACATATACACAATACAGTGCACTAAATAGTGACACAGTCAGAATGTGTGACTTACAGCAGGTAGAAGTGAACTAGCATGCTTTTCCCAACAAATTTAGGTTTCAACTACTTTAACTGGCTGTTCCTAATGCTTCTTAATGTCTATGTTCATTTATGTGACTCATTAAAGACAGACAGGTAAAGATAATTAAACAGAGATACAAAGATTTAAAAGGCAGTCATCATATGGACACACAAACAGATAAATTAATTCCACAGGAAACGTTTCAAAAACAATTATTTCATACTCCACATGACAGTTCTCCAAGCATTCAGACTGTTTTTCTTCATTACTAACTATGACTTCCTCTGTATCTCCTCTGCCTGCAGCTTGACAGTCCTGCCGGCCACTCGCTGTTTTTCTTTTACTCTCCTCCTTTCAACCAAAAATAATGCTGCATTCTGCATAAATAAACACCACAATCTGTGCTTTACTCACATAAATAAATTCCTCTCAACAGCCTGAGAATAACAGATAAAGTAGAGCTCACAGCATCTGCGCTAACATCCATACTTAACTTGTTTTAGCTTGATTTGCTCCATAATGACTCAAATTATTATTCTAAAGTGTTATTTTATTGTTCTGTAATCATTTTTTAGAATTTGAGTGTTTTTCTGAGTTTTTAATATAGAGGAAAATGTTTGTGAACTTACTCTCAATAGCTATAAAAAGGAGCTGGACTGAGACAGTTGTGAATTGGTGGTTAAGTCTCCTAAACAGCATATGTGGGGTAATTTCGGCCTTTCCCACCTCCTTGCCCCCCCCCCCCCCGTCTTCTATCCTTCCATCTTTCCATCATTGCTTTTGTCCTTCCTTCCTTTCCTTTGCTTTCTTCTTTCTTCCATCTTCTTCCTTTCTGGCCTTCTTTCCTTAATTTATATCTTTCCTTTTTTTCTTTCCTTTCATCCTCCTTACCTCCTTACTTCATTCTTTCTTTTCCTCTGTATTCTTTCTTCCCTTCCTCTTCTCTGTTTCTTTCCTTTTGTTTGTTTCTTTCTTCCCCTTCCTTTTCTTTGCCTTGTTCCATCCTCTTCTTTGTTTTTTTTCCTCTCCTCTTCTCTCCTTTGTTCTTCTTCCGTTTATTTTTCTCTCCTCTTCCTTGCTTTTTTCCTTCCATTCATACTTCCTTCTGTATGCTTCCACCCTTTTTTTCAATCCTTTTTTCTTTGCACTTGCTTTTTTTTCTTACCCCATTTTCTTTGTTTCTTTCCTTCATTTCCCTTATTCTTTTTTCTTCCCTCCATTCTTCCTTTCCTTCTTTCTTTCTTCTTGATCCTGTCTTGTTTCTACTTCTTTGTTTTTTTCCTTTCTCTTCTTTCCTTTCCTTCCTTCTGTCCTGTCTTTCCTATCTTCTGTCCTTGGTTCCTCTTGTTTCTTTTAGTCAGATGACTAGTGAAGGTGCCCACGTTTGTTCACCATTTACAGATCAGCTAAAGTGAAGTCTCTATAAATCAGATGCTGCGACTGACCTTAACGTCAAACTTCCCAGATAAAACCCAACAGCTTTTTCTGACCCTGCTGCAGTCACTTAAAAAACAGAATTTTCAATCAAGCTGCCTCTGAAGAGAGATCTGAATGAGCATCTGATATTAAGCGTCACTGAGTGGAATAAACACAAACAGTTGGAGATAACTGGAGTTATTTTTTTATTGCCGGTGGCTGGATAAACATCTTAATGTTTTTGAAGCTGGAGTGTGAAAGGTGCCATGACAGCGTCTCTGTTTATCAAATTATCAAAAATAAACTTTCATTCAATTTCACAAGTGTTTTGGCAGATTTACAAAAATTCAACATGTTGAAGCTAAAAGGCCTTCAGCAGGAAAGATCAAAACACCTTCTTCTACAGAGTAATAAGTCTTCTGATGTAATTGGATTTGTCAAAACAGAGTTTTACTCTGAAGGGCTGTCAGGCTGTCACTGGGGGTTTCACACAAAGAACACAGGAAGATTTATGAACATGAACATTATTGCTGTATAGTCTGTGATGGTGTAATCTGTTTAAGTTAACATAAACAATCCAATGAGCCTTAATGGCTGTCAACTGAAAGTGGAGAATTGATCCATCGAAGCTTGATGTGCTTTCATTTTTTAACAGATTTTACAGCTTCACATAACATGTTTAGGAGCATTTTACAGCTCAGGATAAGACATTTGGTGGCTAAAGTCTTCATATTTCACTTCTGAAGAATAATGAAAACTGTTTGACTTTTTATTGATTCTCCTACTGAGCTAGAATTATTGGTTGAAGGTTGTCATAAGCCAATACAGTGGCAACCTCAAAATAAGATTGATTTTTGACTGAAACAAGTCTGTTATTTTGTTGTTTGCTGCCCTGAAATTTTTGCTTTTACTTTAGTAGATAACACACTTCTTTTGTTTGCTTGCCTTGTCTTATAAAAGTCATTCAGAGTGCAGCTATTCTTTACTTTTATTCAAGCTGGATTGTGCAATGCAAATCTGATGACCTGACTATACTGATGAATGATAAAGCAAAAGCTGGTTTTTCATTAGTGTTTTGCAAAATAAAAGCAATATTTCTTAACTTTCCAATAACTACAATTGCGCTATGAATGTGTTTCCACTGAAGGGAGTTTTGGGCAAGAGCCTCGTAATTCTCGTAAATTCTCTCCTCGCGAGACTCCGCTGCATGGAAGCTGGATGCTCAAAACCTGTTGTGTGTTGGTACGGTTATGATTACATCTACAGCGGTTGCCTTGACAATTTTGAACAAAAGACGAAGGCAACAGATGATAGTTCAGAGGCAAAAGCCCCGTATAAGGGTATAACTAGCATGTTAAGAAAAGTCTTGTTTCCTCTTCTGTCCACACGTACCGTGCCATGTTGTCTCGGTGAGAACTGGTCATGTGACACCATACATTACGTCCTGTGACTTGTAAATGCGGAAAAAGTGGATGCTGCAAATTAGCATTCACTACAAACACTATGATACTTGCATGGGATGCCTGTTCTCAGTTGTCTATGTTTACTGTATCTTTCCTTAACAAATAAACCTTAAATAAATAAATAATATTGCAATATATTTCCTGTATCGAAATGTCTGAAAAACCTCCCCATGAGAGTGTACAAATGTTTTAGTGATATTTGAGAGGTTTTTTGCAATTTCCATTACCAGTTTTTTATTGCGCTATTTAGATTTTGGGCAATTTTAAGGGTAATGGATATGCAGCTGGTTACATGACCTGGTTTGTTGTTGTGTGCTAAGGGAGACATTTATCCATTCTGGGTTTTATTTAACGCTTTATAATCTTATGGATATATTTAGTCAAAGGAACAATACATAGAATTTTTGCACTGAAATGATTATTCCTTTGTCACATATATTCTTTAGTTGAGTGCTTACATACCTAAATATATCCAACAGTTTTCAAAGTTAGAGACAATAATTCTTATAGTTGCAGTGGCCTGTTTTTTTTTTTGTATTTGTGGCTGCCATGACGGACACAAAATGTTCCAGCATTGCTATAAAAACAACAGATATGACATCAAAGACGGCTAAATAAGGAAGTGTGAACTGCTACTGGAAGCTTTCATCCTGTCGCTGTATCTCACTCATGTTTTGTGATGCTAACCTCTGATAGACCACGATTATTCTCTGCCATCTGCTGTACGTTCTGTTGCCAAAGCCCCCGAAACTTGCAATTCTTTTGTGCAATCCCTGAGTAGACATTTCCAGGTTGTTCCTTTTTTGTTTCATGGATGAATTTCACATAAATGGGTTTTGCTGTTGTCTCATTGCAAGAAAGTTCCTAGTTTGTAGCCATATCCTACAAAATAGAAGACAAGTTAATGGCGATGACAGCTACAAATGTGTGCTCCATTTGTTGATTTGTTGTTTCTCTTGTCCCTCTCTCTGCATCCTCCTCTTCTCTTTACCTGTGTCTCCCTCACCCATACCCCTTTCTAACCCCAGTGCTGCTTCCTGCCCATTAAAAAGGCCTGCCCTCTCTGTAAAATGTCTTGAGATAGCTTCAGGTAAGAATGAGTGCTATACAAAAAAGATGACTGATTAGTTGAATCCTGGTCAGACAGGACTGTTTTGTGTGAAGTTTGGATGTTCTCCCCATGCATGTGCGAGTTTATGGACTATCTCATTCATCATGTTTTAAGCTGATCTTTATGCTATGCATGCTGTCCCCCTCTTTTGGCATCTAAGTGACTTATCTGGACTCCATCTTAACTGATGCATGAATGCCAGTGCCGTACTCTGCCAAAATTTCCTCTTCTTCCCCAAATTCTACCATCTGCTCGAAGTTTTTGGTACTTTATATTCAACTATAAGTGAATGCTCATGTTTACCAGGTTGGTCTGAAGATCGCACAGAGAGACTCGTCTAGCTGTTGGGATTTTTAACAGCTCCCTTCAACAGCAAAGCTTTGCTTGCCAATCCATACAGCCATCTGCTCTCAAAAGTCAGTTCTCTGAGGTCAAGTGTCTCTGACTAAAGTTTAGGGATAAAAATTGAAGCTCAACTTTTCATGCAGAATGTTCATCCAATTTCAAAATTTTGCAAACAGTGAAGAATAAATGAGGGTATGAGGGGGCGAGAGATGGAGAGGGAAGCTGTTGTCCAATTAATGGGCTTTACTGCTCATGGTCAGCACAATTATTTAAGATGCAAACCAAGCAAAATCAGCTGAAAATGGAGCCAAAAAATTAAAACAGCCAAGGACTCGAATTGAGTATTCAAAGGTAAATACCCTGCTTGAACCAATATCAAAATACCAACTTTATATGAGGAATAAACATCTTTGGGCCACTGTTTTAGCTCAGTTAGTAGAGCAGGCACCAATAAAAGGCTCGTCTTTTTTCGGCTGGTTTAACAAATAAAGGCCAAAGTTCCCAATCTACAAAACAAGTATATTTATAATGTATATGTATAATTTTAGCCAGCTCCCCCATTCATCCATTATCATCTGATTATCAGGCCTGAGTCGCTGTAGCAGACTAAGCAAGTTAACCCAGACATCCCCCTCCTCAGAGACACAACTAGTTCAAAAGCAATTGTAGCATAAAAGAAGGAGGCTGAGGTGGAGGAGGTTAAGCTTTGCCAGAAGTGTGGTGCATCAGTATTAATCAGTTAATGCAAGCCGGGATTAGTGAAAAGTATGTAATGTTAAAATACACTGCTGTGTTGCTGGAGTTGTGATTGGCTGTGGGAGCTGTGAGGCGATAATTGGGATCAGCTGATCACGGCTGGACGTATGACTACCGTGTCCTGTATGAATGCTGAGCTTCATTTATGGATGCTATAAAGAAAGACTGAACATGAATTTTTGCCTACTTTATTTATGAAAGCTTGCTTTTGTCTGAGGCTATCCATCTTGTGTCAAAAAGTCAAAAGTTTGAGAAATTTACAGAAAAGTGCCATGACCTGACTCCCAACAGAAAGCAGCAACAATATGTACCTTTATCAGTGTGTGTTCTCTCTCCTCTGTCTGCAACAACCCACATCACCTTTCAGATAAAACGTTTAAAAGGAACAAAGAGAGCGAGGCTCAGAGGGGTCATGTTCTGGGGTTCTGACGTCCAAAACTTCAACATTTGCAGCAGAACAGAGCTGCATTCAGGAGCTGTGATGGCATTCAATGAATACAATGTGTGCCTGAGCATGTCTCACCTCTGGTTCACGCTCATGTCTGTTTGTTTGAGGTGACCCAGGAGCTCATTCATCACCCAGCCAATCACTTTCCTTGGCTCCTTCTTGGTAGCATTCAGCACTGCCTCGAAGTACTCCACCAGCCCATCCTCATTCTGGAAAAAAACAATCTGTTAGATTCATTTGCTTATCATCTAATTAGGATGAAATCAGCCAGCAGAGTCCACTACTGCCTCCTGAACCATACCCAAGCTGCTTTGTTTGGGTCAGATAGTGATAAAAAAGAAATGCAGAGAGGAGCCTGAGTCAGGGAGGGTTTTTACTCCTAAACTCACCACTAGAGTGAAGCTGTGCTCAGGCAGGATGCCGTACGTCTGCACCAGCCTGTCTCTTTTGACGTTGGGTAGCTCTGGCAGCCCTTCTCTTATCTTCTGCACCACCACCGCCTGGCTCACATCAACGCCAGCAGGCAGCGATGCGTTATCCTTGTACACAATCAGAGGGGGCAGGTTGGGCTCAGGCATAAACCTAAAGTGCAGGAAAAAAGGGAGGTGAGGGAGGATGTTTTATCAGCAGCACTGATAAAAGTAGAGAAGAGGTGGTTGGCTTTTGTTCAGTACTAATAGTCTTCTTATCATTTTACTTTATTGGCCTTAAACCTACCTGCCAATCATCCCCCCTCTCCTAGCTCAAACATACACCCACATATATTCGTCTGAGGACCAGAGCCTGAGTAAAGACTCCTTATTTCTCTGCATCTAGTCTCCACTCCTCTTTTAGTCTCTACTGAGAGGAAGATTGTCCTGTTGTTCCTTCTTTTGTAAGAACTTCATGTGAATTAAAAAAACGACTTCCCTGGACAGGCGTTAACACACAAAAACTCACCTGTAGTCTTGCAGACCCTCCTTGTCTCTCATAGGGATGGTCTCCCTGGAAACAAAGACACAGACATAATAAGGATTCAACATTTAGTGGGCAATAATGCTAGTTAGAACTATTCACACTGTATGATTATTTAATATCTAGTCATTTATATATTAGCCTTGAAGTTATTTCATGACCCCCTGGTTGTGGGAAGGTTGTGGGTTCAATCCCTAGCTCCTGCAGCTGCATGCTGATGTGTCCTTAGGCAAGACACTGAACCCAATTTTGCTGCCACTGTTACATCAGTGGCATGTGAATAAGTGTGGATGTGTATGAATAAAATAGCCATTCTACATAGCAGACTTTACCATCAGTGTGGTGTGAATGGATGTGTATGGGCAAGTTTGACCTGCAGTGTAATAAGTGCTTCAAGAAGTCAGACAATAAGAAAAGCACTATGCAGACTCTAAGTCTATTTACCATGAAATTTACCATAACATATTGGGGTTTTCATTTTGCTTTCATTTTAATATATCTGGGGAGATTTGGTGCCCAGTTATGCTTTTTAGAATCAGAATCAAATATACTTTATTAAACCCGAGGGGAAATTTGGTACACACGAAAATCTTGGGAGTATTTTTTCCTGAGTTAGAAATATTGTACTTAAAAAAAGTAAATTTTGCTCTTTTTTCAAGTATTACCAGCCATCCCAGGAGTTGGAGTAAAAACAGATGAAATTCTGCTGGAGTAAAACTTTAACCACACCCACTCATGTTTTAATTCAGCTGCCATCACTCATGGAAGGTCACGGCTGCAGCTCATTAGGCGTTCCACCTGCAGCTATTCCTTGGCAATCAAGATCTCCTCACCTGGTGATGAACTTTCAGGCACTATTGTAGTACAGCTTCTAGTTAGGTAACCTGGCTGCTCTTCATCCTTTGAATCTAGGGATTTTCATATTTTCCATCTCTCTGCCAGTGCTTCTGCTAACCATCATTTGCTATATTGTTGTATAATAACTGTCTTTAACCTTACTGCATCATCTCATGCTCTGCTCCTGGGTTCTTCTCATATGTTCATCACAATTGTTTCTGTAATATTAGAACACTCTGTCTAAAGAAGCGTAGTTTCAAGCAAGAAGACAGTTTCATTTCCATTCACCCTTTCATTCATTAGTAACCAATCACTCACCTGTCCCCCCTTTTTCTGCACCTGTCCCTGCTTGAGTGATCATCAATGAGCGTCTACTCACTTAGGCTTTAAGCCAATCCCTTTTAGCTATGACCTCTCTCAATCCAATTATCCTGCAACTGTCATATTTTAACATCTGCTCTCTTTCCTTCACAGTCAGTCGTTTCAGTGCGATCGCTGCAACCCTCCTCCTCCCCAGCCACCTCCATTACATCTCATCGAGCTCCTCCATGCATCCTGCATCCCTTCAATGCTACTTCCAATCATCTCATCAGTGGAGTTAAGCTTCTCTGAAATCTGCTCCCTGAAAGTCTCTTACTCATCTCATCTTACTACTTCCATCACCACCACCAGTGTCTAGACTCTACAGAGGGGTATCCAATCCTGCTGTCCGCCTCACTATCCCTTCAAGTTCATTAAGACATAACGATGGAGTCTATACGCCAAAGACATTTCACAATTTCAAACATTGCCAAACATTTCCAAACTTATAAAATAAATTATTGTTAAACTCATGTAAGTCTCTCCTGATTGAAATACTTATATAGGCAAAAAAAACCTTTGTTGTTACATTATTTGTAGGCAGAAAGGCAGCAGAATTATCTATTAAGAGAAAAATCAATCTATTTAGAGTGAGATATGGCTCTACATAAGTAGAAATTGTTCCATAATGAGTAGGAAACATTTCTATAAGGAATAAAAAACAGCTCTATAAGGACTAAATATAACACTGTATTGAGTAAAAACAGCTCTGTCATAAGTAAATGGTGTTTTGTGTTGATTAAAATTGCAGCAGAGTTGTTTTAATTTTGTTCATCATGGAGTACATAATCATCATTTAGGGTTCACTAAATCATGTTTTAGAGTTTAAAGAACTCTGAAAACATTTCCCTGCAAGCAGAGCAGATTTTATTCCAAACAGACTGGGACCAAATGTAATATTTTTCAGAGTAAAATTTTATTCAATTTTAGTAAAATTTACTCAGGTAAATTCACTGTGAACTTATTATTGCAAACATGGATAACTGATAGGTAAGCACGGGGATAAGTTAATCTTTCCTACTTTCTCCTTATTTCTTTTTTCTCTTTCTTTTCATGCTTCTGTTCCTTCCTTTCTTTCTCTCTCTTTCTTACCTCCCTTTTTCTTCCTTCCTGTTCCTCTCTTTCTTAGCTTACTGTTGATTCCTTCCTTCTTTCTTTTTCCATTCCTTCCTTCCATTCAATTCTTTCCCTCCTTTCTACCTTCTTTCCTTTCCTTCCTTTCATCTTTGCTCTTTTTTTTTATACCAGGAAATGCAGTAACGAATGTATCGAAGAGGATTAAGAAAAACCATAATGCTGTGCACTTTGAGGACAAAGTTAAAATCCTGGGAATAAAGTTATAATGCAATTTCAGGAAATATTAAAAATATCAAGAATTAAGTCCAACCTTCTAAGACTATGCTCTTGGAGTAATTTTGGCAGGCTGGCCACTCCTGGGAAGCTTTATCACTGTTTCAAGTTTTCTTCAATTGTGGATAATAGCTCTCACCATCATTTGCTGGAGTCCTAAAACCTTAGTAATGTAACCCTTTCCAGACTGATAGATGTCAATGGCTTAGTTTCTCATCTGTTCTTGAATTTCTTTAGATGGCGCCACGATGTCTTGATGTTTTAGATCTTCTAGCCTACTTCACTTTGTCAGATTGGCTTTGGTAAAGTGATTTCTTGATTCAACTATTGTGGGGGGCTATGTTTGGATGACTTCTTTCCTTTAACAAATGAATCATCATTTAAAACTGCATTTTGTATTTACTCAGATTATCTTTGTGGGATACTAAAATTAGTTTGATTATCAGAAACATTTAGGTGTAAAAATTTGCAAAAAAAGAAGAAATCAGGAGAGGCAAAAGCTTTTTCACAGCACTTTAAATAAATAAATAAAAGAATGAATGACTGAATTGGATGTCTGCAAAACATTGTAATCAAATTAGAAGGTACATTCTTGGGGATAAAAAAAACAGACTCCATCATATGCTTCGCTGTGTTTCTCGGACATGCAAGGCCTCATGGGAAGGAGGCAGAGCACCAGAGGATGTTTAAGGCCTCAGCTGTGTGCGAGCTGGCTCATTCTGCCAGCTCATTCTGCCGGTGAGTAACACAGCGCTCACAGATAACACAGGCTGACAGCGGCATCCAAATGGCTCTATTCATCATGATTACTCTGATGGTTCCTCCTCAGAAAAGTGTGGGACTAATGAAGCAGGCACAGATCCCAGACAGAGAGGATTGTAGTGGCTGAAGTCTGGCGTCATGCAGCCCACCTCTGTCAGCCTCTTACCCTGTTTTGGAGTCGTACGCCCGGGTTTCATTCTGCACCGTCCCCCCTCTCTGCAGGACATTGATCTGCCTCTGGATCTCATAATCTGCGGATGTTAATGACAAAATAAGCACAAAAACACAAAGCTTATATGATAATTGTAGTGCAAACAAATACAATTCTGTGTTAAAAAGCCAAACATCTGCTGTGATGCGCTGGCAGTCCTCAGGTCCATAACTGCTGCCACATTATAACTGTGATGAATGATGTTTTTCTGCTTGATTTTTTATCCAATTCAGCAGCCGTGAATGTGCCACAATTTCACTGATAAATAATTCAAGCACAGTGCCGTGTGTCAACTCATGCTCAAAAAGCAGCATGTGAAAGTTTGTCTATATATCCGCTTTCTGAGAGAAGCTCAATCAACAATCAGAGAAAGTTGAGCTGACATAAAATCTATGATTTTTTTTAAGTGAGAAGCTGCAAGAAGCCAATTTCAGCACCACATGCTGCTCTAATAACCATAAACTGTCGCTGACAGGTTGTCAGTCCTACACTTATGCTTCACAACATTTGTCAACACTTATTTCCCTTCCTTTCTTTTCAACTAAAAACAAATTGCAGCTTAGAATTTTTAAGCCAGTATGATTTTTTTTTGCTGCTGGCAGAAACAAATTTGCAGGAGGGGGTATAAATGATTTTCTTGTTGACTTCTCTGTTTGTTTTTTCCCCACTGTTTAAAAACCTATTTCAAGCCTTAATCATATAAAGTACAAAGGAACTTACCTCCATAGGTGTGCTCTATTATACATCAATCACCTATACTGAAAAAATTCTGTTCATATAAAAGCACGTAAAAGCATTACAGAAGTTGAAGTGTTAAAATAATAAACTGTAGATAATAAATTTGAATTAGTATTGACTACTTGTAGCCACATGATTACCACTGAGTTCAAGGTGTATTTAAAAGCTATTAAACATAGAACATAGTAACACAGAATTAGCCTCTTAACAAAAGTGTAAGTTACTCTATTAAAAATAAAGCAAGTCACCTTTAGGATGCTCATAAAAGTGAGTGTACATTGCATTTAGAAAGTATTCAGACTTCTTTCACTTTTATTTTGCAGGCTGATGCTAGTCGTTTAATTACATTTTTTTCTCTCATTAATCTACACTCAGTACCCCATCACGATGAATTTTTAGACCTTTACTCAGTACTTAGTTGAAACAGCGATTTGCAGCAACTACAGTCTCTAGTGTTTCTGAATATGATGCCACAAGCTTTGCACACCTGGTTGGGGGAATTTAATGCCATTCTTATCTGCAAAAATAAGAATTCTAGAAGAATTCTTCTATGATGTCTTGGCTGTGCGCTTAGCGTCATTGTCATGTTGGAAAATGAACCTTTGGCTAAGTCTGAGATCATAAATGCTGTGGACCTGGTTTTAATTTAGGATATCTTTGTACTACACCCCTGCTAAAAAACACCCCCACAACATGATGCTGCCACCACCATGCTTCACTGTTGGGATGGTATTGTGCAGGTGATGAGTGGTGCCTGGTTTCCTCCAGACATTAGAAGTGAGCCCAAACAGTTTAGCCTTGTTTCACCAGACCACAGAATCTAGTTTCTTACAATCTGAGAGTCTTTCAGGTGCTTTTTTGCAAACTCCAAGTTGGCTTTTATGTATTTTGCCCTTACAGAGATTCTTCCATCTAGCTACTCTGCCATAAAGCTCAGATCAGTGGAGGGCTGCAGTGATGGTTGTCCTTCTGGAAATTTGTCCCATCTCCACACAGGACCTCTGGAGCGCAGTCAGAGTGACCATGGTGTTTTTTCGCCCCCTCGTTAAATAAGGCTGGGCGACCTGCTCTTGGAAGAGCCCTGGTTGTGCCAAACTTCTTCCATTTAAGAATTATGGAGGACACTCAATCTTGAGAACCTTCAGTGCAGCAGCATATTTTCACCAGATCTGTGCCTTGCAACAATTGTGTCTCTAAGCTCTGCAGGCAGTTTCTTTGACATCATGGCTTGGTTTCTGCTCAGTCAGCTGTGAGGCTTTCTATAGAGAGGTGTGTGCCTTTCAAATCATGTCCAATCAATTGAATTTACCACAGGTGGACTCCAATCAAGGTGTCAAAACATCTCAGCAACAATCAAGAGAAATGGGAAGAACCTCAGCTAAATTTTAAGTGTTGTTGCAAAGGGTCTAAATACTTATGTCAATGTGACATTTGAGTTTTTCTCTTTTTATCAAATTTGCAAGACATGAACATGAATTCAAACAACTGCAGCATCAGGCTGCAACTTAACAAAATTGATTCTGAATACTTTCTGAATTCACTTTATATGGAAACACATGGGTCTCCATGTCTACAGGCTTGCAGGACTACTGCCTCATTTTTCTCAAATAATGCTAATTGGTCTGTCCATTCTCAGACCAGGCACAATCGTTTCAGATTGGAGCTTTGAATGAAGGATTTGCCTGTTGACGGACATGGAGTCTGGCCAATCCATCGGCTTTACAACCCTACTACCATCCTCCTTTTAAGTTAAATTTTTTATGGTGCTTACCTATAGCCTTGGCCAGGTATCGGACACTGTTGATGTTCTTCACCTCGGCTCTAATCCCCAAAGGTTCTCCTGGTCTGTGTACAGACACGTTGGCGTCCACTCTTAGCTGTCCCTCTGTAGAGAAAGGCAACCAAGATGCTCTCCGAGTCTGAAATAAGCTCAGGGTCTGCATGTACAGGGGCTCAGCTCAGGTTTAAAAAAGAGAGAAGAAAGGAAGGA
Organism: Cheilinus undulatus; assembly: GCF_018320785.1. Classification (NCBI taxonomy): domain Eukaryota; kingdom Metazoa; phylum Chordata; class Actinopteri; order Labriformes; family Labridae; genus Cheilinus; species Cheilinus undulatus. The sequence goes on from NC_054868.1 coordinate 40,766,191, forward strand.
AGAGACACAGAGACAGTGAGTGATATCCCTACCTGACATGTTGCCTTGACAGGTGCCCAGAGCCTGCAGGATGAGCTGCAGCTCTCTGACAGCTGCAGCAGCCTCTTCTCCACAGCTCATATCTGGCTCCATCACCAGCTCCATTAGGCCTACACCTGACACATGTGAAGATAGGTGTGTTTAACGGCTCAAAGGGATCTATTTTACAGTGTTTTGCTGCAATCCTCCAGAGAAATCAACAGTTCCAGTGTAAAGAGAATGTCTGTCTGAGCCCTTTTGTCTTCTGGTATTAAAAAAAAGCTTCTGTATTGGATGTTTTCTCTTTATTTTCAGCAACAAACTTGTACAGGGAATAAGAGAAAACAACAATGTATAAGCCAAAATCCATCTGTTACTGCTGAAGATGAAAACTTAATAAAAAGTCACTTCAAGCATATTACTGAAACAGCCAAGGAATTTATTTGTTTACTGTTTTTGTTAAAATATTACAGCAGTAGTACTGCATTAGTTTAAAGGTATTCCCAGCAGCTACAGCTTTTTTCATGGTAATAAAGTGGAATAAAACAGAGCAAACTATGTCTCATCTTGAAGGAGGAATAAACTACATGTATATAACTGGTAAGATTGGTAATATGAATCTAAAGTTATTTTTATTGTTTCTATGCTTCATATTTATTAAACGAAAAATACAGAGCACCCACAAACTTCTACTTCAGTGGTAATACATACGGTAGACTACTGGTTTCCACATTACCTGCTCTGTTGAGGTCTATAAGAGTCTGGCTGCGGAGCTCATCGTGGAGACTCTTCCCGCTGTCCTGCTCCAGCTGGATCTGTTTGATGTTCACAGTTTTTCTGATCACCTGGTTCCTCTTTTTCCCGCCGAGGAGGCTGTAAGTCAGCGTTCCATCTACTGCAATGGGCTGCCGTTGTTGAGTGATCTGGTATCCAGCCTGTAATGAAAATGAAAAAGAACTGCATCAGCAGATATGAGGGAAATCCAGCGCTGTAAAACTCTTGGCAGCAAGGTTGAGTGGTTAATAGAGGACATGATTGTGCTGGTGGGCAGAATTAAGATTCTAGAGTTGATTCCAGTGGGATCAAGGCCCTTGCACACCATAGGCAATTTTTTTCATGCAAATAATTCACACAAAATATTTATTTTTCAAACCTGTAGCTTCCACCCCAGCAATGTAATTTAGCCAAGCGAAATTGCAATGGATATTTTTTTGAACCGTGGTCACACATCTGGTCAATCAAAACACTCACTGGTGCCGAGTTTTAAGGCAGACAGAGGAGCAAAAACATCCTCCTCACATAGCCTCTTAGGGCAGAGAGTCAGGTAGCTGTGCTCTGATCATAAGGCCAATGTAAGGTCAAGGGGCAGGCCAATGGCTTGAGTGCTTTCCTTAATTCAGACTGTAGCATTTTTTTTAATTTGAGGGGACTGTATTTCTTCTGAGTGAGTGTGGCTTTAGCTCATTCAAAAGACACGCCCACACCATCCTAGAGGAGATTTTACTGCCTCATTTTTATAATTTTGAAGCTTAATTTTATAAACTTAGAGATGTTTTATCTGACTGAAATTTGACCTGGGGGATTATAATAGGGAGGCACGATATTGGATTTTTGCCGATATGCCGATATTTTAAGACTAATTTTGGCCGAAACATGTTATCAAAAGCGTCTGATATTGCGTCTGTTGCAACATAGCGGGGCTTTAAATGCATCATTAGCTGTGGAAGCCCGTATCTTCTACCACGCTGAAAGACTGATTATCAAGAGCTATAAGTACAATGATTTTCCTGTTCAGCTTCCTACCTTTGGGTGGTCGCTGCTGTATTTTTTAGCTTTACAGAGTATTTAAGGTCTATGTTAGCAGTGAAACAAAATTAAGATGAACCCCACCTGAGGTGGACCCCCGGAGAAGTACCAAAAAAGCCTACTTGTTTTTAAAAGATAACAACAAAAGACCTTTCTTTAGTTCTCAAGATGCAAAATATGCCTGCCAAATTTCACTTATACAGCTGCAACTTGCTCTGGGGTCTGCAGCTATGAAAGCAGTTAGGGGGTGCTGTTGAGCCTATTTTTCCCGCCTCTATCTGGAGGCTCATAAAATAGGCTCATAAAATATCAACATTTTCACTTGGCTTGACATGCCTGCCAAGTTTGGTGACTTTTTGAGGGAATGGGTAGAAGGAAACAATCCTTAGGATTTCAAAAGGGTCCTTGCACCCTCAGTGCCTCAATGAATAACATAGTAGAGAGTATGGTCTCGGCCTGCCCCCTTTGTAAAGAGTATTAAGATAACTTAACAACTATACAATGATTGAATGGGTTTAACACAAATCAGCCATGCATACCTGATAATATTTTCAAGTAGTCCACTAAAGCATGTAAACATATTTCTGCATTTTAATATTACATAAATGTGACCAAACATTTGTTTTGCAACCAAAAGCAGATCTAAATGTAGAGAATACACTGGTAAGACATCACCTTATGCAGTCATTCATTTAAATCCCTCTAGTATAATGTCATAGAATGATGAATATGCTGCAGTCAGTGTCATGAGTCAATGTAAAGGTCAGAGAGGCTGCATCAATGAAGCACGCCACTCTCTGATTGGCTCTGCCGTCATTATAATGCAGCAGGAGCAGTTCTACCATTTCACTCAAGGTTTTCTCCTCACTTAACCATAAGAGTGAATATTTCATTTGCTCCTTTTTTCCATCTTTAAAAGAATCTGCTGCCCTGAGTATTAATTCAACACGTTACCATGGCAACCACATCACAGGAACTACACATTCATCATACTTATGCTAAAGAGAGAGTGTGGGAGAGGGGAGTCGCTGGCTCTCTGATGTACACAATCAATCACCTCAACATTTCCTCCTTTTAAAGAAGAAAAAACATCTATTGGGGATTTCATTGTTTCTATTCCAGTTCTTTATGGTGGATGTCATCTCTAAATCTGCTGGATTTTGTCAGCGCTAGTGGAGCTTTTCAGAAATCCCCCCTTTCTTACTCACTACTTCTGTCTTTTCTTGTGTCTACGGTTGTGAATATTGCCTCTGCTGCCTGAAGCTGCCTTACTGTACATCAGGGAGCATGTGTATAAGGGAAGATTATTTGCTTTCCTGCTTAATAAATCAACTCGGGTTGCTGCATTACACGGGGTGAAGTGTGTGATGCTAATAAGATGGTGGTAGACTCATTAAGTTTTCCTGACAGCAGATTGAGCAGCCTTAATGAGCAGTCCTATCCAAAGTTAGTGCGGGCTCACGTACTGTACTTACAGGATCTACCACACAAAGTAACTCCTGTCCACGCTGTGAGCTGCTGAGTCATTTTCTGACTCATTTCAAAATCTCTAAACAAACCAGCCTCCGTCGGCCACCTCATTACGTGCTCCCGCGCACTGATCTTCTTCTCGGCTTCCCACGCCGGTCACAAAAACATCCATTCAAAGTCTCATTAAACACATGTCAAAGCCTCGCCAGCTATGGACGCTTGCGCTTATTTGTGGATGTAGTATCTCAAGGAAATTGTAATTATTTGCCTTAGCTGGTTTGTTAGTGGGCGGCAGCTGAGGCGTGTTATTAAAAGGCAGTTAAAAACTTTATATATTCGTCTCAATTGAAAGAGGGAATGCTGCTTGGGTGGGGACATTAATCATTTAATGAGCAACTGGGCTGTTTTTCCAAATGCAATCAGGGATTTGGAGTGGAACATCTCAATAATGTACAACGCTATTTACAAATGTATATTTCAATAGTGGAATCTGCCTCACTCTTGCAACTAGTTTGAATATTACAAGAATGGATTGCACTCAGACTTTGGGTCATATGAGGAAAACATCCCATCGTCTGCATAAATAAAGCCACTCTGACTTTTTGAGCTGTTTGGCACAACAGCACTGAGTTAAGACTGATGCAAACTACACCGTGTTCCAAACCATTATGCAAATGATATTTTTCTCTGATTTTCCTAAATGGTTGATACAAATGGCAATCAGTATAATTTTCAAATCATCAACTGTTAGAGCATAATTCAGATTTTATTGAATAAACCTCCCACTGAAAACTTTGTTTTTTCAAAAATAACTAACTCAAAATGCACTGTTCCAAATTATTATAAACAACAGAGTTTCAGAACATTTTATAGGTTGTAAAGAACTGAAATTTGTTGAATTTGCAGCACTAGGAGGTAAATTTACTGAAATCAAAAGCTATTTCAATCAAAAACATTGTAACAGGCCAAGTTACATGTTAACATAGGACCCCTTGAATTTCTTTGCAAGATGTCAGAATATCCTCCCAGAGCTGCTGTTTCGATGTGAACTGCCTCCCACCCTCATAGATCTTTTGACTGATAATGCTCCAAAGGTTCTCAGTAGGGTTGAGGTGAGGGGAGGATGGGGGCCACACCATGAGTTTCTCTCTTTTTATGCTCATAGCAGCCAATGACACAGAGGTATTCTTTGATGCATAAGATGGTGCATTGTCATGCATGAAGAAAATGTTGCTACAGAAGGCACGGTTCTTCTTTTGTACCATGGAAGACAGTGGTCAGTCAGAAACTCCATATACTTTGCTGCGGTCATTTACACACCTTCAAAGACCCTAAAAGGGCCTACCAGCTCTCTTCCCATGATTTCGGCACAAAACATCACTCAACCACCTCCTTGCTGACGTCGCAGCCTTGGTGGGACATGGTGGTCATCCTCCAATCATCCACTACTCCTCAATCTGGACCATCCAGGGTTGCACGGCACTCGTCAATAAACAAACTGTTTTAAAAATGAGTCTTCATGTATTTCTGGGCTCACTTCAACCGTTTCTGCTTGTGGGCATTGGTTGAGTGGCCGAATAGTAGGTTTATGCATGACTGCAAGCTTCTGGAGGATCCTACACCTTGAGATTGGTGGGAATCCAGAGGCAGCAGCAGCTTCAAATACCGGTTTGTTGTTTTGTAGTGACATTTTAGCAGCTGCTCTCTTAATCCGATGAATTTGTCTGGCAGAAACCTTCCTCATTATGCCTTTGTCTGCATGAACCTGTCTGTGCTCTGAATCAGCCACACAATTCTTCACAGTACAATGATCAAGCTTAAGTTTAATGAAATATCTAATGTTTTCATACCTTGTCCAAGGCACTGCACTATTTTACGCTTTTCAGCGGCAGAGATCCTTTTTCTCTCCCATTTTGTTTGAACCCTGTGGCCTGCTTAATAATGGAGAACGTCCTTCTTCATTAGTTTTCCATTAATTGGGCTCACCAGGCAAACTAGTTATCACAGGTGTCTGAGATTGATTTCAGTGATCCAAAGAGCCCTGAGACACAACACCATCCATGAGTTTAATTGAAAAACAAAAATTGGAAGGTTTATGACACTAAAATCCAATTTGCATAATAATTTGGAACGCAGTGTACAGATGGGGACAAAATTATTAGCTCCTATTGAAATTTAAGTTTGTCCCTAGTATTTCACAAAAAACAAAAAACCCCGGAAACAACCAGGGTCTAAATTATTAGCCCCCTTTAGAACTGACCTTTTTGTTGAGCTTTAGCACAGACCAGTGTTGTTCAATGATGTGCTTTCACTTTGTAATGCTAAAGCTTGTAGAATCAAGTTAAAACTGAAGGTTATCTTCAAATCAAAAAAAGTATGAATACTTAAGTAAGGGTTTGAGCTGGCACTGGAGAAAGCATCACAACAAAAACAAAATAAATCAGTTTGGACTTGAGAAAAATAATTATTGATGCTCACAAAGCAGGAGAAGGATATACAAAGTTATTACAACTGGAGAGAGAAGTATTAAGAAATTCAAAGAGAGCCACACAGTCCAGAACACGCCTGGCAGCGGAGGTGGAAAAAGTACAAGAGTATTATACTCAAGTAAAAGTATAGCAAATGTGGTTAAAAACTTACTTAAGTAAATTATTGGTCTATATATCCATTCAGGTAAAAGTGAGAAGTATTAGATTTTAAGTTTACTTTAAGTTCTGAGCAGCGACTAAGGATCTTATAAAAATGATCTTTCCTTATTGGCAAGAAGAACAAGAGAACATATCTCCAACCAGGTAATTCAGGTAAAGTCCCCTCTATAATTAACTAACACAGAAACAGACAATAGCTGTGTTTACATGAGTTTTTTTAAACAATCAGATTAAATTAATTCAGATCAGAGATTAAAACGTCTCTGCACACATGGACGCTGGAAGATACAATCCCATTCAGATGCGCGTGGTCATGCATCTCAATCTGATCACAATAAAAATGTTCTGGCATACGCTGGATCGTTCCACCAGGTAAAGCTACCAACAATTTGCCGTAGAAGAAAAAATTCTTCTTCTGCACCTGTAAACAAACCGCCGTGACTTTACACCATAGATATAATATACGTAGATGCCTCATTGACTGGCTGGCTGTACGTCAACATCATCCCCATATGTGCGAGGCAAATCAGCTACATAAGGCAATACAAGTAGCCACTATCACTACATACATGAAAATATACCATTGGGTAAATAAATGATTAATTAGAATCCGTTTTATGTGAACCAGATGCTTTTTATTTAGAAAATCTCAAGTTCCCTCGTATACTTGTATATGCTTGTGAGGCGGCCTTGGCTTTGGCAATATGGTGGACGCGTTGACGTATCACGGCAGCGAGCAAACACAGCCAACTCATCCCTGTGTGGAAATATTGGATTGTTCCACTCACTCATGTCTGTACTTTATATTCTCTTTATTTCAACTTTATTTTACTTAAAAATGGACCTTTATCGTGTGCTGCAGACAGTTTATTCTCATCAGGCATTTATTCTGACTACAAGTGGTCCATGTTAACATAGCTAGTGTTAACTCAAATATAGTTAAATTTAAAACTTTAACCCCTTAATGCCTGTTGTCACATAATTTATATATACTTTTATGATACCTCTATCTAATCAATATGCTCAATAAATTACTCAAAAAAACTTGAATACAATCTGATAAATGATAAAAATGCCTTCAAGCGGATTATCAGTTACCAAAAACACCTAATGAATAAAATGAGATACTAAAAATATAATAAATTTAAATTTTAAATTTATGGAAATTTGGATCTTTTAAAATTTCAGCAGAAAGTTAAATGAACATTTCAGTTCCAAAAAATTAGAATTTTCTGGCTATTATTTGTGTTTTCAGGCATTAAGGGGTTAAAATTGTCTGTTGGTCTACCCTACGTATAATCAAACTAAACCTTTAAAGTGTTATATATTTTACAATATGACGGGGCTACAGTAACTCTGGAAAATCTGTGGCGAGTCAGCCTCCCAGCAAGGCACCTAAAGTCACAGGTGGGGACTCCAACTCAGTGGATAACTTTAATGTGTCTAACAACAAAAAGAACCAACTAGAAACATAACCAAAAGAACCCCAGCAGGGATCACTGCACAACGAGAGACATCCGAACACAACTAAACACATATAAACATATTTAAATGCTCTGCCCAAGGGCATGGTGTGGAACTACGGCCACACTTTCCCCGAGATTTGTAACTGCAGTGGGGAGCACTGAGATCAATTGACTCTTTACAGAGTTTAACTTACATTTTGGGAGTTAAAATCAACTCAGAAATGTTTAATCCTGACATATTAACATTCGAGTTTCTTTGGAACGTCTCCATGTGTGACTGTGTAGTAAACAGAGGTGGAAAAAGTACAAGAATATTGTACTTATGTAAAAGTATAGTTACTCTAATTGAAACTTACTTGATTCGAAACAAAAGTACTGGTTTCAAAATGTAGTCAAAAAAGTACAAGTACCCCCAAAAAGCTACTCAATTACAGTAATCAGAGTAAATGTAATTAGCTACTTTCCACCCCCTGCCTGGCAGAGGTAGGAAGAGAAAGATTTCAAAGACCCTGAAAGAAAACTAGTGAGACGTGTCTAAAGACCCCTGAACAACAGCCAAGACCGAGTCAGGAATTGCAGTCTCAAAGCTGACCTTCACTAGAGCCCCATACAGGAATGGATCAAGAAAAGTCAATTTCTGCAGAAGAGACAGATTGAAGTCTGCTGAGGACAACCTGGGAAAGGCTGGGATTCCTCAGGAGATGTCAGGAACAAACCGCTGTAGGATATCCAGCAAAAAGGAGACTGACTATCAGCATCAGGGGGCTAATGATGTAGACCCCGGCAGTTTTTGATTTTTGTGAAATCGTTTTGTTCCTGTGTGCAAAGTAAAATAATGTTAGCATCCAACATAAAATCAGGATGTTTGGAAAAACTGCGTTAAAACTCCTTGCTGTTACACTTAAGAAATACACTTAAAAAGTGTTATTTTTATAGGGAGGCTAATAATTCCATCCTCATCTGTAAGTTTATCAGCAGGTATTTTGCACACTGTTGATTTGAAACTCAAAAGTTCACGCTCAACTGATATGCGACGTTAGGAAATCTCAGAGATAAATAAAAAGTGTAATCCGGTATCATCCTCCCTGCTGTGTGTCAACTGCTGAGATTTATTCCAAAGGAGGTGATGCAATCTTTGGTAAACACACAATAGAGCAGGAGAAACCCAACAGTAATCCCTGCGCTTCTGGAGGGGATTTTTCTCCTGTTGTTCCAAGATACATGGACCTCCTGGGGTGAGATAATGCAACCCAAGCAGGGTGATTAAAGTATGTGCTGCTGCAACTTGGTGATAACCAGAAAGTCTGTGAAAAAATAAACAAAAAAATCATCTTTCATGATATTTACAGAAAACTTTGATACTTCATCAAGCATTATCAGTGACATCTTGTCTCAGTAAACTCAAGTTAGCTATGAAACTGGAGCAGAAACTTATAAAAATATTAAAGAAAGATGATTCATATCAGTGCAACAGTGATAACAACAGTGCCATGAAAATACCTGGTAAAGCTTTTTCTTTTCCTTGCTACTTCTGCATAAAATCGCTCTCATTTTCAGCCTCCCCTCTGGGCAGCTTCTATTAAATGCTACCAAAGGAAAAGAAAATCTTTCCCTCCAGCACTTCAGTCCACAATTATCCCCTCATCACCCAGCCCAAAGCGGTTCTCATGGAGGGACTGGCTTTGGAAATTAAAAATGCTAAATTCTCTAAAACTGTTTTTTTTTCTGTGGATTTTTAGACTCGTGAGAGGAGGTCTCTGAAGCAAAAGTTTCTGTAGAGTCACAATGACATTTTCATTCTCCTTCTAAGCCCTAAAATGTCACTCATAATGGCAAGAAAATTACCCTGAGGCTCTGAGCAGTGGGGAAACCTGTCCATGCAAGCAGCCCATTACAGAGAACAAAGTGAACATCACTTTGGAAAGCCTGTTAAATGGAAATATCAGTGTTAAACAGAGCTTTTGTTGAAATACCAAAATTTCCATCTTACCAGTCTGCTATTTAGTTCATGTTTCATGTTGTTAAATGCATAAATACATAATACATAAATATAAATAGTGATGGGAATTTTAGTTCACTTCAGTAGTAAAAGCCGGTCTTTGCCTGTGTTTATCCATATCAATGTTGCTGCAGAGGAAGTGAAGACCCTTCCAACCAATCAATACACTGCAGTGAGTCTTAGTCCTCTCTTTAGGGTTGAATAGGCATATGGAGTAGTCAGACAGCAGGAAAAAGTAGCCAACTAAGGAGTCACAGAGGCATGAGTGCACTCATTCTTAGGGGCGGAGTTGACAAAAATGGAAAGCCATTTTTCTCATGTAATGGTTTTTAGCAGAGGTGAGTGGGTATTTCGAAAAATGTACAGCAAAAGCAGGTAAGCATTTATGACTAAAGCTTTATGAAGCCAACGATAGGAAAAGTATCCAGCTGTGATTTAGTGACTAGTCACAGAAACAGAGCTAAATTAGCACAGTTAAGTCGAGTTACGGTCATAGCTTGATTAACTGGACGGTTGGGTATATACGCACCTGGAAAATGCTTGATTTACCTGATTTATTGATGCAAGTATAAAGTTCAATCAAAATCAAATCAAACACTCCCCAAAATTCAATCAAAATCAAATCAAACGTTCCCCCAAGGTTCAAAGAGTCCATAAATCAAACGTCCCCCTGAAAGTTCACTCAACATCAAATCAAACGCTCTGCAAAGTTCAAGCAAAACTGAATCATACATTCCCCAAAGTTTATATAGTAAATAAATCAAACATATCCCCAAAAGTTCAATCAACATCAAATCAAACGCTCCTCAAAGTTCAATCAACATAAAATCAAATGTCCCCGCAAAGTTCAAACAAAATCAAATACCCAATGTGCAATGGTCAAGGCCTCTTCAGCCAAAACCATAAAAAAAGTGAATGAAGAATGTATGGGTGTGTGAGACAGAAAATGTGAAAGACAAGTGAGGATCAAGAGGGGATATTCAAAGACTGGAGTGTAGTACTGCCACCAGAAGTTTTCAGTACCACCTAACATCTAGGATCCTGCACTCTTTCAGGAATCCAGGGTTCACATATTGAAAGCTCACAGGTGCCTAAAATTAACACGGTCTCCTCTGCTGCACCACACCCCTCCGTCACCACTCTGCTGTGTAGCAGGGATCACCTGTCTGCTACAATACTTTTGTGATGTTTATATTGTATTCTATATTTTTATTTTGCTACTATACTTTTATATAATAGTCTTTTAAAGTTTCTAGCCTCTTAATATTTTAGAAGCCTTCTTCTTTGTTATCTGTTTTGCACCAAACTAGGGTTGGGAAATTAATCACCAAATGTTTACACCAAATGTCAAGTTGAATTCCTTGTATGAGAAAATGTGCTCAGCAATAAAACTCAATTCTGATTCTGACATGTTCAGTGGTTCTTTTCGTGATGTGGAGGTTGGAAATCTAATAAATCAAATGAACCAGTTTTTAGTGTCCAGGAGTTCAGTTTTTGTTGCAGTGATGACGAAACAGGTACTGATCTCATTTAATTTTAATAGTATCACATTGAGATTCAAAAGTCTGGTAGCAACGCAACTCTAATCTTGGCGTGTCAGTCCAACTTCAAGAAATTTTATTTTGTACAATTTCAGCAGGTTTACCATGTTAATATGCAATTAGAAGAGTTCAGTCTTAGTCAGACTGATTCAGTGATTTGACTGGTACTGCATGTAATGAGTAAATGTGAGATATTTATTCCTAAGTAATATAGGAAACAGGAGAGTAAATGACTACTGTAGCTCTTGGTCTGCTTGATGTGCCGATATGAGAGTGTTTGATGGCCATATCAATGGTAAATTTATTATTTATTAGTGTTGTTTTTACAGTTTGTTCCAGTTACCCGAAAGATGCCAAAATAAATATTTACATAATCAACTTTAATGCTTTTTCAAAGACATTTCCTCAGTGCACAGTTCCAATTAAGACCAAGACAGCAACCATTAGTAAAATCAGCATCCACACAGAGAGAAGGGCTGGAATCTAACTGAGGTCAATTAGTGGCTGAAGATGTGAGTCATCTTGAGCTTATCAAACTGTTTGCACGATTTCAATTTCAAATGTTATCATCATTCCGGGACGTTTATAATCACATTATCACACACAGAATTGGTCAAAAAACAGTTCCTGGGGGTTTTATTGTGCTGATAATTATCTAGATTATATGAAGGAGAAGAAAAATAAACCCAAGTAATCTACCAAGGCAGAGAGAAAGAAATGGTGTGTAGATAATGTAAAAATAGAGGTGCAGTAGAGGAAATGAGCTGGTAAGTGAAAAAACACTGGTCGTTTTCTTTAACAGCTCTCAGTGTTATTTGTCAGTACATGTAGCAAATAAGATTTTTGCTGCTTCAGCTAGAGTTGCTCACGATTTCAATTAGAGCTGATGGCCGGGAGAGTTCACTGGGAGTTTTTGTGATGGAGAAGCTGGAGGCAGCTTCTATGAAAGCAAAAGCAATGATGCAGAATGATGTGCAGGACTGTCATGTCTCTGCACGGCTGTTTGAAAGATAAGGTACCCCCGCTAAAGCCTGTGCTGTCACTCCAGCACCTATTAAACCCCAGATTGTACACACAGAGTGAGAAAAGGGAGTGAAAACTCACAGGGAGGTCGGCGTAGAAGTAGTGTTTTCTGTCAAAAAGTGACTTTTTGTTAATGGTGCAGTTAAGAGCCAGTCCTGTCAACACTGCTGCCTCCACACATCGCTTGTTCAGGACCTGGGGACACACAGAGACATCACTCAACCACCTGACAAGAAAGCAATCAAAAAAACAACAGCTTAACTTTGCTGGAGAAAACCTTAAGACAACACTTACGGGTAATGTGCCGGGTAGGGATGCATCAAAGAAAGACACCAGGGAGTTTGGAGGTGCTGAGAAGCGAGCCGGTGAGCCGGAGAACAGCTTGGTGTTGGAGTTAATCTGGGCATGGATTTCCAGACCCACAACTCCGACCAGCTGCTGGTGAGCGCTGAGGCAGAGAAGAGCAAGATAAGCCAGAAAATCAGTGGGGAAAGTAGCAGTGTACCATAAAAAAGGGGGGAAAATACTTGTTTATGTCTGGCTGACCACACTCTAGTTCTAAGTCAATGAGTATGTGTGTTCACACTTGAAAAGTGGAAAAATAAATCGATAAGAGTCTGTTTACGCTTATGTGCCACAAAGACAGTGACAACAACACAGAAGCTCTTCTAAAAGCTGCAAATAAGACATTCTTTTAAACTTGGAATCAAGCATAACAGACACTAAAAGGCTGGCTTAAAGACCACAGCTCTCCTCAAAATAAAAATTAAAAACCCACTGATTTCAAACCTCAAGATGAGCTGGCTTTTCATTAAGTCCAGATGAACATGTGAAAGCTGTTGTATAATTTCTGCAGTAACTATTAGGAACTGTTTGGTTATAAATAGCAATGTCACTATGTCAAGCACTGCCTGACTGACCAAAAAGAAGCTCCTCTTGTGTTTCTACAAGCCTTTCATCCAGGCAGATAAATGATGCAACACTCAGAGCATGAAAAAATAAAATACCTACAATGAAAATGAAGCAACATGGTCACTAAATGTGAGAAAATACACAAGAAAACTACACTATATTGCCAAAAGCATTCACTCACCCATCCAAATAACTGAAATCAGGTGTTCCAATCACTTCCATGGCCACAGGTGTATAAAATCAAGCACCTAGGCATATAGACTGTTTCTACAAACATTTGTGAAAGAATGGGTCACTCTCAGGAGCTCAGTGAATTCCAGCATGCCACTGTGATAGGATGCCACCAGTACAAGTCCAGTCGTGAAATTTCCTTGCTCCTAAATATTCCACAGTCAACTGTCAGTGGTATTATAACAAAGTGGAAGCGACTGGGAACGACAGCAACTCAGCCATGAAGTGGTAGGCCACATGAAGTGACGGAGCAGGGTCACTGGATGCTGAGGCGCATAGTGTGCAGAGGTTGCCACTTCTCTGCAGAGTCAATCGCTACAGACCTCCAAACTTTATGTGGCCTTCAGATTAGCTCAAGAACAGTGTGTAGAGAGCTTCATGGAATGGGTTTCCATGGCCGAGCAGCTGTATCCAAGCCATACATCACCAAGTACAATGCAAAGCGCCAGATGCAGTGTTGTAAAGCACGCTGCCACTGGGCTCCAGAGCAGTGGAGACGCGTTCTCTTGAGAGACGAATTGCGCTTCTTCATCTGGCAATCTGATGGATGAGTCTGGGTTTGGCAGTTGCCAGGAGAACGGTACTTGTCTGACTGCATTGTGCCAAGTGTAAAGTTTGGTGGAGGGGGATCATGGTGTAGGGTTGTTTTTCACTGGCCCCTTAGTTTCAGTGAAAGGAAATGCTTCAGCATACCAAGAGATTTTGGACAATTTCATGCTTCCAACTTTAATGGAACAGTTTGGGAATGGCCCCTTCCTGTTCCAACATGACTGTGCACCAGTGCACAAAGCAAGGTTCATAAAGACATGGATGAGAGAGTTTGGTGTGGATGAACTAGACTGGCCTGCACAGAGTCCTGACCTCAACCCGATAGAACATCTTTGGGATGAATTAGAGCGGAGACTGAGAGCCAGGCCTTCTCGTCCAACATCAGTGTGTAACCCTACAAATGCGCTTCTGGAAGAATGGTCAAAAATTCCAATAAACACACTCCTAAACCTTGTGGAAAGCCTTCCCAGAAGAGTTGAAGCTGTTATAGCTGCGGAGGGTGGACCGATGCCATATTAAACCCTATGGATTAAGAATGGGATGTCACTTAGGTTCATATATGCGTCAAGGCAGGTGAGCGAATACTTTTGGCAATATAGTGTGTATCAGAACAAAACAGGAAACATTAATTATAAATAAAAACAACTGTAAATGTGGTAAAGTAATAGTGTGGGTAAAGGGTACCTGTGAGGGTCTTAAAAAAAAAACAATAAGGGAAATTTCATTTGACAGATCTTCTCTCATACAATCATGCGTATATATGCGGGTATGTTTTAGGGCACTAAGGATCCATCATGGGGCCAATGTGCCAGGAGGCTGGAGAGGGGGTGGGTGGAAGCCACAGTCAAGCTTGACACTGTACAGGGGCATAGCTAGGGATTTAGGGCCCCCAGAAAGATTATTGCATAGGGCCACCCCCCCCCCCTTTATTTTTTACAAATATCAGGGGTCCCCCAGTGTTTTATTTTATTTCATACAAATTTTAGTCTGTTTGCCAGTTAATTAGTCACTTTTGATTCAATGATGACATTAATTACTACAAAAAAAAATAAAAATAAAAATAAAAACACACTTTTCATTGCCGGCTTCTCAAGGGCCCCTCCCTACTGTGGATCTGGGTAATCAGAATCCTTTTCCCCCGTGCTACACCCATGTTGACACATGTCGACACACCTGTATCGCGTGGCAGTCAAGGTCAAGCTCGATGGAATCTCGTATGTCTGGGCCTTCTCCCCCCTGCTATCCCACCCAGAGAGCGCTGGTGTTTTTCAGGCCCTTGGTACATCCACAGCATGACCAGAGGCTCATGGAAACCCTACTACCCACCCAGACAGTACCTTAGGTTGTGCTTGCTTAAAACATCCACTATGACTGTGTCCGAAAGGTTCCGACATTGTTATTTTTGATACAGATTATTTTCCCATGTCCCTGGTAATATTTGAGGACCATCCAGGGCACCACTATGATTGTGTCAATCCTCATGCCTGCTCAGGACACCCTCTAGCCATTACATACCTTACTTCAGCCTCAGGTTTGGCCCAAACTTGCCTTAAATTTCTGCACATTGCTGTATCTTAATTGACTTTCCTTGCTATAATTTTCACAAATATTTAGTAAAAACTAATGTTTTAAATCAAGCATAATTTTCAGTGAGCTGTATTATAATATAAACTTCCGTTTATTGCTCTGTCTGCAGTAACAATTTATAGTTATTTCTAGGGCTTCTCAATAATGACTAAAAATAATAATTTAAATAATTTTGATTGATACTGAGATCATGATAACCATACTCATACCACCTTATGCAAGGGGCAGACTCATCTGTGTGACAAACCCTCCAAGTTATTTTAAATTATTTCAGATCCGACTCCTCAGAGCCAGAGTGATCCATGACTGAGGTTGTGCTATCATTCAATGATCTTTGATAAACATGTTAAATCACTGACCTGTTCTTGTTTCAGAAACATCTCAAAACTGAAATCCATCAAGTCTCAAGCTGAGTCAGAAATGCTCACCCATGCTTTTATTTCTTCCCAACTTGATTATTGTAATTCTCCTTTTACCTGCTTAAATAAACCTCCCCTTAATCATTAAAAATGCTGCTGCAAGATTGCTGATCAGGTCCAGCCAGACAACACACATTACTCTCATTTTACATTCTGAGGTTTGAACTACATTTAAATATCAGTACTGATTTTGCTAGGGCAAAAATTAATTTGTGAATACCATATCAGATATTGGAAAAAATCCAATATTGTGCATCCCTACTTTTATGAGTACATTTTGTAACCAGTAATTTTACTTTCACCTAATAATTTCAGAAGTACTTCACTTCATTCTTTTTTAAAAAGCACTAATTACGGAGTAAAAACAACCAAAACTCAAATAAAACAAGGAGCTTTGAGCTTTCAGTCATAAATGTGAAACTGACCAGTAGTTTGGCTTTGATTACACATGACAGTCAGTAGCACATAGCAAGAAAATGACTCCACATCACATCCCAGAACAGCTGTAACATTTCACTTTATCCCAAAGGTGTGACTTGCCTTGAACAACCTGGCTGGAGAACTACATTCTCCTGTTTTTACTGCCAATAAGGACCCTTCCTTAGCTACTCAGTACCTTAAGTTAAATTTAAATGAAATACAATTTACTTTTACTTCAGTGGATTTAAAAGACAGTAATTTTACTTTGAACTAAGTTAAATTCAACCAGAGTAACTGTATTTTTACTTGAGTAGAGCAATCCTGTTCTTTTTTTCCCTCTTAACAATAGCAAGCAGGTTTCATCAGGTGTTTTTAGGAAGCTGGGATATTAAAAAACGAAATGAAAATCGGTGACATTTTTTTTTATGAATAAAATAGTAGCATATTTAAAGTAAAATGCATGCTCGCGTTAGGTCAAAACATTGCAATCTCGGGACCAAATGAGAATAATTTGGAAGCAAAAAACTTGAAATTTGACAATTTAAACAGTTTTATCCCTAAACGAGAGCATAACGATAATAGCAAAAGTCCGAGATATCCTGACAATTAACGCGCATCAATCAAAGCAAAGGAAACAGTTTTTATTTTTACTTTTCAATCAATGTAAGCTGACTGTCTTTACATTATTACCTACAAGTTAATAGGACAGGTCAGGGTCGCTGCAACAAAAATATTCGTGTTGAATAGCCTCACTTACCTTTTAACACTAAGATGCGGGGTGCTTTCGTATCTTGAACTCGATGTGCTAATCCGCCGAATGACACAAGACGACTTATGATACAGTATTGGTATTTGTTTATTCATTTTAAGGAGCAGCTCACTTGCTGCTACAGAGGGGGCCGCCATGTTGAAACATTGTAAAGAAACCGGGAGGTGTAGTTTTTAAAAGTGACATTTCATATCACGGTCGAGGTCGCTAGTTCCACATAAAACTACAACTCCCGATGTTTCAGATTCCGGTTTCCGACACTAGCTACGTCACATCCGCCTTGGCCAACTGGCGGGACTTCTTCACATGTAGGCTGCTGAATTGGTTGTTTACCGAGCTTTAAGGCGTATTTTTACTGAATTGCTGCTGAATAAATCAAACATGATGGCTACACACGGTAAAGAATGCTCTGGAGTAAACGGTGGCGCAACATCGGGGTCTTCAAACGGCTGCAGCGAAGTTTTAGCAAACAAGAAACACTCTGTGGTAGTAAACGGAGGAGCCGCCGGGGACTCGTGTCACCCAAAGCCGATAAACGGAGAGGCCGGGAGGGCAGAAAGGTTCACCTTTACCGCCGAACCGACCATTGAGGATATTCGACGAATGCAAGCGGAGTTCACGGACGAGCGAGACTGGAACCAGTTTCACCAGCCCCGAAACCTGCTGTTAGCCATGGTGGGAGAGGTGGGTGAGGTGTCGGAACTCTTCCAGTGGCGTGGGGAGGTGGCGGAGGGCCTGCCGAACTGGACCGAGGCTGAGCGGGAGCAGCTGGCGCACGAACTGAGCGACGTGTTGATCTACCTGGTGGAGCTGGCTGAGAAATGTCATGTGGATCTTCCCCAGGCTGTGCTCCGCAAAATGGCCCTGAACAGACTGAAATACCCCGCCAGCAAAGTGCACGGTTCGGCCAAAAAGTACACCGAATACCAAGACTGAGTTTGATGAGAGGCTTTGGACAACATAAAACTCTCCTGGACTTCCTGATTACTGAACAATCTCTCTTGGTTCAAATGCTTTTTTTATGGCGTCTGAATATCTGAATGCTCTTCTTTCCTCTGGTACATCTGCTTGCCTTGTTGCCAGCACATGCAATCCCAGTTTTAGCAGCAGGCAATGCACTTATAAACACCGTCTCATTGCTTTTATTGAGGGTAACTTTTAAACTCTACTTTTAGTCTCATCATTGTTTTCCCCGAGGGAAGCTGATGCAATGTACCCGCTTTGCAGAAGTGCTACTATACTGCTGTCTGTGCCTTTGGGGCTATTTGGGAGAATGTATTTTTCACATTTATAAAGTTTAAGTTTGACTCCAGGTTGGTTACATGGGTCAATCTGAGTTTAAGGAAAATGATCAATACTCTCTACCATTTCTAGGTACAAAAGATGTGAATTAGATTTGTCATCACGTTTTTTCATTTATAATTATCCTCCATACTGATGATATAAACTTGTTTCTGTTTTGTTTGGCTCTTTCACATGTTTCTCCAAAGTAAAAGCTGCTGAAATTCTGTCATGGGGCATGTTTTTTTTTTGTTAGTCTGCTAAACATTGTTATAATGACAGCTGTAGCTTGTAGGAAGACATAAGGGAAGTCATTTCCAACATTATTACAGGTTACACCTTGCTGAGATTAATTGTCTGTCATACACTGCCCTAAAGGAAATCCTGGTCCTGTAAAGGTTTATTGTTGAAAGTCTTTTAATAGTACTTTTGGTTGATTTTATGATTATTTTCAGAAGCTCTTGCCTGAAAACATAGTTTAATTACACTTTGAGATTTTTTTTTCTTATTAAGTTCAATATGATATCTGGAAATAGGCAGATTGAAATTTAAAATAATTTCTCCCACACCTTTTCAAGGATTTAACAGAGTATGTTTGCCTGGAAATGGCCAAAATTAAATATTATTGTATTTTTTTTTCACAGAATTTTGCCTCTTAATCTCCCTTTAACATATCAAGATGGCATGCAAAAAGCCTAAACAAAAGCATCATTTCTGGGGTTTACTGTTTTGCAGAGGGACACATCTCAGAGTTGGGGATTGAATCATAACCTTGCAATTTTAAAGCACTACCTGCTGCATCCTGAGCCCACAGAGAGCTGATGTAATGATTTACTTGGAGCATGTAACCATCTTATTTAAATCAGCAAGTGGTGGCAAAGTAAAGGTGAATTTAAGCCGGCTCGACTGAAATACTCCCCTCGGAATTAAAACTTTCATAAATCTTTTAGTAAATATTTGAAATGCAAATCAGAAGGGTAAAACACATCTGTGTGCACACAGGGGGGAGATGCTGCTTCAGTGTAACACAATGATGAAAACATCTGTCGAATTTCTCATTGGAGTGTTTGGAGACACAAACATTGCCCTTAGCTGCACACTCTGGTATTCACTCAGAAGCGTGAGTCATCCACAGGCTGCAAAAGAGAACGGTCATGCATCACTAAAATGATGCTGTGTGTGAGCGGAGCCTCACATCAAAGTAAACAGCTTTCATTTAAGCAGATATGACACGGCATGCCACATTAAGAGTGAGCAATTGTCCACTTTTCTTGGTGTTCACTCAAAAATGAAGATATGCAAACTCTCCTCCTCTTCTGACCCTGTAATGTTGGAATGAGTTACTTTGATTTAAAGAACTTCTAAGTAAGAGGTTATATGAAAAATGAGGGTTTGGCTCTTTTCTTACCCAGCCAAGTAAAACAGAAAAGTAGCCCCACAGTTTTCTTTTTACTATCAAGAATCCAGAGCTTTGATACTGTTCCCCCAAAAACGTCTGCAATACTCGACCAGTGTCTCATAAGCCACATGTGGCTCTTTTGTGATGACTGTGGCAGCTCTTTTAAGTCTTATTTGGTAAAATAATTCCCCCAGACAACCTTAAAAAGGAAAATTTGACATCACAAATGACCCTTTGCAAGTCATATCAAGCAATATATTTCCCATGCTCATACAGTAGACCTAATATATCAAATTTAACCATTATTTTTTGTTTGTATATTTCCATTGGATGCATGCAGGAAAGAACAGACAAAATAAATATCTGATTCTTGAGAAAAAGTACAAAACCTTACATTATTTTAAATTAAAAGTGGAGACTTATGTAGGCTGAGGTCTACTCTAGCAGTTGTGTGAAGGAACAGATTTTTAATTCAACATTTTTTTCCTAAAAATACTATTTTTTGGCCAATCATATTTTGTTTTTTTGTCAACTCCATCTAACACTCTAAAATATATCTAATTTAAATTTATTAATTCAAGAGAAATGTCAAGTTTTCAGTTATCTAATACTGGTATTCAGTAATTATATTTATTAATAAAAGACATTATTTTCACTTTTTCCCACTCATCCAAAGTATCTTATCTCTGAATTTAACAAATTTCTAATGTTATCTTTAATATTTATCATATAAAACTAATCTTTTAAAGAAATCAGTTATTATTGTGTATATATCAGCTGGTATTTATACAAACAAGCAGGATTATATGAACAGAGGATAATGCATTTTTTGGTAAAATGAACAATACCATCCTAAACAGCTGAAGAGTTGACTGTGGAGATATATATAATGGCTTGAACTAGCTTTTTAACCCAAATACACCTTGCTAGTAACAGGTTGGACCCTCTTTTACCTTCAGAACTGCCTTAATTCTTCGTCACATTTTCAACAAGGTGTTGGAGACATTCCTCAGAGATTTAGTCCATATTGACATGATAGCATCACACAGCTGCTATAGATTTGATCCATGATGCAGACATCCATCACATCCCAAATGTGCTCTGCTGGGTTGAGATCTGGTGGCTGTGGAAGCCACTGGAGTACAGTGTACTCATTGTCATGGTCAAGAAACCAGTTTGAGATGATTTGAGGTCTCTGACAAAATCTGAATGTCACAGCTGAGAACAAGACTAATAAGACCAGGCAACATTTTTCCAATCTACTATTGTCCAACTCTGGTGAGCATGTGTGAATTGTAGCCTCTGTTTCCTGTTCTTAGCTGACAGGAGTGGTCTTCAGCTGCTGTAGCCCATCTGCTTCAAGGTTTGCCACACTTCTGCTCTTCACTAGACATTTTCCCTTTTTCGGAGCATTCTCTGGAGATGTTGGCGTGTAAAAATCCCAGTAGATCAGCAGTTCATAACATACTCAGACCAGCCCATCTGGCACCAACGACCATGCCACGTTCAAAATTACTTTCAGTTTGAACCACATCTTGACCACATCTACATGCCTAAATGCACTGAGTTGCTGTCATGTGATTGGCTAATTAGCTATTTGTGTTCACAAGCAATTGAACAGGTATATATACATATAGTCAAGAAGCAAACAAATCAGATATGACATTTCCAGCCTACACCATCTTATTTTTGCAATTTCTAAAATCTCTCCTAAATCCATCCTTGAAACCAGCTCTAGCTAAAGAAAAAGGGCAAACATAATACCAATGTTTAGACAGCTTTATGCAGTGTACACAAGAGGGCAGGTGTTAAGAAAAGTTTGCTGAATTCTTATGCTACAAATAAAAAAAATCAAGACAACTTTTGCTCTTTAACTACCTCCAAAGCTTTGAAAAAAATCTATTAAGAGAACCTGCCTCATTTCCCCCGTGCTGCAGTGATGAGAATACTCTTAAGAAATCCCTGTAAGTCTTTAAGACATTAAACATGCTGAAGAGCTGATATGGAAAAGTGAATTCCACCTCTGATGGTAACTGTACTCCACGTTGGCTCGACTTGAAATCTAGGCAAGGTAGGATTTTTACAGCCTGAGTAGGCATGTCTTATTGCTACCCACTAAAGTAATTAGTATTTTTGGAGGCTGAGTGTTCAGAGAGCTCCAAATCAAAGAATCAAAAGGATCTCAAACTGCAAAGTTCTTTCAAGGCTGCTTTGATTATTTTGCTTTATTTTCTGCAAAGAAAAATGCACACCTGTTATCTTGCTGCACGGGCTTAACTCTCACTGTTTGTGTACCTATCAATACTTTGAGCCTTAACAGCTGTTAAAAATTCAGGAAGAGTGTTTTCTGAGAAGATGTCTGGTGCTGTCATGTTTGGTGGAAAATGTAAAAAATCTTGCCATGTAGAAAAGGCTGCACAGTGGAGCAGTGGGAAGCTCTGTTGTTGCAGTCCGTTTTAATACTCACACCGATGAGCTTTCAAAGACATGTTGGCTTGAGTGAACTTTTTTTTTTTTTATAAGTGAATTAGCTTTGGCCCTTCCCTTTCTTCCTGTGCATTTTCACCCTCTTTGACTATCTGAGTCACACTCAGACAGACACAGTGACACTCTTAGACACACATAGCTGCTCTTTGATCCTGTCATACAGACCGCAGTGGAAGTTGTCAGATCTCACACAGTGGGGTCATCCAGCAGCAGGAGTTCGCATCACATCCCACACAAACACATGTGCACAAAATAACACAGACACTTTTATAGCAGACCGTCACTAATGGCTAACTATGATTTCGTCTCTTTAGTGTGCTGCTGACAGAGACAATGACATGAATGGCCCAAACGGATCCATTCTGAGCATCCTCTATAGAGCGCTGGTTCTCCTTTCATAAATGTGACAGCTGAGCCAATACAGCAAAGATACAAGTCCGACTCACTGCCAACAGCTAAACATTTATGAGTGTCTCTCCATGGTGTTCGATCAAATCCAGCCTTTATAGTTCACAATGAGGAGTTCTGCTAACAGACTATTACTTATCCATAAAGTGCATTTGTAAAAACACTGTTGTGTCTTCTAGTACCATCAAGTGTTAAATAGTTTAAAAAATATGGTTAAAATTTGTTTTAATTTAAATTGAAGGACACAGTACCACATTTGTCTTAACTATCTTTTCTCCCCCTATTAGTGCACCTGTGGACCCTTTGGCTTTTTTAAATGTACTTTAATGCAACAGACAAAAAGCAGCAGAGATGTTTGGCGTCTGTAATAGGCTCTTTTATTGCAGACATTTTATCATGTGATAAACGTGTAATTGCAGGTGTTGTCAATAACATGAATTAAAGCTTCATCCATTAAAGGTGTTCTGCTCTCACTGGCTTTGTGTAATGCAAGCTGACTCACTGCACAGGTCAATAGAAATTGAAAGGCGGCATCGTTAATGCTATTGGATTCACCTGTGCTTTTCTTATCTGCTGCTGAGAAGCTGTTTTCTGTTCCCCCGATCTGATTGCTTTATTGAACCAGCAGCTTTTTCCAGACAAAATGCTGGTTTTAACTTTTAACTTGACTGGAGTGGACAGATAGACAGAAATGTGTAGGCAAATGTACAAATTAATCAATAATTAACACTAAAAACAACGTTAGTAGCATTATAAATAGAAAGGGTGAAAACAAGCACAAAATAAAGCAAGTAGTTTACAATTTTAATATTGTGTAACTGAGGGTAAAAAACAGTATTCCTGAAAAAAAGAGAAGTGTCTCAGAAAAATAAAGTATTTAACACTTAATATTGGAAAGTTATGATCAGAAAACGCCATCCATCCATCCATTCATATGTCTGTCCATCCGTCTAGCCATCCATTCATTCATAAATCCATCCATCATTCTCTCTATCAATTCATCCATCCATCCATCATCCATCTATCATTCATCCATCCATCCATCCATTCATACATCTGTCCATCCATCTATCCATCCATTCATTCATTCATCCATCCATCATTCTTTCTATCAATTCATCCATCCATCCATTCATACGTCTGTCCATCCATCTATCCATCCATTCATTCATACATCCATCCATCATTCTCTCTATCAATTCATCCATCCATCCATCATCCATCTATCATTCATTCATCCATCCATCCATCCATTCATACATCTGTCCATCCATCTATCCATCCATTCATTCATACATCCATCCATCATTCTTTCTATCAATTCATCCATCCATCCATTCATACATCTGTCCATTCATCTATCCATCCATTCATTCATACATCCATCCATCATTCTCTCTATCAATACATCCATCCATCCATCTAGCCATACATCCATCTATCATTCATTCATTCATCCATCCATCCATCCAGTCATCCATCAATCTATCTATCCATCAATAGGGGTGGGTAAAAATATTGATTAATCGATGCATCACAATATCCCCTCCCAATTCAATATCGATTCAGCAAATCCTCTGAATCGATTCACCTCCTGGCCAGTGGGGGTCACTGTGCGTGTGATTTGCGTTGTATGGACGGAGGCCGCACTTGACCAAACAGCAACCAACCATAACCATGTTATGTGAGGTTTATCACAATTTCCAAGAGGACAGAAATATAATTTAAGTTTACATGCACTTTACTCTTTCAGTGTTTATACAAAGCTGTCATGTTTTCTACTTTTGTACTCCATGTGCTTAAATAAGTTATTATTGTGCACATTTTTATTTTCAGATGTTTTATTGCTCAAAAATGTGAGGTGACGTACCAATATGTTCACATGGGCATGAAAATAATTATTAACAAATTGTCAACAGGTTATTTGTGTATTTCTACTTCTTACTGAATTGACATTGAAGCGTTTAAATCAATATCGAATCGAATCGATATCGAATCGCAACCTAAAGAATTGAAATCGAATTGAATCGTGAAGTTCTTTACAATACCCAGCCCTATCCATCAATCTATCATCCATACATACATACATTTATCCATTCATCCATCCATCCATCCATCCAGTCATCCATCATTTTATCTATCCATCAATCATCTATCAATCCATCCATCTATACGTACATTTATCCATTCATCCATCCATCCATCCAACCAACCATCCAACCATCCTTCCAATTGAAATTGCAGGACTTATTTCCAACAGGAGAGGGCACTGCATGTGTTTACATGTGATCTGTAAAAAAAAAAAAAAAAAAAGGAAAAGTAATTAATTGCACATTTCTCTTTGTTATTGTTATCTATTTATAAATTGGCTTCAGTCTCATGTCTTACATTTTGAAAATTGCAATGCAATGAATCCTAAAAATAAAGTTTTGTGAACCTAATTTTGTCATGTGTATCATATCCTTAGTTGATTCAATGTCACAATACTTTCAATCTATCTGTCACGAGTTGTCCCTTTGTCATCTTTAGTTTGCAGTTTCTGGTAGTCTCCAGCCTTTCTTATGTTACTTTATCTTCTTTCCCTTGTCTCTCTATGTGAATTCCTATGTGTGCTTTTCATGTATGTATGAATTTTTGTAGTGTTACTTTGTAATCTTTGTCCCTCTTTTTCTTCTGCACCAACTTGAATGCATTAGATATTTCAATTGTTTAAAATTATTTATTATTGTTTTAAAATAGATCAGGAGGTCTTTCCCACAATATATTTAAGTTCCAAACATTTGTTTTACTGAATTTTGATCTAGTTTCTGGAACCAATTTCTGCACCACTTTAGAATTATTACTCGTGTGTCCTCTTCTGTGATTTTGAATCTGCTTTAGTGTTTATTAGGCACATTTTAACACCCTGATTTTCATTTTAAATCATATGGACTTTAAATAGAATTCCTACAGCTGAAGCTTTGAACAAGTAGCCTGTTAATATGCATTTTTATATCACATTTACTTCAGCCTTGCAGACTACAGAGAAACCTGTAAGCAAGTTGTGACCCATGCGTATGAATGTTTGAGAGCTAGAGGGAAATTGGTGAAACACAAGGTGAGGTGAATTAAAACTAGTTTGTAAATGTATGCATCTGAAACAATAAATTTCACTAAATACAAACAGTATTTTACTATTCAAATCATCATTAACAGTTTAATTTTTATGCATGCCTTGTTAGCCATATTACTTGAGTTCTTCATATTAAAATGTGTTATTTGTTTATTAACGAACATGCCATATGTTTTATTATCTCACCTCCATTCCTCCTGAGCATAGGTGTTTAAACCTTGACATCAATGTTAGATATTGCAGACTACAGCGCCTATGTTTTCTTTATCACCTTGGGATTTTTAGCTTGAACAAATTTCACTTTGATGCAAGATGCTCAGACAAAATGAAGACAGGTGTCTGCGTCATACGGATTCATTTTTGCCCTCTCATGCGCAAATCTTTTTTCACTGTATGTATTTATTAATAAGGTTGAACAAGTGTGTGAATGAAGCCTGGACAGATCTCCAATGATCACTATATATATATTCTTATAATTTGTCATAGTTCATGCTGAGCTCACCAGAATAACAAGAGGAAATAAATGAAGTCCTTGTACATCAATCAAACTTTTATTTATTTATATCACATGGTGATCGATTAAAACTCTCTTTAATAATTTCCTGTAATGGGAGAGATGTCTGACGTGAAGAAATGAGTGCTGACCTGTAAATAAATAAAAACTGATGTGCTACTTGTGCTTAATGACGAAAGGTGGTTTTTGCACTGTAAGAGGAGTGCACAGCAGCAGTGTGGTGTCCTCGGTTTCAGTGTCAGAGTTTATTTTTCTTCCACTTCCTTCCAGTTGCTGTCGTGGTTCATTGGCAAAAGACTGTGATCTGCCGTTTCATTAAAAGGCATTTACATTCATCAAGAGCTTTGCATTAACTGTTCAAGGTTGAATGTGGGCTTGCAGAGGGTGGAACATAAGGCAGATCTACATGTGCATATTTCCTAGTGGACCGGGATTTATAAAGAGAATTGTGCGAATATGTGCGTGGGCAAATAATTTTGGGTGCACGCCATTCCTGAGATTTTGGCGTACGTACACTTTTAGTCTGGTTTCTTTGCACTGTTTTATGAATGAGACCCCTGTTCTTTATTGTGTGCTTAATCTCATCTCACTCTTTTCCATGAATTGAGGACTTGAAAAATGAGTATTTTGTGTTCCCGTCTTAATATTTATATTATTTTTTCAGAAATGGACGGCTAATCCATATCCATGAAACAAAGTAAACAAGGGTGCTCTGTTTGCTTGTACCTCAAGGAAAAGAGCAAATACCCATATGTGTGGCTAAAAACTGGCATATCAGATATCGGCAAAAATCCAACTGCATGCATCCCTAGTATTTTTTTTGTTTAAATCAGCCCTGAGGTCCATTTTTTTTTTTTTTTTTGCCAGTTTATAGTCTGCCTGTCTGTCTGGGCTGTCAGTACAGCTGCTCTTTCATTGCATTGTTTTCAATTTGCACACCTACAAAGAACTGAAAGTCATTTTGTCAACCCCAACACCTTTAGCTCTAGCTAGTAGTTTAAGCCTTGTACTGTATGTTACCAACATTTAGCAGCACGTATCACACTTGCATGTCTGCTTTCTTTCTCTCTACTCTGAGCTGTTAGTCTGTTACTACTGAACATTTCATTGCTATGATTTCACAGATATGAAGTTTAAAAGCAGTACATTAAATTCTTGCAATGGCTTAGCCTTTATTACGATCCCTTAATATTGATAGTTGGCATAGTGGGGAAAAGCAGGTTGTTTAATTTAAGGGTATGATGGGGTGACTTTCTTTTCTTGCAGCATATTTCCCCTCTGGTTGTTGGTATTGTTTCTGTTGAGATGCCAGTTGGCTCACAGCAAACTGTGTCTGAAGTAGGAGGATTTTACAGTATTGTATAATAGCTCGACAGAGTCTCATAATGGTTTTTGAATGTCAGATTAAGTCCTGCAACAGGACTTGATCCTCATATTAATATTTATATAATAATGGCTTTAAGATGATCTAAATAGCTTCAACATTTTCCTTTCCTTTTACTTCTTAATTTCCTTGGCATTATAAGGAAACTGAGCTAAAATGTGTAGGTATGTGGCAGTGGAACCTGTAAACCTTATCTCATGGCTTAATATAAACTGCAGAGCAGCCGTCCTTAGGTTCATATTTCACCGTGATCTATATCTGTCACGTCTGAAACTGCTTACACAATTTTGGGTGGAGGTTTAAAAAAAACTGAAGTTCAAGTTGATGAAGCTGATTTTCCTGATGGTCTGAGGTGCAGGATAGCCACCATACAGCAAAACTCCACTTCAGCATTGCTGTTGCTGCTCATCCAGCACTTTATAAACCCCACCACTACTGCAGAACCCACCTGAAGGCTGTGATGTCCCTGTGGAGGAGTTTATCAATGTCGCTCCTCAATCTTGTCTGTGCTGAGGTTGGCGTTTGCTTGCAGGGAGTGATTAAGGCATCCCTAGACACCAAATACACACTGTACTAGTCTGTGTCCATTCAGTAGTAGAGCTGCTGAATTGGTAAGATGTGTGGCAGAATGATGTTGTTTGTAGTTGAGGACAACACAGTGGTGTATGATCTTACACCCGTTGTGCTGATGACTTCTCTGTCAATATGTCTTCCTCTGACCAAATCTGGCGTACGGAAATCTTAAAGGTGGATGAAAAATATCTTAAGACAGCAACACACTGAGAAACATCCTAATAAGCATATATTTAACAATTTGGGGCTTCTGATGCCCCTCCAAGACCCCTTATTTTTAAAGCAGCTGTTTCTCTCCCCTGTTGTTTTGAATGGTATATTATTCAGTACGCTTTATGTGCACTTTGATGCAAACAAATTGCTTTTCCCAGACAAATGAAAGTGAATTGAACAGCACTCAGAACGAATGAATAAATTATTGCACGTCAAGTACAGGCCAGCCACTGTCTGTGCTATTTAGGGATTTTCAACAATAACAGATGAGTGAATTTACATTTTTGTTCCTTTGTAGCAGACTATGGTATGAGGTTTCTTTGAAAGACTTTCTGTGCACTGTTGCTCCGTTTGGTGGAATTAGTGATGTTAAGGAAGGTTTTGCTGTTTATTTGCATTAATTTCTGCAAAACAAACAAACAAACAAACAAACAAAAAAAAAAAAAACAGTTAAAGCTGTTGAAGTGTGAAACTGACAGGCTAATGCTGCTGATTTCAGCATGTGACTGCTTAAATTTGATGTGAAAAGCATGGCTGCCAGTGTGGTGTTTTAACAGACTTGTTTGTCATTGTCAACAAGGACAAGTGGGACATGACAAGCTGCTCAGTATGACTCTGCTGCTGAATATTGAAACCATTCACAGCACCAAAATGATTCAGTGCATGCTTCACAATGTTGTAACTTCAAAATGCACTGTGTAAAATGTAAAGAACAGAATGCAATGATTTGTAAGTCTCATAAACTCAGATTTGATCACAGTAGAAAACAAACAATATATCAGATGTTGAAATTAAGACACTTGACTGTTTTATTAAAAAAAAGCTCATTTTGACTTTGATGGTGGCAACATATCTCAAAAAAGCAGGGACAGGGCCATGTTTACCACTATGTAGCATCCTCTCTTCTTAAACAACATTCTGTGAAGAAGAAGGTGGGGAGATCACTTGCTAGAGTTTTGGGAGAAGAAGGCTGTTCTGGCCTGATGTAGGATTCTCAATGCTCAATAGGACTAAGTCTTCTTTGTTTGATTTTTCCATTATGATGCACCAAATATTTTCTTTTGTTGAAAGGTCTGGACTGCATGTAGGTCAGTTCAGCGCCCAGACTCTTCAACTGTGAAGCCATGCTGTTGTGATGGATGAGGTCTGTGGTTTAGCATTGTCTTGCTGAAACATACAAGGCCTTTCCTGACAGAGACATTGTCTGGATGGGAGCATATGTTGCTTTAAAATCTTTATCTACTTGTCAGCATTGATCGTGACTGTTCAGTGTAAGCTGTCCAGACCATAGGCAATAATGCAACCACACAGCATCAGAGATGAAGAAAAAGAGAGAATGGTCCCTCTCCTCTTTAGTCTACAGGACATGGCGTCTATGGTTTTCAAAAGAAATTTCAAATTTTGATCAACTGACTACAGAAAAGTTTTCCTGTGTTTTCTGAAACTGCTCTGACATTAGCTGCATCAACCCATCAGTCATATCTACCGAAAATTTGCCGTAGAAGAAGAAATTCTTCTTCGCCTTTGTTTCAAATAAATTGCCGGCACTTGCATGTTTGTTTAAACTCCTACTGGCGCAAAATAGTGAATTGTTCTACTATTTAGTGTCTGTACCTTATACTATCTGAACAACAATTCTGACCTCTTTTAAAGTTTCAAGTAAAAACAAAGTTATCTCAGCAACAGACCTGTTTTATTTTGCTCCCGCCATGTTTCTGTCTGTTCCGTCTGTGGGACGGACGTGTGCAGTAAGACAAAAAATCACCCTAAACAGAAAGAGATGATCAGATTGAGTGTTTTCATGGATGCTGATCTGAATGACTATCAGCATAAACCACCCCTATCGATGGGAATGAAATTTCTTTCCCAGAAAGCCGAATCTGAGGATTTTGCTCCGAATGAAGTGTTTACATGAAGCATTTTCATTCAGATTGGGCATGTATTCTGACAACAAGGGGTCCGTGCAAACGTAGCTAATGATTTGTGGAAGTGTTCCTGAGCCCTTGCAGGGATTTCTAGTACAGAACCATGACTGTTTTTAATGCAGTACCACCTGAGGGCCTGAAGATTATGAGCATTCAGTATTGACCTTCGGGATCGTCCTTGCTCTCAGAGATTTCTCCAGATTCTCTGAATATTTTGATATTATGTACTGTAGATGCTAGGATATTCAAAATCTTTTCAATTTCAGTTTGAGAATCATTTTTCTGAAATTGTTTGACAATTTTTAGATGCAGTTTTCTGTTTTATTTAAAATCTAACAGTGTCCCAACTTTTATGAACTGTAGTTGTTATATCAACATGTATGCCGACCAATTTTGTTATCAATATAATTGATACTCTTAAGTTTTATCTGGTGGTCAAAGTTTGCATTACTGTAAAGAAAATCTTCTGTGAGGGACTATAAATAAACAGTTTGATTCCCCTTGATTTCTTATTGAGCTGCTATTGTGCCAAAGAAATCCATATCTCATGCACAAGGCTGAAGCTCTCTGATTGGCATACTTGTTTTTCATTCATATAAATGGTGTCACCCACTGTTTCATCAAGGACAGCTAAGAGTCAGATGAAATGCTTTCGATTTTGACATTGAGAGAGGAGAAATAAATACAATATATCTCCTCTGTGAAGCTGAATAGAACTTTCTGCTTGAGGTCTTGGCGTACTTCACTGTAAATGAGAACATGAGGAATGAAAAAGCATCTGTAAAAGGAAAGCAGCTTCAAAGTTTCCACCAAAGTGTGTTGTTTTTAAGATCAGAAAAGATGAGATTTTATTAATGCACATAAGTACTTTTATATGCACAAAAATTAGAAATGTGACAGAAGTTATTTTTCAGGCTCTAACCCTGAGGAGTAGAGTATAAAACATTAATTGTGCCATTGAGTTATTATTTACTGTTTTTAGATTTTTGTCAATTTCAAGATGCAGTAGTTTGAAGACTGTAGCAGATCGAGGCATTGTTAAAAGGCTGCACAGTCTGTCATGTTTTTGCCTTCTCTGTCGGATTGCTTACCATTATGATGAGCTTAAACTGATGTTCCTAAGCGTCTATTTCCCCTTTCGTCTAAACGCTTGTTTAAATTGCATTAGTCTAAAGAGGAGACAATACTTAGAGTCAAATTCCTCACATGTTCAGTAAAGATATTGTTACACCATCAAACACACGTCCTGAATGCATGGTCTGCTTGTGGTAGAGGATAAAAGATCATCCCTACTAAGCATTTAAATAACACAGACACACACAATCTTTATAAAAATAACATTGGTAATAGTAATAATGATATGAAACGGTTTTTAAATGGGATCCGGTTCTTGTTGTTCACGAAAAAGAGCTGGCCCTTTGAACTGGCTCATTCCCAAACAACCCATCACTACAGAATAGAATAGAGGTGTAAAGGTACGTGTATTCGTACCGTATCGGTACGGACCTCCCGGTACGTGTATCAAACAGATACATGTTGAACGAAACTCGTACACAGATGGAAAACCAGAGAGCAACTCACTGTCACACTGTCCTGGCAACCACACAGCCACAGCAAACAACAGCAACCGCCTGAATATTCCCGGATAACAGTGTCCTGTTTAGGAACTCTGTAGGCTGTATAAAGTTCTCCCAGACTCTGTAGTAGGCCCCATTGGTTAAAGACGTAATCCAGTGCTGAAGTCCGTGTTGAAATAGGCAGGATAGACACTAATTAGCATACTTAACAAGCTAACTTATGGTTGTATGATGTGTTCGAGTTGGCTGGGAAATTTTAGTGTTTAAAGAATGGGTATAAATATGTCAATATATCAATTAAAATAACCTGGTAATTCAAAAATGTATTTATTTATTAATATTTGTATTAATTAAAGACCTTTTGGAAGGGGGTTACAGCATTACTAATAATTTGAATGTAATTTATTCAGCCTATGTATTTAAATACAATTTTTAAAAAACTGTTATGCGGTTTAATTGCCGTACTGAACCGTGACTTCAAAACCAAGGTATGTGCTGAACTGACACCCCTAAAAAAGAACATCCTGCGTCACGATGTGTGCCTCTCCTGCTGCATCTTTCAGTCAGCTGAATGAAGCCCTAGAAACTCAACATTTCACGCTCTTCTTCTGCCCTTATTTTTGAGAGGAAGTAATTTCATTCTGCTTAACACCACTAAGAAGTCTAAATCAATGATTGTCAGTTCAGTAAAATTTAACCACCTAATTATCACTTTGTAGGCCAATAAAACCTGACTGTTCAACGGAGAGTGACTAAAACAAACAAAGCTGAAGGGAAGAAATAAACAGCGAACCAAAGTCTTTGATTCCCGGAAACAAAGGGAGCAAATCGTCTGTGATAGAAAGTATCTGTTTTTGTGAAGAATTCCCAGGGAGCTCAGTAAGCTAGTTAAGCTGTATTTCTACTGACACAAGCTACAGATCTCTGCTTTTTTTCACATCCTCCTGCCTCCGTCTGTGCCAGTGAAACAAAGACATTTAGCAGAAAAGAAGCAAATAACTAATTCTCCACCTTTAATATGACTCTAAATCTGCATTATGGTAGGTTTTATTTAGTTCAGTACAAAGAAGATGCTGGTTAAAAAAGTTTTTCTTCAAACTTCCTGCTGAATTGGATCTGTCAGTTTGAAGCGCAGATGTGAAGCGTTAGTTGCAGAGCTACAGGACTAGATTGCGCCTGATTGCACAGGTGTTGCTGTTATTGTGATAGCATGCCTGACCTCTGCGGGTATGTGACGCTGTGATTTGCAGCCTGCTCTAAATGGTGTGAAAGCATAACTGTGAAATGTATTTGACAGATGTAGCTGACGAGATGGTTAATATGAGGAATGATCAAAGTGTGACAGAACAGGCACAGGTCCCATTCACGTAACATCAGCAGGGAGCCAGGAGCAGGAGAACCGCTGTTTGACAGTGAGAGGCAGGAGGATTGTGTTTGATTGAGCTGTGAAGCATTTAAAAGGCTCGTGACTGGCTGACACACTGGGCTGGCTGAAGAGGACACTTCATTTCATTTCATGGTATCATTTGAAATGGGTCTTTGCTTTTGTTTCTAGCTTTGTGGATGATTGTCCTGGAAGGAAGAAAAAATCTAAACCGAGATGAGCTAAAAAAAAAAAATCTTTTTATGTTAAAAAATCTCATAAAGAGACCAAAACCACCCTTCTTCTTTGCTTCCTCTTAGTGCAGTCCTGTGTGTTTTTGAAAGTAATCTTTAAAGAGAGTTTTGAAAGAAAGGAAAAACACAGCAGCTGCTACAGATGACCTGTTTCTCAAGTGCGACTCACATGTCTTCCGCCACAATTGCACCGGCCTCTTGTTGTTGCTTGCTTACATCACGACTCCACCGCACCCGAAAGTACTGCCCCTCAATGCTGATTGGTCCTGTCACTTTCTAACCGGGGCCCAAACAGTTCAGAGGGGAGCTTTGCAAGATGGATTCACCAGTGAGAAACACGGAAACGGGCGTATCCATCTGCTTTGCAATGTAAGTAGGGTGATGTTCACAGGAACATTGAGTGTTCTTGGTAAGACTACGCCACCTGCTGGTTAAGCAATATACATACAGTGAGTTAGAGAGAGATGCTGCTCTGTAAGTGTATTGGCAGTTAAAAATAAACACACTGTGCAGCCCGTCATCATAAGTCTTGTTCATCTTATGCTACAGAAACATTAGAATGGCGGCGAGGAGTAGCTGGCTGGGCTACTGAGGCTGGCACCGCTGTCACTTTTCTTCAAGGGAAGGAGAAGAGAGGAGACAGCTGGTCGGGTGACTAAAGGCTAGGCTAGCAGAGCACAAGCGAATATCTGCAGCCATAGCAAGGATGGCAAGAAACACCGCAGCTCTTCCACCTTTCAACACTGAAAGTGACCCTGGCTCTGTTGGACCTCGCTGGAATAAATATGTGCAAAGGTTTAGAAACTACATGACTGCAATGAACGTAACTGGAGATGCTAGGCTTAAAGCATTGTTGCTACATGTAACAGGAGAACGAGTACATGATATTTACGACACTCTGGCAGTGGCAGATGATAAGTATGCAGATACAAAGCAGAAGCTATCTGGCTATTTCTCTCTCAAGAAAAACGTCCAGTACCAAGTGTATATTTTCAGAAAAGCAGTGCAAGAACCAGGAGAAAAATTGGATAGTTATCACACCAGACTGAAGATGTTAGCCAAGAACTCTGAGTTTGCAAGTGTTGAAGCAGAAATTAAAACGCAGATAATACAAAGCTGTGCATCATCCAGACTGCGCAGGAAAGCCCTGAGAGAGAGCCAGAACTGAGTCTAGATGAGCTTCTGGATCATGGAAGAACACTTGAAATATAAGAAATGCAAGCAACTGGTATAGAAAGAGGCAGCAACTGTAAACACAATGGATCAAAAGACTGTGGAAAAACAAAACACCAGTAAATGGTCAGGAAAACGACGTCCAGAGAACCGCTGCAGGAACTGTGGAGGTAAATATCCCCATGATGGTGAATGTCCTGCAAGAGGAAAACAATGTAGAGCCTGTGGCAAGCAGAATCACTTTGCAAGACAGTGCCGTTCAAAATTGAAGGACAGTAATATTAAACAATCACAGAACAGAGACAAACAGCACCCAAAGAAGGTCCACAACATAACAAAGATTGCCCCAGGTGAGAAGACAGAACACAATTCTTCAAGTAGTGATGACGCTTATGTTATTGTTGTCAATGCTAAAGAGATGTCAGAACACCATATGCCGAACACTGCAAGGTCTCCTTGGTGTTAATATCTCCGTGATGACATCATTGTTTATGGTGCCACCCAGACTGATCATGACAACACCCTTCGAGCGCTGTTCCAGAGGCTCAAGGAAAGTGGTCTCACGATTAATCTTGAAAAATGTGAGTTTCACAAATCCAGGCTTGAGTTCCTTGGTTTCATCTTCTCCGCAAAAGGTGTTTCAGCGGACCTCAAGAAGGTTGCAGCAGTTCAGCATGCACCAGATCAGAAAAAACTCAAGTGAAATCAGAAGCTTGCTGGGCATGGCTAACTATTGCTCCAGATTCATCAAAGACTTTTCTTCTATTTCAGAACCACTAGGTAAGCTCACCAGATAGGACACACCCTGGGTATGGGGCCCAGAACAGCAATCTGCCTTACAGACTCTCAAAGACCGCCTGACCAGCGACACTACAATGTCATATTTCTACCCAGGAAGAGAGACAGAACTGATCGTTGATGCTAGCCCGGTAGGGCTGGGTGCAATTCTCTGTCAAATCAATGGAGGTGGGGTGAAGCACATTATCGCTTATGCAAGTCGGTCTCTCAGCAATGTAGAGAAAAGATTCTCCTAAACAGAAAAGAAAGCTCTTGCCATCGTGTGGAGTTGTGAGCATTTCCATCTTTACATCTATGGTCATTCATTCACTCTGGTGACGGATCACAAAGCACTGGAAATCATATGGAACAACCCCAGGTCAAAACCACCTGCCAGGATTGAGAGATGGGGACTGAGACTTCAGCCCTACAACTACAAGTTGGCATACAGAAAAGGAGCTGACAACCCGGCTGACTACATGTCTCGTCACCCACTTCCATCGCAGACTGGTGACAACACACGTGCAACAAAGTTAGCAGAGGAACATGGAAACTTGCAAATCACGCTACGCTTGAAGCCATAACACTCACTGAAATCAAGGCAGGGACACTCAAAGACACAATCCTCCAAGAGGTCAGTGCTAATATCAGACTAACACATTGCATAAAGCTGACAAGTCACAGCATGCAGTCATAATGAAGCATTTCAGACAGATATGCAGGGAACTAACCACATCTCATTCATCAGACATCATTCTTCAAGGCACCAGAATAGTGATTCCTTCAGCACACCAAGACAGAGTGTTAAAGCTAGCCCATGAAGGACATCAAGGCATTGT
This sequence comes from Cheilinus undulatus, assembly GCF_018320785.1. Classification (NCBI taxonomy): domain Eukaryota; kingdom Metazoa; phylum Chordata; class Actinopteri; order Labriformes; family Labridae; genus Cheilinus; species Cheilinus undulatus. Next base: position 40,802,328 of record NC_054868.1, read on the forward strand.
AAAGACTAAAGCATTACTCAGGACCAAAGTTTGGTTTCCAGACATTGATCACAAAGCAGAGGCAGCAGTACGTAGTTGTCTTGCTTGCCAGGCAAACACACCAGTCGCACATGCTGAACCTCTAAAAATGTCAGCCCTGAGTCTCCCTGACATACCGTTAGTGCCAACTTTAATGGACCACTTCCATCTGGAGACTATTTGCTTGTTATCATTGATGACCACACACGCTACCCAGTTGTAGAGACTGTGAAGTCAACTTCAGCTAACACCGTCATTCCAGTAATGGACAAGACATTTTCCATGTTTGGTATTCCTGGAGTTTTGAAAACTGACAATGGACCACCATTTAACAGGGAACAGTTTTCCCAGTTTGCAGATTACCTTGGATTTCGTCTTCACCGAATCACACCTCTTTGGCCCCAAGCCAATGCTACAGCTGAAAGATTCATGCGAACCTGAGACAAAGCTGTTTGTGTGGCTGAAACACAAGGAATCCCTTGGAAGCATCAGTTGAACACCTTCCTGCGTGACTATCGATCCCCACAGCACAACAGAAAAGTCACCTGCTGAACTGTTGTTCCAAAGAAAGATGCACACAAAGATTCCTTCTGTCACTCACTCTGCAAGCAACAATTCAGACTCTGAAGTGAGAGCAAGAGACAAGAAAGCAAAAGACAAAATGAAAAGCCATGCAGACTCTCATTGTCATGCTACGCCGCACACGCTCACTTCAGGTGACACTGTTCTGCATAGACAGCCCAAGCACAGTAAGATCACCTCACCGTACAACAGTGAACCATGCATCATGACCAAAGTGAGAGGTTCCATGGTCACAGCTGCAATGGACATGTAATTGTGAGGAATGCTTCATTCTTCAAAAAGAGTGTTCCAGAGCCATTGGACATCCCAATGATCCTGAAGGTAAAGAGTGAGAGTGCAATGATGTCACTGCAGTCACAACAACGTCGAGGTACTGCAAAAAATTGCTATACCGCGAGTGTCCGCTTGAGCCTGGCTGCAGTAACACCGGGAGTCCGTCTGCACGCATGTTAACAAACACACAAAATACAGCTGGTTTACAGCCTGGTTCAAAACACCAAACGTGTCTCATTAGCTAGTGTCTTATTGTGCTCCCACTGTATGGGGGGTGAATTTTTTTGTACCACGATCGTTTGGATTATATTTAGGATGAAAGCTGATTGGCCCGTCTCATTTGATTGACAGATAGCTCGGCAGGCAGAGGCTCTGTTTCTGTCAACCGGAATGCTAGCTAGCAGGCTGACAGGAAGTCGCGCTTAGAGGGCGAGCTGTTAGGTTGATCCAAAGTTTGGTTGAGGCCGCGATTTCAATATGGAAGCATCCACGGATTGGCTTCAAAAGCCGTCTGAGTCCGCCTATTGTAAGCAGACAACTGACGTCACACGGGATTTGTCCAATTCTTTCTATGGTCTATGGTTGCTGCTGGGGAGGACCCATTCTCTGGCCCAGCTAATTTTATGTGCAGAATTTTTACAACTTTTGTGATTACTTTGATTTTAGCATTAATCTCACCAAATGACCATGTTTGTAATTTACAATTAACTAATTTTATGCATATATTTTCATAAAAAATTGGTAAAATATTCAATTTGAAATCATTTAAAAAATATTCTTTTTTTTTCAGGTATCTGGCAACCCCCTCTCAGTGTCTCGCAACACCAAAGGGGGTCCTGACCCTCATGTTGAGAACCACTGCTCTAAACACCAGAAAATCAAGAGTGGGGTATGAGTCATTAGAGCTGTGCAGTACACAAGGTAAACACTGCAGCAACACTAATCTTCATTTACAGAAGAGGCTTATTAGCAGTTAGTAACAACAGCTAGGCTCACCACGCTAATCTGTGTGGTCCACACCAGCATGGAAGGATGCTGTTAAGTCAAAATTTCCCTCAACTTCTAAATTTTTAAATGATATCTCTTCTGTTCTCCTTTACAAAAAAGACAAGCTGCTTTAGTGAATGCAGTGAAGGACATGTTCATTATCACGTTTGTTATTATACCAAATCAATCGTGAGTTGTGGGACTCCGCCCTAGTTGGTTACATTGCCTAACGTGGGGTAAAGTATCAAAAAATATTGACAACCTAACTGCGTTGTTTCCAAACATCCCTCCTTAGTATTCATGCCACAGCAATTTTCACTTGCCGCTCATTTTGATGTGGAAGTCAGCCACTCTCTAGTATCCCCCTGCTCCCGATTTCCTGCCATGTCCACATCCCAGCATGCTCAGCTCTTCTTCTCCTGGAGGGGCTGCGTGGGAGTGATAGACGGTTAGCAGTGACATCCTAAATCAACCGTATAGACTGATCAAAGTGCACCATTGTTGGACTGAAATTGGACTTGGGCTGGCTGCGGCGAGCTCAATATGAGGCAAGTTTCTGTCCTGTCTGCTCTCATTTCCAGCTCAGGGTTGTGAATGATTCATCACAGGGAGTGTGGAAATGACGAAGGAAAAGTTCAAATAGAGAGTGACAAATTCTTGGTTGAGATGTCTCTACCGGAGGGGGCGAGAGGTGTTGTTATTCAAATGCAGATCTTAAGTCTTTGAACACTCTTTGCTAGCTGCTTCTGTTCTGAGGAGATTTCCCACTTTTTACTTCAGCTTTCTTCTCTCTTCTCTCTCTGAATTGGGATTCAGCAGCTGACTTTTTTTACTTCACAGCCTTGAAATAGAGTGAATCTCATACGACTGCAATACAACTGCATGCATTCACTTGTATAAACTATATATAAAGCTCTGTATTCATGCAAAGCAACCAGCTTGTGATACTCTTTCACTGTCCTCTGTTTTGTTTTCTAAGGACTGTAGCTACAAGATACTCTCTGAATGGCATCCAAGGCTATCTTTATTCAAAGACACTGTTGCTATGTAGGACTGTTGCTATGGAGGAGTCTCTCGCCCTCTCATTCAGAAGGACGGCAATAGCTTCGCCACAGGGAGGAGCCCTTTCTCTCTCCCTCTCTCTTCCTCCTGAGTGATTTTTTTTCCTGAGGAGGACACCCTGAGGGAGTCAGCAGGGGAGCTTCTTCTTCGTCTTCACATTGATAAAAATAAAACAATGAGTCACTCCGGATGAAAAAGACGGAAAGTTCAAGAGGTGGCCAAATACTGCAGTAATGCAGCTGATATTTACAGATGCATTCAACAGGTGAATGATCTTGCAATTTTCATGTCTCCCTCTCTAACTAGTAGCTTAGTGAGAATCAGGCAGAGCAAATTTATACATTTTGAAAGCTTCAAAGCATCCTTTATGTCCACGCCTTTGAAAGCATGTCCTTGAAATATCTGCTTATGCTTCTTGATGTATTGTAAGCTTGTGTAAGAGTGCTAAAATATGACAGAAAATAGTTTACCTCAGTTGTAAAATAACAAATGGTTGCCTGTCAAACTGTGTTAACATCCCAGACAATTGCGGCTTTTCATCCTGTTAAATTTTCACTGTAAAAGTAATGATGAATGAGATTGAGGATGTTGGATTTGGCAAGTGAAAGTCAATGTGATATTACATTTTTACATGGATAGCCAGTTTTAAGAGAATTCCAGCTTTATATCCTGTTTTATTGTGACATGAGAGGTGGGATTCATCACTTACTGGGTTTAAGAGAGAGCATCTGAGGTTCACTTACTCTGAGGTGAAGCTTGTTTCTTTATTGTAACTGTTTTACCCTCTAACTTTGCCCGTTTTATTACAGCTATTAACACAGAATTCATAAAATCCCCCCTAGAATTAAGAGGATCATCTACTTTGTCTGCACATTTTCCATAGCTTGATTTTACCACTGTGTGTTTGATTTCTACTGTATTTGAGCAGCACAACTGGGTGACCATCATGGCTTCATAAAGTATGGAGACAGAGCACAGTGCCCTGCAGTAAATTCTACCTCTGTGAACATTGTAGAGTTTTTTTAATGCATCTGAACTGTATTCTCTTGTACAGGAAGATTATTATTTAGGATTCATGCATTCATATAAACAGGGAGAACAAAATAAATGACAGCGTGTGTCAGTAAGATGCTATGCAGTGAAAATCAGACTCTTCACAAAAGTTTCAACTAAAGCATCATAAGGAGAGTCCCTGCAGGAAAGTCACAACAGACCATTGGTTTTTACACCTCATTTGCTATAGGCAAGGCACACCTTAAAACAGGCCAAAATATTAAAGAACACCATGTTGATAACCATGCAAAGTAGACTCTTTTGCCCCATTTGCATGGGATAACTATTGCCTCTGGTAATTTGTAATAATCACTGAGTATATCTGTGTTTTTTATTCTGTACAAATTGACCATGTCTGTAATTTGCAGAGTAAGAATTCCATTATAGTGTCAGGTTGTGGCAAAAATGCAAAAACAAGGACCCTGTAAAGCAAAATCGAATCCAAAATTTATGTCTGAACACTAGATATGTTGGAATATGGTTGCTATAAAGATGTGAAAACACTGAGATCTGCATGTGACTGAATTTTGGATTTAGACCGTTAGAACGTTTTTCACCTCTTTCCTGGCTGGGTTTAATTTGGACGGGGCAAAGCATCATAACAGAGATTTGAGCGTGTGTGTTTGTGGGGGTGTGTGTGTCGGTGTGCAGCAGTCCACCTGTATTTTAACAGTCCTCAGTATCCTGTAATACTTATACCCTTTCCTGGCTGCATCCAAAAGTTTTTTGTTTTCACGGAACTTCTGGCACACTCCTGTGTGAGGATATCTTGTCATCTTGAGGTAATGTTGCTTCTTGAAAAAAAAAAAAAAGACTTCAGGGAGGAGGTACCTGTGGCTAGGCTGTTGCTCTAACGTTTGTCTCTGCTAGCATGAGAGACATGCCCCCTTTCCTTTGGTACTAACGTCCACGTGACACTGACAAAGAGTACAATACCCATGCAAGTTATATTTCCTGCTTTTAGCAATAAATAAGTGTTATTCTGACCAATCTGGAGTGAATGAGGTCTGTGTTTTCGGCATGCTAGCATTCTGTTAAGGTGACTGCATGTGGTAGGGAGCTAGCACATGGTGGCTTGTTTACGTTTTCATCCAATAATGTATCAGATTACATTATTGGCTCTTATAATATCACATATTGACTACTGTAACTCATTACTGGCAGGCCTACCTGCATGCACAGTTATACCTCTGCAGTTGATCCAGAACGCAGCAGCACGTCTGGTCTTCAACCAACCCAAGAGAGCTCATGTCACGCCTCTTTTAATCTCTCTACACTGGCTTCCAGTTGCAGCTCGCATTAAATTCAAAACTCTAATCATTGCTTACAAAGCAGTAACTAAAACTGCTCCTGTTTACCTGGAGTCCCTCATCCAGGTCTACACCCCTTCTCGCCCACTACGCTCAGCCAGCGAAAGGCGCCTGGTACTTCCAGCACATCATGCTCCTAAGTCACTAGCTTGACTCTTCTCCTCTGTTGTCCCTAAATTGTGGAATGAATTACCCAACTCCATTCGATCTACAGACTCCCTGTCTACTTTCAAGAGAAGGCTAAAGACCCAGCTCTTCAGAGAACACTTTGCACTTAGCTAGGCAATTCTCTACTGTTGTCCCCAGTAGTAGATTGAGTCTCAGCCAGACTATTCTTCACTGCTGCCCCCAGTGGTTGAATGAGTTTCCCAACTATAGTTAGCTCGCACTGTCCCGCTCTACTTCTGGGATTTCTTTGCCCAGCTCTTTGGGAATGATCCAGCACTTGGTACTTGGTAAATAGTTGTTGTGAAGTCTAATGAATGGCGATTAGTGATCCCACATTTTCCATGATTCATTGTTGCTGTCTAATAACAAAAAAAACCAAAAACAAAAACAAAAAAAACCTCCATAAACAACGTATATTTTAGGTACTCTGCCTTAAACTCTACATGGCAGCACTTGCGTCCAATTGGACCTGAAGCACTTGATGGCACTTACTGATGTTGTTTCTTCTTGTCTAGATCATTGCTTGTGTTGTTCTTGCTCTCAAATGTACGTCGCTTTGGAGAAAAGCGTCTGCTAAATGACATTGTAACATTGTAACATTATCACTTGACACTGCTTTCAGCCAATTATATTTTTTGACCAATCTTTGTTAGACCGAACATGTTACAGCATTGGACTAGGACAAGGACAAGGCATTTAAATTCCAGACTGTCCGGCCTAAAGCCAGACTAGGGAGTAGTGGTTTTTGTATTCATCCCGAACCATCACATAATCATGTCATCATATGACTAATACATCCGAAACACCAAAGAAATAAAATAAATGTGACTGTATTTATCCAAAGAACCTGGTGGCAGTAATGCTACTGTTTGCTAACTGCTATCAAGGCACCAATGAAGAAAGTTAGCTCCAGGCTCCCACTGCAAGAGAGGCAGAGCAGCGAGACCTTCCCTGCCCTTTCTCCCTCTCTTCATCTCCACATTGTTTTTAAAAAGCCTCCAGATATGAAAGCAGAAAGGGTCGAGGATATTACTGCTGTGAATACATTTTAAAGACTACACACGAACTGGTGGAAGTAGAAAACACCGACGACAAGAGTGCATTTAGGCGCTCTGCTCAGACTCCGTTGCAACGTCCCATCCTTTGTGTACGAGTCAGAATTTTGCACCACATTTTAATTTGCATATGATATACTTATTTTTAATTTTTCAAATCAGGAGATATCAAACTGTTTTCTGTTGTGTTTTTCATTTTGCATTTGTTTTTGTTTTTTTTTGTCTCATGTGTAATACCTCTCAGGCTGTACCAGCTATCACTGATAGATAGCTCTAAATTACCCAAGACGGAACGAAGTAGCCGATGGATTGATGGAGTCAGATGTATATTTTGAACATGTAGAAAAGTAGTAGTTGCGCTAATGTTACTAAAGAAAAAATAAAATAAAAAAGAAATAATAAGTGAGGGACATCCAGAGTTATAAATCTGGGAGTTTTTTTTAAATCAAGGACCCGTGACCCCAAAACCGGGGTACAAACTAAACCATGACCTCTGTGAACCGTTACACTCTTAAGATATATATGAATATATAAAGAGGGAAAAAAGACTTAAGTGCATGTTGTCTATTAGAAACTCTGGTTAACAGTATGTGTAGAACACATGAAGGAAACATTGCATTGCAAAAATGTAAAATTGATTGTGCATTTTCATTGCTGCAGTGATGCAGCACCCTTGCAGCACCATGTTTTCCTTCAGAAACCTCTGCAAAGTCACAAAGTTTTGTGAGTGGCTTAACTAAAAACTTTAATCTCCTAACATACTACAAGAAGATATTGTAGAGAAAGCTGACTAAAATCTATTGTAGCTGAGCACTTCTCAGGTATATTTTGTTTCAACAATCGTGACTTTGCAGGTACAGTCTTTAACAAGCTTTTCTCGTTATGTTACATCGACATAATCCAGGTGTTGGATGTTCTTCCTGAAAATGTTTGCTGCTACAAATGAGTTTCACAGAAAAGTTGTTTTAATGAGGTTTTCTTGGCAGAGAGGCTGATCTTGAGTCCTCTGGATAAGATTTGAGTCCGTGGGAGCGTGTACTCTGGAAAGTGGAAGTAAGTGGGTTAAGAGTTAATGAATAGAAAGCTCATTAAAATGTTGGCCTGAAATGCGATGTGATGCTTTCTTGAGTACATCTTCCCAGCACTGACTTTACTTTGTTTTTGGCAAGTTCTCTGCTAAATGTGAAGGTTTCAGGTCTTCCTCCAGGAGAAGAAAGTGTGCTCTGTATAATAGGGCAGGTGGTTGGAGTATTGCAGCTCTGGTCTGTAAGCCCCAGAGAGACTTCCTGCTGTTGCACTTTGGCTCTGCTGCTGTGCTCAAAGATCAGACCTCTGTGGATGTGCTGAGCCTCCCAGAGAGCCTACCTGCAGCAGCTGTTCTGACACAGACCAGGGCCGAGTCGTGCCAGCTGCTGGGAATACTGCTGCATCCTTCTGGAGTCAAACCAGCATCATCAAGGCAGCCCTGCCCTCTCATGCCATCCATGTGGAATAACTAGAAATTGCCCGCACCTGATTCATTGTGGCTCTGCTGCCAATCCTCATGACAAGCAGCCAACCATTGAGAATATTTACAGCCAGGCGTGGACACACTGTCTCAAACAATTCCCCATCATCAGCCGCTTTTGTTCTCTAAAAAAGAACTTTATATTTAAAACTTCTGAGGCTTATTTGGTGAATTTGATTTGCATCTTCCTGCATGCCTGTTTTGTTAGATTTTCACTGCATTGTCCTCATTTAACACTGCAAGAGTTTGTATTTAACTCCGACGTGAGGGTGTTTTGAATTCCACATCAGTCTCTGAGCAGCAGCTGTGTGCCGATGCTCTTTATAAGAATACCACCCTGCTATGTTTCACTAACAGTGACAGAATACAGATTAGCCCTGCTTAGACCTGTGAAAACCCTTCCCCATTAGCTTCCCTTTTGATAAAGATTCCCCAAACAAAAAGAGCCACCTGCTATGCTTGTTTCAGTCCCTGTCTCCATTTGTCTTTCAAAATGAGACCTCTTTCCCTGTTTTTCTACTACAGTCATTACAAAGTTGCTTCCTGTGCTTTTTACCCTCCTCAGAAGTCCCTCTTCACTCCATTGTTCCCTGCTCCCTCCTCTGTCACCCTGCTACTTGTCAAACCTTTGAAGAGACTCCATCGTCACTTTGGCCTACAACAAGGGTCATCAGCTCTGTCTCTGTGTTACCAATTGCAGACTTCACTCAGTGTCAACCCAGGGGAAAAAGACAAGGACTGATAGCTCTCACCAGCACAATAGCCCCAAAAGTTACACAAGGAAGTTCTGGAAATTGTCTGGAAACAGCAAGCTTTAAAAAGAGCTCACTTGGATAGGAGGGTGCATTTATGTGACGCTCCTAGGTGCATAATTCACCATGCAATTAAATGTAGAAAGTCAAAGTGTGTAGCTGATATGTCTAAGGTCAAATAAAGACATGTAAACCCTCTTTACACTGCAAAAGTAAAACGTCCAAACTCCTGTGCTGATTGTTGTCACTCAGTGCTTTGCTAATATGCAAGAGTAACCTATCAGAGCCTCTGGACAATTATCCCCAATTTCTAGATCAAAACAGTGCGAAACTTATGTTCATTCATTTTTTGTTCATTTTAACTTTAACTTTTTCGTTAGTTGACAACAGTCATAGTAGAATGTCTTGAAGGGGACTAACACACCTCGATAATGTGATTGGTGGTTTATTTTACCCTTGCATGCTTGCACCTTAATCTTTGCCAAACTGGCTAAGATGTTCTAAGCTTGCTCCACAGTTATCACACCATGCACCAAAGCCCAAAACACACCGGTGCCACAGCGGTATAGTTACTCACTGAAAGGACCATACCCCCACTGTAGTGGAGTCAGACACATTTCTGTCATTAAATCAGTTCTTCTGTGGTTTTTGTGTGCTGCAACACAGGTGGTAGTCCAGTGAAACGTCCTGATAAAGCTATAACCGTTGCTTGACTTAACTGTGCACGCAAGTTTACAAATTACCATCACGCTACCAACCATGCATGTTGTACTTGTATAGGGACTTTGAAAGCCCTGATTCTAACAGCATGAGGTGCAAGTGATTGTCAGCAACAAAATTAACCTGATTACACCGATTCCTACTCCTGGATTTTGACTTAGCATCTACGTCTAGGTTTCCATCATCCTTCCATAACATTAACTCATGGCTTTATACAGTGACTCTGTTGATTAAAGAAAAGGTTGTTTTGAATTTCTCTTGCCATAAGAATTTGAACTATGCATCATTTAAAAAAAATATCCAGGCACTCAGTAAATGTGGCAGACACCAGCAGCAACCATCTCCTCCTCCCACCAGCTTCTGAAAATCTACATCCACTTCCTTTTCTTGAAGCAGAGCAGCTGAGCTCAGCCATCCTTATCTCCATTCAGACATGGCAGCTCATAGATTATGTATGGTTGCTGCAGTATGGAGCCATGTCCTCCCACAGATCATGAGGAGGCCGAGAGCTCAAAACACACAGTCAGAACCTGTAATATACATGGACCACAGTCATTATTAATGCCCCTGGATATCTATGATAGGTAGCTGCAGCCATCACCCCTCCTGCTGTGCAGAGAGGGGTGCATTACAGAGGCTGACAGCCTTTTTTCAGTATCATTTCTGGAGCTAAAAAGTGTTATTAGAGGAATAATAATGGAAACTTTGACAGGCATACATTATGATCCATAGAGGTCTAATAATACTGTTATTACCTTTTACTATTAATATAGTGTAGAACATGTGTTTCTATCCAGTACTATACAAAGGGCTTGTCATGCTGACATCTAGCAGTTCTTAGAAATATGCCTCTACATAATGGACCTGTACTAATGTGCTTCATGCCCTTTTCAAAGGTTATATTGGAATAGTTTTGATACTGGTATCAGTATCAGTGTTGGCCTTTAATAAATCCTAAACCACAATATTTAGAAATACACCAGTCAATGCAACAATTAAATACCATCATTCATGAGGACATCTAAAAAATGAGTGGTCTGAGGTAATTTATTTTCCCATGACCAGTTTACATTAAATTTCATCTGGAGTCACCATTAGCAGTCAGAGATCTGAACACTGTGTATGCAGATTCTGTATGTCTCCTGCATGTATGTTCAGCCTACAGGTAATGCTGTTGTAGTCACAGATACACCAGCGTGACTACCCGAGCAGACACTCAAATACACAAGGCCAATTCTATTTGAGTGCACTCCTACTAACATCAGCACCTTGTTCCAGTGCTTGTTAGCATATAGACATGCTAATTGCTCATTTTACAGCTCCAAGTTAGCGCTGAAAGGTGTGAGAATTACAGTAGCTTGACTTTGTGAGCTTTTAATTATGTTACACTCATGGGCTTGGCCAGAGTGACCCAATGTAACTTTTAATAATATTAGAAATGGTTCTTGGTAACTAAAGAGGGGGTATTATACTTTTCCGATTTTTAAAACATAGATATAAAGTCACAATGTTGGGTGTCCATACTCCACATATGCAAATTTTCAAACCACAAGATAAATGTATGTGGCAGAAATCTTGGAATAAGCGTGTAAGCTGATGAAAACAGTTGGTTGAAAATCTAACCGAGATTCTCTCGAGTTGAGATTTCGATGGAGCAAACAGGGAGCGAACTAATGAGGTCATCACAATATTATCTCCTGACTGGTTCGTGGTTTGTCTGTGCTGCCGGTAAAGTGGAACAGACCACTCCCACAAGGCCTCTTAGCCATTTAGCCATTGAGTAACACAGTAATTAAACACTTACCAAACAGATACGTCCTGCTCTATCCTTCGCTGCTGCTGGTTTTCTTCCCCCTCTCTCTCCAAACTATCAGGATCAGACTCCGGGTCTAACACGTAAGAACAAATATCAAAATTTGCCATATTTTACCCAGCCCGACCGGTTCATTCAAAGTTTTCAACTACTAGCATAACAACATTAGCCACATTGGAGGGGGCACAAAACATTGAGTCCTGCCGCTGGCCAGCCTCTGGAAAATCAGTCCATCGGCAAACCATGTAAAGCTACTACGTTCTATGGATCAGCTTATATTTTCTTACATTTAACTCAACAACCCAACTTTTTATGAAGGCCATTGTAATTTGACATTATGATCAGTCATTCTGTGCATGGGGTGAAGTGATTAAGGAGACAGGTTTTACACAAAAGCTCGCAGGCTCACTGGCACACAATGATGGTATCTCTATTTTCCTGTCACATTCACACAGATAAATTTTACCTCCATCCTTTTACAAATCCATCTGTGTGGCAGCTTCTATTGTCCATTAATGGGTGCTGTGTAGACCCCGCCTGCCTCCATTATCCCATTTCCCTCCACTCCAGGTTCCTATAGGAGGGGGAGGTATGTTGGCCAAAGTGAAGGGCCCCACATCTCTATAGGTTTGGATAAAAACCGCCCCTCATCAGAAACTTAAATCACTTTGAGTAAAAGACTGGATCTGTGTCAGTGTGTTTTGGACCACCAGTGCCTATAGTAACCCCCACTGTGAGGAAGAGGGTGTAAGGAATTAGACCAACCCTCCAGGCCGGCTTATAGTGGCGAAATCCCGCCCCATTACAAGAGAGATGACTAATTATTACACATGGGCATCTGCACATCGGAGTCTCCCTTCTTTACTTCTCGTCCCTTTTTCAGAAGAAGAAAGACCCACTGAATCAAAGGGGAGTAAAACAGTAAAGGTAGTGAAAGGTGAATGAAATAAAAAGATGAGAGTTTAAAGAAATAAGAGATGCCTGTTTGCAGGCAGACCCACTCGGAGGGGACCCCCTATTCAGGATGTGCCACCAAGTGGTCTGTTCCCACAGAGAAACACAGGCACAGCCGGGGGCACCATGAGGAGAGGAGGGCTTTCTCTCAGTGAAACCAAAAATGTCTCTCTGAACACGAGTGCTTCTATTTTTTTCTTTTTCTCCCCTCTTCTGTTTCTTCTTTCCCGCATTTTTATGTCTCCTGTTTGGATTTACGCTTTTCAACAGCAGAGCAAAATGTTTTTTTAAGAGACCGCTTGCACAGACTCTGTCATCTTGTGAAGAATAACAACTAACATATATAGTTTTATCAGTGTACAGTGAGTTTAAAAAGAACACTCTTTTAAGAACTGAGACTTTGGGGGTTTTTGTACTGTGTTTCCCAACAATCTTACTTCTTTTAGTCAAATACCAAAATTCATTTCTGAGAGTTCAGTGAAGAGATACTGACAGATGTTACTTTTCTTTTGGTCTGACTAGCCAAAGTGCTTTTGACATCGAGGTCACACCTTTCTATTCACACCTGTTCACTCTACTTTCACACACTAATGGCTAAGAGTGGTCAGTAGCATTGACCCATCCTATTCCTATGCACCCAAACACATCAGAGGTTAAGCATCTTGCCCATTAACACAGTGACACTGCTAGATTTGAAGATCTAGCCCCTAACCCTGAGGTTATGATAGGGCTGGGCAATATTTAAGATTTTATTTCAAAGCTTTTTGGAATTGGCATCTCCACAGTTGTGTGGTGGTGTGCCAAGTCACCTATGCATTGAAGAGGGTGCTTTTTAGTGGTTCTGGTTCTGTATGTTAGTCTGCATGTCTCGGAGCATGCTACAGAACATGGCCAACTGTTCTGACCGTTCCTGCCTGTCCAGTTCATGAATTTCTGTCTCTGCCGCCAGGGCCTCCCTCCTTATTTCTTCCCAAGCGGCAACCTCCGGTCCTGAAAAGTGAAGACTGTTACATTCATGTTAATGTTACGTCACTCATGGCTTTGTGCTTTCAGGCTGCTGGTTAAGGCTGGACGTGGAAAAATGGATCCAGCAGAGCCTCGTTGGGCCTCTTCCTCTTTTTTTCTCCCATCAAGGTCCAGCAGGCCACCTCCGCGCATTGATAGCCTTGGTGAAGGGAATGCCGCTGGCAACTTCTGGAGCCCTGAGGAGGACGACTCAAGCTAGTGGTTGGAAATCTGTTTGGAAAACTTACAAGACAAAGACACAAATGATGGTAAACGAACAGCTGAACCTACCTGTATCCACACGCCTGGACTGTAAGCCCAAGCCTGAGATCAGTTCTTGTGATGGCTGCTCCAAAGTCAATCAGTTTGACTCTAATATTTTGGCCATACCGGTTGACCATCATAACATTGTCTGGTTTTATGTCGGAATGAATGATACAGAAATACTTTAGTGTGTTCAGAGCCACCAGAAGCAGCAAGGAACGATAGAAGAAGACAAAGTTTGGATTTAGTTTTCCACATGCTGCTGTGTGGGCTTTAGGGTTAGTCTGCAGTGAGTAGCAGATATGGAAACGGCAGCGCCCATTTTACTAAACAAAACCAGTGAAGGCCAGTGGTTTTAGTGCAAAAACATCCTTGTATCAGATGTTGTGTCACTATGCTCTTGAATGAACAATTTTCAACAACTTTTTCCGTACTAACTATAGGACTACATATTTCTTGAATATATTATGAATATTGAATATTAATTAATGGATTTTTATGCCCAAAATACAAAATGGGAACTTATAAATCTGATGAAAACCAGGATACTGAAATCCATGTAGACATACTCAGGGATCAATGTGACTGAAAGGGGGAAAATCCATGTGAGATTCATTGTTGATTTTGGTGTTTGTCTTTTGAAAGCTAAAAGGATTTAAAGATAACAGATGGAGAGTCTAGGTCACAGTCTCATGGAGTTTGTTGTCCTCAGATTTCCTCTCTGTTGAGGTGTCGAGCGGGAGCGGAGCTGTAATTTCACAGAAATCATTTCTGAACTCACTGGTTCCAAATATCCATTCTCACGCTGTTACACACTGTTCACAAACTCCATGGGACACTGGGCTGTCACATCCAGAAGCTCCCCACGTCCAACAATCCTTTTTTCCAGTTTAAAAAATGCTGTCTGTGCTGATGTATTTGATACCATATATCAGAAATCACACTTTGGGGTGAAATCTAATCAGCAGGACAGTGACCCTTACTCACACTCACAACAATGTTTTTGTATTCAGTGAAACAAACTAGAAATCCCTGCTGTTTGTCAGGTAAGTTTGAGACTCTTTCTTCCTCTCTGAGGGATTTTACACTCTGTGTTGTGGATGTGAAGGTAATACAGCTAACTTACAAATGTTACTAACTCAGAGTTGAACAATCTACTGTGATTTCATCTTTCTGATATGAGCAAAGCCTCCTTCATGTGAATGACAGGTTCATGTCCTGATTATGACAGTATCATCATTATTATGCATACCCCTTCAAAGAAAGTGTTACCCCAACATTAACTTTTTAACTTCATAATGCACTCACCAATGGCAAAAGCAATAAAATAATGGAATCATGGAAAATCAACACCAAAAAAGCAAAATATTCTGCTTTTGGCATACTATTCCTCCATGACATCTCTGCCCTCTTGTCTCAAGCTGATCAAAGCTGCACTGCATTGCACATTGGCACAGCTGGTGTATGTGGAAATTTCAAGTCACAATTTTAACCGGTCATTGTATTGCCATGCAGGATGGAGCGAGTGAATCTGCTTCAGGGTACGGCGCTTTTCAACTCTGTTTCTCATGGAGCATGAACACTTGTTCCGCGGTTTAAGAGTGAGCTACACCCATGTTGTTTTTCATGAAAAATAAAACAAAATGTTTAATTTACTGTTCAGCAGAAATATGAACATTAGCACGTTAAGGCACAACACAACAGGCACTTGCTGTGCTTTAAAGGGGATAGAGCAAGGCATGTGCTCCGTTTTTGGAATGTTCTTGTGTTTCAAATACATGGGCCAGACGTGGCCATCGAACAAGCTGGGTGGATCTGGCACCGTGTAGTTCCTAGAGCACCTCCTCTTTTTGCATTCTTCGTACGGGATGGAAATAAAGTAACGTTGGTACAGCATGTCGATCAAAGGTTTGTAGGTGTAAAGCAGAAAGCCTTCCACAATAAGGATGTGAGTCTCCTCCTCCTTAGTGTCAGATTTTGGGACGATTTTAGTGTCCAGGGAGGTTTTAACACCATGAGATTTCTCAAACTTCACCGGGTTATCCAACCATGCGTAAATCGTACTCATCATGGCGTCCATGTCCAGAGCATTGATGACTTGAAGAATTCATCCTGATGTTCTCCAGTGCGGATGTTTACGTACCTGGGGGTGAAGAGGTGAGAGGTGGGTCAGATGCAGAAAGCAGTGATGAGTGAGACACAGACCCAGGTCTACTTAATGGCAATTTTCTTTTTAAAAAGCTGGCAAGTGTTAGTTAAGATAAAACCAAAATTGTGGGGACACGCTGCAGTGGTGAACTGTCTTTACACCGAAGCACGAGTCTTAAGTACCACCTTCGGGCAAAGCACATCTTTGCTAATGTTAGCAAAGACACTAATAAAAACACGGGATCAAGCCATGGTCATATCACTTGCTTCAGCTGCTTCAGGACAGTTTTCTTCTTCAGATAAATGCTGAAAAGTGCTCCATAACTTTGAGCAAGTCCTGTTTATTAACAATACAAATCCAGTGTAGAAATCCGTGGTGGAATTGGCAAAATTGAAATTAATTAGCGAACTTTACAAGCTGAAGACAGAAAATATGATGCATTCAGGTAACCTCAGTAAATTAGACAACTGTATTCTATATGTTATGATGTGTTTAAATGTCATATAAAAATAGGAAAATGTAGTTTTTGATGAGAAACTTCAATAAATACAGTTGTGAATATGTGTTTATATTTTAGGGATATACAATAAATGTGACAGACTGAATCATAGCTTTTTAACTCAAGCACTACTCAGCTAAGACCACTTGTGGTTTAAATATTTGCCCTTATTTTGTCTTTTCTTGAAACTATAAAAAAGTATTGATAGTGGTATTTATAAGGACTCAGATCAGCACTTTCAATGTGCTGTTCATATAATTATTAATAATATCATTAATAATATTAATAAAAATAAAACACTTGAAAATAACAACCTTTAAAAATCTAAAAACATAAAAATATACTTTATTTTTTAAAAAAATACTGTGATTTATCATGATTAATCACAGTATAGTGATGTGATTAACTTGATTTTTTTTTAATGGAGTAACAGCACTAGTTGAAACTACACTTTTCTGTTATCCTCTACAATAAAGAACGGCTGCTGTAATGAATGAAGTATTTATGACCCTGAATCACCGTGTATTGTGATACATCTTATATCGTAGCAGTGGTGGTGGGACGAGAAAGGCTAAGGTGGTTTCTGTGGTAGTGTGATTTGTAGAAATTTTACAGGGATGAACGTGATCAATCAAAAAATTTCTTGCGTAAATTATCTGCCTCAAGGCGTCGCTTAAATCACTCTTATCCATATACGCCCATGCTGTAGCTTGGACATCGTGCGCTGTGTGTTGCACACGGATGGCTATTTGTGTGGCACAATGTACTTGTTTTCGCTGTTACTAAAATGTAACATGCATGATATGAGGCGTGAAAATCTGGCCATAGCTTTATGGAAAATATGGCACTATGCCTGCACTGGTGAACCTACGCAGATCTCCGAGTTGACTCACCGGTGTGAGACAGCGCTCACTTTGTGTCTACAGACTTCAGAGCATTTCATAAACTTCTCTGATTGATCCGACGGTTTCACAGAACACAGTCAGGCTTCACGTCTTCAAAGTCCTGTCTTGGTGCTTTCCCTCTCTCTCTCTCTCCTCTCACGTTATACATTTAATTATGATTTAAAATTCAGCGCACTGATGTCTTGATTGCAGCGTAATTTTCAAAAAGTTTCAGCATCCCGAATAATTTCAAAAGACTTATATTGATCATGAATTGACACAAATAAAAAAGAAACACGCTATTGCCACAGGCAGTGACTGAGACTACATAGTTCAGAGTTCATCATCATACAGTCAGGATTCAGCAGGTCATAGAAGCAGCTTTATCCCTTTAAATGTATTCTCCATGTCAGTGAATGATCTTAAAAGATCAGATTTTTATGGTGGATGAACTCACAAACCAACAAATGTGCAAAAATTAAAACGAACAACCTTTGAAAAATAGACATCATCAGACCACTGTGTGAATGATGGAACTTTATTTGTTGCTATAATGTGAAATATTAACCTTGCAAAGCAGATGGACACGCCCGTTTCCTTGTTTCTCACTGGCGAATCCATCTTGCAAAGCTCCCATCTAAACTGTTTGGGCCTGGTTAGAAAGTGACAGGACCAATCAGCGATGAGGGGCAGTACTTTCAGGCGCTGCGGAGTCGTGATGTAAGCAAGCAGCAGCAAGAGCTGGTGCAGTTATGCAGGAAGAGATTAGCGTGGATGCTGCTAAAGCACCAGTTCTATCAGAACTTGACAACATTTCTTCATTAAAAGAAGAACAAAAAACAGCAGTGAGTTGTTTTCTTTTCAAAAACGACAAAAGTTGAGTACTTACATGTCTGTAATTGCCATGTTTTGTGTTATTCCTCAGTAGCTGCACATGCGCAGCTTGCTAGTGGCTTCGTCACGTGCTTTGTTGCTCTGATTGGCCCGTAGAGATGTGACAGACAGAACGTTCACCCAATCATACTCCGAGGATTTTTCAAAGCCTCTGCCTTTTCTCAAACGTTTCCTATTGAAGCTTTCCCAGATAGATGTGTGAAACAAATCCATCTGGTGTGTCAGGTTAGTGAAATTTTACAATTATGCATAAAGTAGAGGATGTTAAACTGATTAAGTGTCCCTTTATCTTTATGACAAATTGGAAAATAAAAATGAACTATTATACAAGAAATAAAGTGTTGGCACCCAAAATGTCTTGGGAGAAGATCCCTAAAACCCCAAATATTGCATAATCTAATGTCATTATTTGACTTCCTTTCCTTGTAACTTTAAGAAATGTAAACTGTCATCAGACCATATTAATTCTAATTTTTAATATAGAAGTAGTACACTTAAGGGACCCAGCTTCTTTTCTCATTTCTCTAGTACTACTTCTCTTGAAAAGCTGAAGTGACTGATTAAAAAATACAATATTTCTTATTAGAGAACTCGATTAATCATCAGAAGAATCAATAGAGTACTCGATTACAAAAAGAATCTATTACTGCAGCCCTAACCTTGACCTTTGACCTCCAAAATTGTATCTTTTATTGTTGAGTCAGTGTGGACAAAGGTGCAAAGTTTGAAGAAAATCACGTTGTTTTCTTTTTTTTAGATATTATGCCCCCAAGTACAGGATGAGCCAGAGGCCCAATTATTTACCTTTCACTTTAAAATTCAAATCAGTTCAACCTGAGTTATGATGGAAATTTGTGACTTATTTCGTGTGAAGGCAAAGGATGAATAAAAGTCTGATGACCTTGGCCTTTGACCTCCAAAATCTAATCTGAATCTAATCTAATCTGAAGAAAACACCTCAATCATTTGGATTTTGGCTTCGCAAGTGAGGGATGAACATGAGGCTGAATGACCTCAACCAGTAACCTTTGACACCAGAGGTCTAATCAGATCTCCCTGGAGCCATAGTAAACAATTATACAAAGTTTGAATGAAATCCCTTGAGATGTAGTGTTCACAAGGAAGGGACCAAAATGTATTCAGTTCATCCTCAAAGGTTCTTGATATGTCCTGTTCACGAGGCCTCTTAGATCAGTTGTTTAGTTAATGTGCTGTAACAGATCATGCTTTCGTTCACTAACTATCTTAGTAAGAATGAGCAAAATAAGACGTTTTTTCTTGAAGCGGGAAAAAGTTTATTTTAAAGAACCTCCAGAATTACTCATAGAATATGTAGAACAATTAGTTAGATGTTTTTGCATTAAGTGGGAATAATTCAGTTATGAGGGCTCTAAAGTTTACCTCGCTCTTAAATTTTACTTCTCTCAGAGTTTATTCACTTGTTTCTCTCAGCCAGTCACATTCATTTTTTAACTCCTCTGCTCTATTTCTCTGCCTTTCCTGTGCAAATTAGGGCATAAATTAGAAAAGCAAACTGTTCCTGAGATTCTGTTTCCCGTGAGACTTAAAGATGATTGGGTACACATCTCAGATCATATTGTGAGCTGTGACGCACTCCTCTCTGACTGTAAAGACAAAGTCAGATCTGTGAAAGGTGTCTAGTTTATGTGAGCTTCAGGGATCATCAGGTCTGCATTACGCCAAAATAAAGCAGATGTCTGTGAAGGGGATTCTTTCTTCACTTTTAATATTGGCTGTATTTCTATCAGTGTATTTGTGAGTTAAAGCATGGGTGGTAAAACTTTGTGTTGTCGTGTCCTACATCACAGTTTGTGCCCCTGAAAAGTGAGCGCCACTAAAAGTTAAGTATGTCAGTGCTCGGATAGCGCATGTTGATGCTTCCCCTCAGTAGTGTCTGTCTGAAATGTGTGGGTATTTGTGTGTACCACCTCTAACAAGGCAATAAGACTTGTATTTACCAGAGATAGGAGGAGTTTGACCTCTGTATATTCTGAGGGGCATTCTTCTTCTGTTTCTGACGAGGAGCAGGTGATACCGTGACCTGTAGGTCAGAGCCAATGAGAGATTGGATTATTGTTCTGATACTGACTGTCAGAGTTTGTTAAGATGTCATGCTGGGATTCATGTTTTCCAAAGAGACTCAGAGGAGTGGAGGGAAGAAATGGAAACAGCAGGAGTTTTAGCTGGACTGGTGGAGTTTGATGTTAAGTATTTACACACCCTGTCATATAAATAAGATGCACTTCCCTTATAAGACTTATGGTTCTTATTACTACTTTTATGAAGCCAGCAAAAACCTTACAATTAGTCCTTTGTGGCCTCTCTGATTGGTCAGCTGATCAGAGAGCGCTCTCATTGCTGGGCTGCTTCAGGTTAGACAAACATTTGCCAAGGCTTAATCTCTTTACTGTGTTGTGACCTTAAATTTTTTACTTGAAAATGGTAGGGGAAAAGTATTATTGGCATGATAGTATCGACTGCAATCTGCCTGCAAAGCCTACTGCAAAGCAAATTCTGTCATCCGCTGCTTACCCTCTGGTCCATATCCGGTCTGTCCATCCCTGCATGTCCCTGAGGCACAACCCTGCTCAACTTCATCAGAGATACATGCCAGGTCTACTTTAGATCGATCCAAACAGCTGGAAAATTGGGCAAAACATGCATTGCACACCGTATCAGCATGACCAAAATAACACTTTCACGCTGGATCATGTGACCAAAATGACGCTTGCACACTTGATCACGACCCAGCAAAATGTGGCCCTGGCAAACCTGTAGAGGCAGGAGGACATGACCTCAGGTGAATCCAGGTTAACAACTCTCCCAGCGACTCTCAGGTGACCACCCAGATCACTGGCATGTGAATGGTCAACAGAGGCTGTGTTTCCTGGCTCTAGACCCAGACTGTTTAGAACTGTCGAAGCCTTTTGGAGGAGAGGCAAAGCATCCTCAAGAACCTCAATTCACCCAAAATAAATATTTGGTTTAAAACAGTAGAACAATCCTTAGATGTTGAAAAAATAATATTAAAAATTTTAATTAACTTGCAAAAAAACGATTTATCCTGAAAATAGTCTAGGTCGACTGTACAATTACATAAATGCATCAAAAGATTTGTAATCCCCTCTTTACCTATCCCCCATTTCCTTGTATGAAATCTTTTAACCTTTTTCTTCTTTCTTTCTCTTTTTGTATGTGTGTAGGTTAGTATTGATTCTTTAGATTTTTCTTTACTTAATTAATGTTTGTTTAAAAATGCAGTGTACTCTTGATGAACAGCTGTCTGCTACAATGGTTTTTTAATCATTGCAATTAAGTATTAAAACAAACAAACAAACAAAAAAAAGAACCTCAGTCAAGTCCAGCTGCCCCCATGATGGAGATTTGGATAACCATGACCTGGATGAATGAGAAGCACACTTCAACCACACTTGGTGTAATTCAGGGATTGATCAGCATCTGCTGCTTTTGCTGCTGCACTTAAACTTGCTCTATGTTGAACTTTTGCACATTGCCCATGCGTGTCACTTTCTACAAATCGACCAATCAAAATCAAGTCGGCGTGGAACTTCTGTCCATTAACTTGCACAGTTTACCTCATTACACTCAGACTCATTTTGCAGAGCATCTATTTCCAGGTGTAAACCTGGGGCTGACAGCAGGACAGAACTTGTTCATCATCATTAAGTTAATAGTTTTCAAATTTGGATAACTTTAAAGAAATTCTTGTGATAGTGATTTCCTTCCATATGCAATGAAAGATGCAAATCACTTAAATGCAAAACAACAAAGTCCTGCAGGTCAGTTAGCTGCTAATTTAACCCTTTAAAGGTAAAGAGAAGGGAACAGACAGAAGAAGGAAACATGCAGGAGCAGAGTTAAACGTTTTTTAGCTGAAACAGTTGAAGGAGCAAAATGTAGCTTTGCAGTGGAAAACTTTGCTGTCAGGTTGCATAGATGCTGCACAATGAACCTTGATGAAATATTTAATGTAAGCTAACAATTATATAAGCTGTGCATGTTCATCTTCTTTGAACTTGTTCTTTCTCTTTTTTCTATGCAATCTCTCCTTTCAATCCTGTCTTTGTACATTTATGAAGCACACTGATAAACCATGAAACAAGCTCAGTTAACTCTGGTCAAGATGAATCATTTTACCTATATATTGGCAGAAAAATGCTGTATTGGATTGTAGGGTTTTGACTCTTATATATAACATGTATGTCAGTGTTGTTCAGTGATGAGAGGAAGCTGCATGGAAGAGGAACACAGATGTAAAGGAAAAATATCTGTGTGATCCATTGTCATTTCTCTAACTTCTGACTTTCTCTCCGTTCATTTTTCTCCTGTTCCTGTCTCCGTGTCTGTGTCTGTCGCCTCTTTGCCTCGTTGTTCCAAAATAGTAATTAGTTCACAATCACACTGGCGCCAGAACACAAAACCACAGAAACATGCAATCTGAGGCTTTGGGGGCAGCTGCCTCTTCAGCAGCAAGCATATGGCAGACACCCTTTTTGGAATGCAGCACACTGATTTGAGGATTGATCCTGCCTCCACCTCTTCCTCCCCTCCACTCCCTCACTCTGCTCTTCATCGAATTAGCCCATGTTTACCTTCATCCTCGCAACTATTGGCTTTTATTTATAGCTTCTCATTACTCTGAAACATCTCAAAAATGAACAGGAAGGTATCACTTGGTTCAGTGATGTCTGCTGTTTTTAGGACTGATGAGATGATGTGATTTTAGAGCACAACACACACATATTCACACACAAACAAACGCTGACACACACTTCAGTTTGTGCAGTCCCCTTGGCCTTGATGATAGGGGAATGTTAATGATTGGAGCCAGCCTTCTAGCTGAGCTTTGTGCCATATGGACCTGCCACGGGAGTGGCACAAATCCTACTGACTAATTTCCCTCAGAAGCACAACACATACTTATGCACATATTCAGCATTTAAAAAGAGAAAGAGTCTGGGCTTGTTATTGTTAGTTTTGTGCCAGGGTAGCCATAGGCTTCCTAAAGTGTGGTCCTATAAAAATGTACCACTTAGTTTAACAAAACTTTGTCACAAGAACTTAACTTTGACTCTGAATTGTGGAAAGTTTGATGCTAATCAGTAGTTATTGTCTGTTAAGACTGGTCTTAAAAATGAAGTATCAGTCTCGGCTAAATGCACCCATGTAATACCACAGCCAAACAGCCACAAGTGGCAACATCTGGCCAGTGCAGAGATGCAAAACACTGCAGTTCTTCTATTGTCTTCTTGAAGTTTTCTCCAAAAGCTGAAGAATCCTCATAGATCCGAATTTAAAATAGTCCTTTTACAGCAGAAAAATATCAATATGCAGCATTAAGAGCATGAATAAAGCAGATCAAATATATCCTGCACAGCGGCGCAGTGGTTAGCACTGTTGATATGAGGGTTCCTGGTGTGCTTCTTGGTCAGGGCCTTTCTGTCAGGAGTTTGCATGTTCTCCCTGCATTCCTCCCACCATCAAAGATATGCTCATAAGGTTATAAGGTGACTAAATTGCCCGTAGGTGTGAGCGTGCCTGGTTGTCTATCTCTATATGTCAGCCCTGTGATTGGCTGGCGACCAGTCCAGGGTGTATCCCGCATCTTAACCAATACCAGCTGGGATACATCTCATTTTTCAATGACTCTCACAAGCCCATGTTTTTCAAGGCATGTGGAAATAAGGCATTGATACAGGTAACAAAGCTAAGGTTAGCGCTAAAGCTGAGCATGTCTACTACCTCGTTTTGTCTTGTTGCTCTGATTGGCTCGCCTTGACAGGTTCTAAGGTTTGTATTTTGGGCAGATTTTTTTATTGCATTATGTTATTTCTTGGTGAATACTCTTTATGTGAATCAGTGCTGAGAAAGAGAATGCGAGATCTTTTTTAGCCACCCTGGGGATATTTGATAAATTGTTATCAGAATATCTCTATTTGGCACAAAATAAGGCCTTTGCTCCACCAAAGTTATCAATGTTGATTTTAAATTGATATGGCTTCTGAATTTCAATCAAAGCAAATGTGGCAGATATTTGGAACAGAGCAACCCTGGCCTTGATTAATAATACACATTCTTTCAGGGCATTTGAGTTTTTTATGTCTACACTTGGGGTTTTGAGCTCATTTCCTTCCCCTCTTCTTTCTTCTGGTTCCCAGTTTTTCTGTCAAAGACTTTAAGGCCTGGCAGGGGGCAGGTTTCCCCTCAGCGGAAGCCAAAGTCTCACACTCCAAACACTTGTTCACACTGCGTCTTTGTGTGACTCTCGCAGTGTGACATTTAGAAAGAAATGTGTCTGTGCCATTGTGATCTGAGTCGGTGTGAAAACATGTGGTCAAGAGGTACTTTAGTATAGATCTAAGATTCTCTGTTCAGGTTTTAAAGTGGACGTTTGCAGCAGACGCTTCATTAACCAGAGTCATGGCTCATGAAGAAAATGTTTGCTTGATGTGAGAGACTGACTTGTTTTGGTGAGGAAACATTAAAGCATGATGATGATTCTGAGACATAAGCTTGACCATATGCCATGCATCGAAAGTACAAGTGTTTAAAAGAGGCCATTTTTTACCTCATGCAATGTTTCTATAAAAAAGCAGCAGCACACAGTGATCCATTCAGAGACTAAAAGCATTTCAACGGCACAGCTGTTGGAGGAGACAGCTTTTTTGAACACTTCAATGGGTAAATCCCTCCTTTGTACTTATTTGTACACTGAAACAGTGCACCTTAAAAACACAGTGTTATAGATGGATGTTCTGCTACCTCTAAATAAAATGCTGCCCTAATTTTGTACAGGTCTTATTGAAAGTTGCAATATAAATATAACTATTATATTGATATATTGGATGATTTTTTTAACCACAGATTTGACGTGTAGATCCTGTTTTCCTCTTGTTAGTACATTTACACAGTAGTGCATACTGTCATCAGGCAAATCCATCTTGCAAAGCTTCAGTCTACAACTATGTGCTAGACTGAAAACAGTCCAGACCAATCAGCAGAGCTGTAGCTATGGCAGGGTAAAGTTGTGCTGTCATTAGTAATGGCTGGTGTAACTAGCTTGGATGTAGCTGTAGTATATCAGAGCTAGACCACACTCCTTTATTAGATACAGAGCAAAGAACAGCACTGAAAGGGTGGCGATTAGCTTGAATGTAGCTGTAGAAAAGCAGCAGTTTAATCAGACAACAACCACATTTCTTTATTAAAACAAGAGTAGAGAGCCACACCGAAAGCCTCACTTAGAAAATATGTTCATGCACGTCTCCCAATAGGCTTCAGCATGAATTTTAGTCACTGACAACCTCCACCGTCCAGACACAATGGCAGCACTAGCCTGTAGTGGTGGGAGTATTGATACTACTGTATCGATATTTGTAAAGTTCTCTTTTGGTATGGATCTTTCTAACAAAGTATTGATACCAAGTGAGTTCTCCTCCAAGCACTTCTCTGTCTCTCTCTCTCTCCTCCAGACTGTGCTGTCTTTACTGCTTGTCCATGGTCTCTATCCTGCCATACCATGTGACTTTGGGGACCAATCATAGGCACGTTTGGCACATTTTTCATGGGCACAACCCACATACTCAGCTCTGCTGCTCATCAAACAAATGCATGTTCCTTACAAATGTGGCATCATTTAAAAGGGTAATGAACAGGCTTTCCAACGGTATAAAATTTATTGCCAAGAAGCATTGTTACAACAAAGAAATAATGTACCAAACTCAAATTGCCTTACTTTTTGTTTTAAGTTTATAAACTGTCTATGTGGTGTGTCAGGTTACATCCCCACATGACTCCCTTATCTGTGATTACCTAATATGCTGCACTGATGTGTCTTTGTGCAGATATTTTTGAAGAGTTTTCCTTCTCGTCTGTTGTCAAAAGTAATCCCATCTATTCACACTGTTTCTGAAAGCCACATGACACACAAAAACACAATTTTATGAGATGTAAGGAGCATGCCAGGTCCACATTGGTCAATCCTTTACTGTGCAGACAAAGCAGCTCTTACTTTTTGCCCAAACTTAATCCTTACATTGATCCTGACAGTCCACAAGCAACACAGAAAGTTGCTGTTTGTTGTTTTCCCCTCTGTGCCCTTTTCCTATTCTTAATTCCCTTCACTCATGTTGAGACGGACAAAGAGAAGCTGATTCATGAAATTCAAATGAGGAGCTATCTTTACCATAACTCTCCATTTTATCATAAAAAAAAAATCAGTAAAGTGATAGCTGGCTGGAGGGAGATCCCCATGGCAACAACATACAAACCAATTTCACCAATGTGTTTTATAATGTATTCAAGCATTCCTCGCATTGAAATGATTAATACATGGCATGGTCAGTTTAATAAGCCCGCCCCAGGCTTCCTTATCTCATCTGCACAAACTCACTTACACTTTCCTTGTGAAAGTTGCACTTGTATAAGTTTTATTTTCTTATGTGCAAACACAAATGACTAAATAAATACATAAAAACCTTCATGAGTGTTGGATTTAATGCAGACTGCTTACGTTTTAACTAGACTGTTCTCATAAACTGGTAACTGAGTGCAAATATAAAACATAGAATATAAAACATGTGCTAAAACCTTCCAATTAAAGTCCCATTAAAACATAAAAGTTACTGCAAAACATAAAACCTGGAGACTATTCAGCAATCACATTCAAACCAATCTATAGTTAAAACATCATCACTTCAGCAGCCCATGACTGTAAAGCCGCACAGTTTTCTAGTGCAGCCTTGTGAGCCTGTAAGAGTGTGATGGCATGGGAGATAAAGGAATCCCTCACCCTGTTAGATGTGGCCTTTAGCCGTCTTAATCTCAACCCTGAGGGGACAAACTCCTCAAACAGACAATGGAGACGGCTCCTTAGAAATGATTTGAGCCTTTGAAATTACTCTCTTGGAAAACTGTGAGACAGATGAGGTACTTTAACGCTGTTTCTCTCTATTGCAACTCTTACCACACTGTTGGGCAATAAAAACAAGCTGTTGTTTTGTCATCTCTTCGGTTCTGTTAAGCTTTTCGATTACATGCAACCAGTGATTTTATGGTGACCTAAGTCTGAGTTTGAGAAAAAGTGGCGTATTTTTGTCCATAACAGCCTACAGAATCTTCATTCATGAGGAGCATAGCAGCAAAGTAAGATATTCGCAGTTTAGTCAGACAAAAACAGAGTGAAATGAATACCAATGCAGATGCAATCAGCATAAGTAAAGTTTAAAGTCGATCATCAGGGACCGCCGCTGCTGCTAGCTGAAAATGCTGAGCTCTAATCATGCATTCATCCTGATGTAACAGGTTACACAGAGCCGGGGAATACACTGCAACATTTCTGCAAGTCAAATTTTCTTAAAAGTGCAAAAATATGCAAAACTGTGAGGGACGATTGGGCCCTTTGAGATCTCTTAATGAATTCTAATTTCTCATTTCTGTTTCATGTTGTCAAGATATTTTGTCACTTAATTAGACAGCGGGATTGCATTTATCCCCCTGCTAAAGTTTAAGATTCTTAGCTCTTTTTTTCTTGTAAATTCAGACCATTTATGGTGCACTTTTTTTAGTCCTCAGAGAACTTGCACATTCTGCCTGCTTTGCACGCTTTTTGTCTTGACCCAACTTTGACCCCTAAACGACCTGAATTTTTTTTTTTGTATGGCTTCAGCGAAGTTCAGCAGATACTGGTGCTTGTTTAGCAGGCTGTTTGCAATTTCTTGGCTGGGAAATCTCCTGTTTCACTCTGGGGAACAAAAAATGGGTACTATTTTAAGATGTAGAGGTTAATGCATGGTACTGGACATGCTGTCATGAAGGTTAAAGCTGTTTGAGATGACGTGATTTGTGACATGGCCTGTTATCCTGCTGAAAGATGATGGGTACACGTTGGCCTTACCAGGATGCACGTTTTTAGTAAAAGCCCAGGTAAGCTGTGACATTAAAATGTCTTCAACTGGTATTTATGTTTTTCATGTGTCCTAGAAAATAGCCCCAGAACCAGTACAATGACAGTTGCCTGAACATTGTACATAAAGGATGTGATTATTGGATCATTTTTTTGGTTACCTTTCACACTAAGAGACATTTTATCAACACTCTGCTGTTGGGTTAAGGTGAGCCTGCCCACGCCAAGAATACAGGAAGGACAGAGCTACAGGAAGATGCTAAACCAATTTGAATGTAGCATGAACTTTATACTTAAAGTATAAAATGATATTATGAAAACAGCATTAAAAAGATAGCTTTAGAGGGTAATCTAACAGAGAACTCTCTGCAGATCTACAGTGCTGAATGGAGTAACCAGAATTATTTAGCTTTTTGTTGCTACTCTTTTCAGGTGGAAGAAACTCTCTAAACTGACTACACACTCAGCCTCAGTCCCATTCCTAACTTTCACCCCTACCCCTTAATTACGAGTGCCCCTTTGCCCCTTGAAGAGCCTGTGGTTAATTCTCCCCCTTTAAATTCCTGATGCCATATAGTCTCTGACAGCCTTAAGCTGGGCATACGCTGTGCGAATTCAAGCTGACCATAGGACAGTCGAGGCAAATACAGTCATACTGTGCATCTGAATTGCATATGACACACGACCATTGCACACGATTTATTTGCTCACACTATATGGTCCAATAGTTGTGCCCGACCTGAGCGCTCACACTGTACAAGTACAGGCGCTATGGACTGTAACAGAAATCCGTGGGGTTTGGTCTTTATAAAGTCTCACTTACTGAGGGTGAAGTGTTTCCAGTCATATTCTCTCTCTCTCTCTCTCTCTCTCTCTCTCTCTCTCTCTCTCTCTCCAGCTTCCTCCCTCTATCCCACACATACAAACAGCATCACCTCCGTGTCAGCTGCAGGTCCGTGGGTAGGAATATTTCCTGCTTGTTTATTTCCCTTATCGAAGCATGGCTGTGGGGCTTCAGAAAGTCATTCCAGTTGTTGTTATGGTAACTTAGGATGTTGTCTCGCAGTTTAGAAAGGAAAAATACCCCAAAGTTGTTTGTTCTGCTCGTGTTTCTGCTCTGACTGTGGGAGTATCTGGAGTTGTACGACCAAAATATAAAACCTGTTAGAAATCCACCTGACCAGTCGGGAGCTGCTCATGGGTTTGTAGCCGGCCGGCGTACCCCCCCCCCCCCCCCCGTGCACAGCACGACAACGCCTGATCCATCTGAAAGTTGGCCCAACTTCTAAGTGAGTCGTACAACTCAAAACTCGTGGCTGAATCGGGCAAAAATCGCACAGTGTATGCCCGGACTCATACAGATGCAACAACAATGCCAGACATTTCTACTGCAATATTATAAAGAATGCTTGCTCAAAATCAAACAGACCTTACTGCATTGAAATATTTAAAACAGGAGAGACTTAAAGACCCTGTAAAGTGAAAATGAATCTGTGTGTAGGTTTGTTGTATGACAGATCACTGTGTTATGAAACCCAAGGTCAAATTTCAGTCAAATAAAACATCTCTAAGTTTAGAAAATTAAGCTTCAAAATCATGAAAAATGAGGTAGTAAAATCTGCCCCAGGATTGTGTTGGTTTGGCTAAAGAATGAGCTTGGTGGATGATACAGTGCATTTTCACAGCCTCACCTCCACTCTCTCTCACCTTTGCACACAGCAAAGGGGCTGCCCCTTTGCGCTCTCCTGTCATTGCTGGGGCCCCATCCGTTGTAACTCCACACATCTTTTCCCATGGAAGTTCCATCTTGTCAACAGCAGCTGACATGGCTTTAAAAATGTCCTTACCCATTGCTGTGCCTTTTAAACTCATCAGATCAAGCAGCTCCTCCATAATGCAAAAGTTGTCGTCAACTCCTGGTAAAAAGATTAAGAGCTGTGTGGTGTCCGTGGCATAGGTGCTCTTGTTACATGCGATGGAGTAAAAATCAAAGCACAGGCTTTGTCGGATCTTCACCAAACTTTCAGGGAATATTGGGATAGTGACAGGGAAGAATCGATTATATTTTGCTGATGATTGGTGATTTTCGGGTCTAAATAAAGATTATTATAAGTCTTCGATTCGCCGGGTAACTGTGTTCCTGGACATACTAATATTGTTGAAGTCCTGCTTTTTTTGGACATATTATATCTGTGACTTTAGTGAGGCACTGGTTTATGAAGTCTCCCTCAGAGAAAGGCTTTCCATGACGGGCAATAAGATGAGCTGTCTCGTAGCTGGCGGATGTGGCATTTTCTTGACTTTTGTTGGCACGGGAAAAATGCTTTTGCTGAGCTAGCAAGCTGGCGGTCATCTGCTTAACATTCTGCTCTCGCTCTCACCGGTATACGAGGTGTAAGACTCATGCTTGGTTTCATAGTGCTGTTGAACGTTATAATCTTTCATCACTGCAATGGTTTCATTACAGATTAAACAGACACACTTCCCATTGACCTCAGTGAAGAAATCATTGTTTTCCAACCGGAAACTTTCTGCAATCACTTTCTATCGTGCGTTTCTTAGCAATTGGCGGAGAATGAAGTTTGAAACATGAAATGATAATCAATACATTTCAATATTTGTGTCCCTTGTATTTATTACAGTGACAGCAATTTCATAAACCAAAAATATGAGGAGAAATATTAATGACCAACTGTTTTCTATGAAGACAGGATGTTTTCTGACAAAAAATAGATCTATGATGATAAAAAGTCATTTAAGTTCCTGTACATTAATAGCTGTATTTGTTTTTTCGTTGGTGATTTTATCCAATGCCTGATGTTAAAACTATTTTAGTAGCTAAACCAGTCAACATTAGTTGTTTCTTTTAGATAGTTAGCAGTAGCAATGAGAATAAGCACCTCCAAGTCTGAGGCCATGGCTATCTGTTGGAATATTATGGTTTTGTTCCTCTGGTGGGGAGTGAGCCTTTGCCAAAGTGAAGGAGTTCAAGTATCTCAGGTTCTTGTTCATGAGTGAGGGTAGAATAGACCGTGAGATTGATGGGCAGATTGGTGCGGCATCAGCAGTTTTGCAGGCTTTGTACTGGACCATTGTGGGGAAGAGGAAGTTGCGTTGGAAGGCAAAGCATTCAATTTACTGGTCGATCATTGTTCCAACCCTCACCTCTCGTCATGAGCTTCGTAATGAGCGAAGGAATAAGACGCTGCGCCTTCGAGTTGAAAGGAGCCCAGTTGAGGTGGTTTAGACATCTGGTCAGGATGCCTGGTCCAACCAGGAGGAGGCCCCAAGGCAGACCGGAGGAATTATATATCCTACCTGGACTGGGATCACCTCAGAGTCCCTCAGGGGGAACTAGAAAGCTTGGTGGGGAGAGGGATGTCTGGGTTGACTTACTTCACCTGCTGCAACCACGACCCATCCTTGGATAAGTGGAAGAAGATGTTATTTTTTTAAATAAAGGGTGAAATTTTAAAGATTTTTTAAAAAAGAAAATAACCTTGATTAATAAATTATTAAATTTTCATTAATTTCACATAGTGGAAACCAAAAACTCAATTCAACTCAGCCAAAATAAGAAGTTCAGTATTTGTATTCAACTTCAGCTCTGCTCCTAAGACAAATAAATGAGTCTCCCTGTGCAAACTGGCGTAAATAAAGACAATATGTCACCCAGCTTTGATATTTCCTCTAAAAATGTGTTTGTCAGCAAGCAAAACTCTGTCTTTAAAGCTATTGTAATCACAGAGAGAAGACTCAGCGTCGATGTGTGCGGCGGGTTCAGTCAATATTAGATAAGGAAAACTGGGAGAAGTCAGAGAAGTAGAAAATTGAAATTAGAGATAAAAGAATCATGGGAGGGAGCTGATCTGAAGAGAGGGAGAGAGACTGACACAGCGAGAGGAAAAATGAAAGAATGAGGAAGGATAGGAAAAGAAAGATGATGTTCCTTCTGGCTGTCAAACAACTTGGCAGTGTTGGGGGGCTGTGTACCCATAATTCAGTCTGATTTAGGGCTGTGATGGAGAGCTCAAGGATAATAAGCAGTATAAACTGGAGGAAGGTGGTTGCAGCACCCCACATTATCATCCCCTCAATTTGAAGTCAGTCCACTCCACTGGTAGTGCTGTTTTTATTATTTGGAATATGTTAAAACTCTTCTTTATGCTGAAACATCATCACAGTTTGTTCCTTAAACACACCAGGAGATGACTTTAGAAATCTGGCCTGCATTAAAGAATTGCAGCTTAATAAAATTTGTTGGTAACAGATGTAATGCTTCTCATTTTAGTCTGCAACTGAAAGTCAATACAGGAAATGTGTATTTAAACTGTTTGTTAAAGATCTGTCTGCAATTAAAGAAGTAGTGTTTATAAAATGACCAGGGAATCTGACGGTGAACACTGCCAACATCATCATTGTGAGTCTTGTTTGTAACAGCAGAGATCACAGACATGGCAACTGCAGCTTATGAAGGCGGTGTTAAGAAAACTGTCAGCTGCTAGACAGGTGGTCGAGATGATTTCAAACCCTCAAGACAAATGATGAATTTACAGCGCCAGACACAGCTGTAGGAATTGATCTATTAGGGGAAGCAATCACAGGATAACTCATGACACAATAAAGCACAATGTAATACAATTTGAGATATTAGAGATGCATTGATTGTGAGAATGAGGGCAGATACTGATGTCTGACTAAACACTTTTGTTGATGTCGATGCTCTTTTCATTAATTTACTGTATGGTTCCTGGTAGGCTGATATTTTCTCTTACGTTTGACCATAAAAACAGACCAGAGCTTGTCTAACAGGTCTCTTCTGTCCTGCAAAAACTCAACAGATTTACCAGATGTCAGAATGAAATTGATGGTAACCAGTGGTAAGTTAGGGCCACATAATATCACAGAGCAGGGCCAGCGACTGCTAAAGCTACCCATACATCAGAAGACTTGAAAAGATTTGGAAAAGACTCTTGGAAAACTAGCTCACACCTGCTCACATCTAAAGACAAGTTTTTCAAGTTTTTAGTCACAGCCTAGTCTCAGACTGAGATTTTACAAAGACTGTGAATCTTGCAGGGTCACTAATTATGAGACTACCACGAGATTCTTTTAGCAATTTTTTCCCACCATGTGATTTTTTCGCCACTCTGTCGTGATATGTTGGACAATTCACATTGAACAGGTTCGGCTGATCTGCCCACAGCTCCACCAGCCGCTACTCTTTCTGGACGGTCCATATTGGTCGGGACCTTCGACGTTTCACTGCGGGTGTTTCTTGTTCGTCCATGCGGCTCTGCCGCTTTTATGGTTGTTTTGACCAGCAGGTTTCCTGTTTCCGGTTTTGTCAGAGCTCATCTATTGGTTGTCGATAGTGTCACATCACTGCGACTTGTGATCATATCAAACACATTTGATATGATTGCAAGTCCAAGACTAGGAAAAGACTGATATAAAACAGCACAGATTACCACCTTAAACTTAACGATAGAGATGGTGGGAGCGTGCCGTGACTCCAGTAAGACTCCTAAATTTACAAAAGAATTTCAGTTTTCAGTATGCCCAGCATTAGGCATAAAAGTTGCCAACGCTCTGCTGATTTCATAGCTCCAGATGGGATATGTAATCCCTTCATTGAGTCCTGGGTCTACTCCAGGGTCTCCTCCTAGTTGGATGTGCCTGGAAGACCTACACAGAGTGATGACCAGGAAACATCATGATCAGCTGGCTCCTTTCAATGTGAAGAAGCAGTGGCTCTACTTTGAGATCCCTCCGTACGTCTGAGCTCTTCACCCTATCCTTAAGGCTGAACCTAGACACCTTCCTGAGGAATCTAGTTTCGACCACTTGGACCTGTGAGCTCATTCTTTCGGTCATTACCCAGAGTTCATCACCATGGGTGAAAGTTGGAACATAGACTGAGAAATTGAAAGCTTTTCCTTCCAGCTCAGCCTCCTCTTCACCACAATGTTACAGTAAAGTGCCGGCATAATTTCTGATACTGCACCAATGATGTTCTTGTGTTTCAAATACATGGGCCAGACTTGGCCATCGAAAAGGCCGGGTGGATCTGGCACTGTGTAGTTCCTAGAGCACCTCCTCTTTTGGCATTCTTTGTATGGGTTGGAAACAAAGTAACGTTGGCTCCTGTCAATCTTGTGGTCCATTCTACCCTCACTTTTGAACAAGACCCCGAGATACTTGAACTCCTTCACTTGGGGCAAAAACTCATTCCCCACCCGAAGATAGTAATCCACTGTTTTATGGTGAATTTTCCAAAGAGCGATTCCCAAAAGCCCTCATGATTTGGAGTCTGCTGTCCAGTCTTCGGAGAGGGGGTGGTTACGGTATCTTTGGATGTTGTGGGGAATCTGTTCATGTTTTTTCTTGACATTTTCAAAAAGCTATAAAAACAACTGAATACTAATAATGGTACAGAGTCCACGGTCTGGAGTCACCTACTGAAGTAGGGAAACCGGGGCACCGCCCTCAAGCCAGACATGGGGGTGTAGCATGATGGGGAGCGTCTATAGCTGGGTTTTACTCTACCGGGCCCAGACAGGGCTTGAAAAGGCAACATGGAGCCACCACCCTGTGAGCCCACCACCTGCAGGGATAGGTGTGTAGGTCTGGTACATTGGACACCAGGCGGCAGGCAACGGTTGAGGCCTTGGTGTACTGACCCCTAGCAGCACAGTGGTTTTCAGTAGATACGATTGTTTTTGACTCATTCTTTAATGGTATCTTAACAGGAACCCTTTGTTCCAGCCCATAGTGTGTATTTACAAGCATACTTACTGTCCTCTTCTTCTTTTATCCCACTGTAATATCATAAGAGAAGGAAGAAGCAGCAGGTCATATGGTCAAGGGATTGTGTTTAGTGAAATGTGCAGTGATTTTGCATATCATCATCATCTGTCAGGTTCTGCTGACTTTAAAATGTCCCCATGGCAAAGATACAGAAATTACCGGAACAGCTGCCGCTGTGTCTCCTTCTAAAACAACCATTCAGACAATGCCACCAATAAAAGTGAAAACATATTTGGCAGGCAAAATTACACTCTTGACTTACGGTTTCATTATGAGTTAAATTGATATTCAATTACAAAGTAAATTGCAACACAAAGAGGTTCTTCAGGTTTGCCAAACAGCGCTAGAATTGTGCCATTAACTCAACAGCCATCGGCTTCCCTTCACATTTTGACCTCTATTTTAAAATATTCTCCCATTCGAATCATCCACACATCCTAAATTAATCCACTCACTTGTTCTTAAAATCTTTCCCCCCTCATGTGATAAACACCCTTTGGCGGGGCCGGCTCGCTATCAGCTCTCTCCACAGTAATTGTGTTTCATTGGAGGATGGGATTGGAGCAATAAAGATGTCAGTGTGTATTACAACGTGGGACAGATGAGCAGGAAAAAGCCCTCATATCCTCTCATCTTAATGACAGCCATCTCCTGCGTGGCACATCCCCAGACAGACAGCTCATCTCATCTTAACCATTAAAGCTGTACAGGCAGGGTGACATTGTGTCCATCATGGCAGCTTTATGGAAAATAGGAGGCTTGGTGTCAGCTCTAAATAGACATGCATGCAGCTTTAGCAAGATAAATTCACTTCTTATGATCATTTGATGCTGCAGTGTTGTCAGGGGTGATTGTTAATGTATGGAATACATGTTGGGCCATTTCCATAAGGCAGTGGTTGCCAGACTTGTTCTCCTTGGACTTTTTCAACCACATGACCAGCATGACTGACACTAAACATACTGTCAGTCATGCTCTTTGCTGACAGTTCCTGTAGTTTTAGAATTATCTCAAACATTGTGTGCAAAAACTACAGAGCAGAAACTTCTGTGTGTGACAAATCCAAAAATCTTACAGGCAGCTTTTTGAAGGAAGCGATAAAAGTACTGATACATGAAACATGCAATTTTCTAAGATCTAACGACAGTCACTTCTTTAAACAGATTTTTTAAAAAGTCTCTCTGAAGAAGTCCTTAAAAAAAAAAAAAAAAAACGTAAATTGTTTTATATACTTCACTGCTGCAGTAACTTCATCGACTAGTGTTGGTTTGTTTTGAGCTACAGATCTTCTTAAGACTGGGATTCAGACTCGAGACTGCTGTTCTTTTAAACTTTTATTTTTGGGCTTTTTATGCATTTAGTATAGATAGGACAGGGAATGGAAAATAGGGGAAGGAAGAGAGAGAGAGATTGGGGAATAGAGTGTAGACATAACCACTAGGCTAACAGACTGACAGTGTTCATTGTCATTGCCAAGCTTTGATTTGTAATTTTGTCTTTACTTATAGGCAAGAGTAGAAGAACCTATACATCACACAGGGAGGATGTGGCAAAAAGAAGGTACAGAAGTGCTGGAAAAAATTGCAGATATGAATTTCTGTGATTCCAAATCATTTCAAAATTTCCAAAAATCGAGCGTATAGCGTGAGTTCAGGAAGGCCACGGAGTCAAGTGCTGCCATATACTGTAACTGAGATCAGCCGGTCTTACGCAAGCCCTCATCAGCTGACAGCTAGCTGATTCACTATGATACAGCATAGAATTGCGATATTTTGCATGGCAATATATCGTACCTTCTGGCAATAATTTTTTTCTAAAATAATTGCTAATATGAGCTGGTCAGTTGCTTTTCTGTCAACTTGATGATGCTGTTGCGCCCTTTGTCCAGTGAGGTCAGCAGGGGTGACGTTCATCAAGGAGGAGAAAGTTAGTACAACCAATATGGCAAGGACATTATGAATTCAAGCAGGGCATGAACAACGTGGACATGACGTGGGGTTTGCAAGGAGTGCCGCATATAAAATACTGTGTTAATATGATAAAAATGAAGGTAAGGCTAATGCTAAATCATCTAAAAAGCTGAAAAATGGTATTCATAGCAATATATATATATTGCAACACTCTGTGCATTGCTAAATGTTTAAAATTGCAATGATATCAAATCATGGCATAAGTATCGTGATAATTTTGTATCATGAGGCCACTAGTGATTCCCACCCCTACTCAGCACGCTATTGGCTAATTGCACTCATGCTGCCATATTTAAACTGCCCTGGCCTGGCTATACTTCACTGCTCCCTGCTACTTTTGCAACCCTCCTCCACCCCAGCTCCTCCTTTATGTTTATTCTAAGTTCATCAGTGTCATCCTATTGTCACTGATTCCTGCTCTACTCTGGGTTCATTGCTGCTTTTCTCCCTGCCTCAAGCTTTCCTCGTAGGCACAGAAAGACTGGAAACATGAGCTGTTCCTGCTTGATGCTTTCCACATAGGCTTGTGGGGGATCCCAGAACAGCCACACTGCCAAATATAAATAACAGCGATGAAAGCAAATTAATAACTGCTAATAAAGAGAAAATCTAAAAACTGCAAATCATGTGTGTTTCTTGAAAAAGTCGTCCTGACTGAAATCAGTGTTTTGAAACATAATACATTAAGTACAATTTTAACCGATCCAGTTTAACCACCGCAAATCCTGCTGTCTCCAAATTTTCTGGTACACACAGTTGCTGAGGGAGGTGTCGTCCTCGCAGTTTGCATTTTCACCCAAGAAAGGTCTTAGCAGGTGCTATAGATTCTTCAGTTCCAGAGGAGGAAACATGACCAGACTTATTCTCTGTGCTTAGTCTGTTAAGTGAAAATGAGGTACTTTAGGAACAAGTCAAAAGCTCACATGATAAACCTCCAGCAGGATTTGAGTTAAGCTGAACAGCAGCCATTCATTCAGCTTCCCCTCAACCCTGACCAGTCTCAGTCCTTGCTGCTGAAAAACACCCCCACAGCATGATGCTGCCGCCATGCTTCACTGTTGGGATAGTGTTGGTAACTAGTTTCCTCCACACATAATGTTTAGACTGAGGCCAAACAGTTTGATCTTGGTTTCACTAGTGAATCTTGTTCCTCATAGTCTGAGAGTCCTTCTGGTGCTTTTTTACAATCTACTATGGCTACTCTGCCATAAACCCAGATCAGTAGAGGGCTGCAGTGGACTTTGTCCCATCTCCACACATTATCCTTAAAGCTCAGTCAGAGTGTGGATCAGGTTCGGTGCCTTGCAAAAATAAACGGATAAGATTTTTAAAGAACAAGGTCAAGTGAAGTCAAATGCACTGAGGCTTTTTTTTAATCAAATTTGCCACAAACCTACACTTGCTCTTGAGGATGAACTGAATAGATCTCGGGGTCAAAGGTCACTGTGGCCTTCAACATATTGAGGTCAGAGGCATTTAACTGCCAGTCAGTAGTTGTAGTTTCCACTGTTAAAATTTGCCACTTCTGTCTGTGGACTGAGAGTCCTCCAGCCCAACTTTCTGACCTTCAAAGCGGTCTCCTGCCTCCGAAAGAGAGCAGACCTTAGACTGTGGTAATTGACCAATCAAAATATAGTAATCATCACAGCTTTGTAATAAAAAACGATACATTATCCAGAGCAGTGAGAGAGCAGACAGCTTGCTACGAGACAGATTGTGTGAGCACACAGCTGGTGGAGATTATATTTACCTCTCATCTCTGCCTGATTCCTCAGGAGGACTGCTTTACTGTCCAATGAGCCTCATGCCCCCCCTGCTTTATAGATGGCCTCAGTTAACACAGAATCAGCACCCCGCCTCTGAGAATTCATTAGGGAGCACCTCAATCATACAGGCGGAGAGGGACGAATCAATTTGGAGGCATGCAGGAGGTGCAGGTGGAGATATCAGGCCGTGTGTGAGCGGGGAAGGCCAGCCGGCTATCAGTTTATTCTGTCACTGCCTGAACAAGGTGGTGGGTGGTGATGGAACTTTTTTTGGGGGGGATGTCTGGATGGGAAGGAAGGCAGACAGTGTTAGTGTGGAGGTAGGGGACAGCTGCGACATCAACATGAGGGGATGCAGTCACATGTCTTTGTCCTGCAATAAGAAGCTGAAATTGGGCTCATGGTGTAGGTGGTGACATGTTCAGCACTGTCCCTGTTAGACAGAGGTATTTATTACTCTTATATTAACAAGTATATAGGTTTTCTTGTCCAGAGTATTGCTGAAAACAGAACTAAAATAGCAGATATTTTACAGCATTATGAAACAACTAATTATAAAACTGGATATGGATTAGTAAAAGTTTGAAAAACAACATCTGGGTGGGACTTCATTAATTGTTTTATCAGCCCTCATTCACTGCAGCCTCTCTACAGATGTGATTCCATTTTTAGTTTCTCTTTTGTGCTTCCTTGTTTAAAGTAGGAGTGTGTAGTGGTGGAAAATATAAATGCAACTCTGAGATTAGAAATGACTACTTTGATAATGATTGAAATTTTGCACACATTTAACCCTGAGGGATTATTTTGACATTAGTTATGCTCAAGCTGCTAAACGCAAAAAATGCACTTCTCATACAGTAGCTATAAAAGTTCCTACATAGATATTTTATTCTATTTTCACTGAGCTATTTTTTTCACCTACAAATAAAATAGATTAAAGTGAATAAGACTTCATATTTAGTTGCAAATCATTTGCTTGCAGTAACTGCATCAATCCTGTGACCCACTGACATCACCAAACTTTTACGTTCTTCTT
The DNA here is from genome assembly GCF_018320785.1 of Cheilinus undulatus. Taxonomy (NCBI): domain Eukaryota; kingdom Metazoa; phylum Chordata; class Actinopteri; order Labriformes; family Labridae; genus Cheilinus; species Cheilinus undulatus. The sequence continues at coordinate 40,841,805 of NC_054868.1, forward strand.
TTGTGAGGCTTTTCCAGGCTTTCACCTCAGCCTCTTTCAGTTGTTGTCTGTTTTTGGGGGGGGGGGGGTTACTCCCTTCAGTCACCTCTTTAGCAAGTAAAATTCATGCTCTATAGGGTATAGGTCTGGAGATGGACTTATCCAGTGTAAAACCTTCCACTTCTTGCCCCTGATGAACTCCTTTGTTGTTGTGGCAGTGTGTTTTGGGTCATTATCTCGCTGCATGATCAGTTTGGTTTCATCTTTCTTGACAACTTTAGCCTTTCCATCACTTTGGTAAAGGTTCATCTTTGTAATGAGTGTTTTGCATCTTCTGAATTAGCCTCTGTACTTCTGTTCATGAAGTGTTCTGTGAACAGTAGATGTTGATACCTTCACTCCTGTCCTCTGGAGGTTGTTGCTGATGTCACTAACAGTTGTTTTAGGGTCTTTCTTTACAGCATTCACAATGTTTCTGTCGTTAAGTGTTGATGTTTTCCTTGGTCTACCGATTCTATGTTTGTTACTGAGTACACCACTGTTTTTGTTTCCTACTCCAGGCCATACCAGATTGTACATGCTCTGGCCAATGTTTGTGAAATGGCTGTGATTGATTTCCCATCTTCTCTCAGCTTCCCACTCATAGACAGCTCTCTGGTTTCCATGTTGGTTACATCTTTAACTATAAATACAGTCTGCACAGGCAAATCCAAATCTGTAACTGAGTGTAGACATCCATCTCTATATTGTTTGAATAATTAATGTAATAGGACATACCCGGGCAACAAAACACACTTAACAGTCACATGCTCCAATACTTTTGCTCACATGAAAAATGGGTGGGTTCAAACTAAAGGTGCCATCTTTTAAGTGGTGTGTCAGATCCAGATGTAAATGCCTGGAAATAAAAGCTGAAGTGTTGATCTATTGTCTCATATTCATCTTTTGCTGTAAAACCCAAATGTTTTCAGTCTACAGCAAGAATAAAGGAATTGGCCTCACTGTTCCAAAGCTTTTGGAGGGGAGTGTGCAAATCCCAAAATCCAGTGGGATACATTTTAGTCCTTGTTAGGGATAGCTTTTCAATTGCTCAAACCATTAAATGTTCCTTTTTTCTTCACTTATCTTTATTGTAGTGTTTACTTTGTCAATTCTAATGTCTCAGACTAGTATTTTAGTTATTTACAATTTCAGAAAACTGTCTTAAAGTTGTTGGAGTACAGGATGTACCTTCAGTTTCATTTTCACTCCACCAGATAACAAAACAGAGATTTATGTCAGAGCTTCCTGCTACTCTGGAAGCTGCCTGATGTAAGGCTGCCTCCAGCAAACTGTAGAAACCTGATGTATCACAGCCTACGTTTTAGCTAACATTTCACCACAGGTCACAGTGACAGATGTGTGATGTTGTAGTTTTTGTGCAAGAAAGGCTCAATTTTCTGTTTTATTCAGTCGTGGTCTGGCAGCTTTTTTGCAGCCTGTACACCGATCATCCCTACCGGCCTGTTTGTTTCCTCTCTTTAACAACATGCAGATTATAAGATTGGTACAATAGAAAGTGAGGCCATAAAACACTATTAATAATAATGGCTATTCATGATTCCTACAAGAATTAAGACAATAGTTTCAGCCTAAGAACATTAGCATTGAAAAAACCCTCTTACGTTCCACTTCTGTAAGCCTTTGAACATTAGTTCACATACATGTGCGACAAATATAGAAATGGTTTAAGTTCAAAGCCTTGCTCCTCATTTTGTGCTTGTTATTGAAATATATGACTCCACATAAATTTCTAGATTTATTGCCTCCCCTGTTATGGCTTCACCAAGACCTTGATCTCCTCAGTGTCATCTCTCATTGCTCTCAGCCTCCACAGAGAGGGGAGATAGCGGTGTCGTCTTCATCATCCCTCCGGGCTGTTAGGAGAGAGAGCGCTCATGGAAATGTCACTCCCAGAGAGATCTTAATTAACACACTCAATCATGATGAGACTGCAGCAGCCAGCATGGAGGCATGAGGAACCAACACCACAGTAAGACATTTAAACTGTGTGTTCTCATTTTGATTAGATGTCAGGCCTTGCTATTACAATTTGTAGTTAATTTCATACACTGTGTGGTGTAAGAGGGTGTAGCTAGCTTTACGTCACTATTTGGTCTTATAACTGCAGAGGCAAATCCCTGAGTTTGACCTGTGGGACATCACTATCTTGTGTTTTTGAGCCGGGGTGGCTGTTCCTAGAAAAAGTGCATACTTTGCAAACACTGCACATTTAACCTTGGACAAAACATCTGGCCTTACAGTTCACTCTCTTGCTGTATTTTCAAGTCCCCCTGTAGGCACATGAGACACAAGCTGGTGTTATATCAGCCTTGTGTTGAGAAAATTATGGCTTATTTGCACTACACTAATCACAGTTTTTGTATGTTTTGAAATTTTGAAAAGCTATCATCAGCATTGAATCAATGTAACCATAGAGGGAAGCAGGATGCACAATTCCTTCCCCCGGGGGAGAAGTCTGTGCACAATGATGTACCTTTAGGTAGCTCTAGTAGTATGCTTACTCGCTTTGTATAATACACTATATGGACAAAAGTATTTGGCCACACCTGTTCATTATTGATTTCTGGTGTTTCAATCTGACCTGTTTCCACAGGTGTATAAAAGAAGCACCGTCTCCATTTGCAAATATTTCTGCTACAAAATTCGGTCGTTCTGAAGAGCTCAGTGACTTCAAGTGTGGTTCTGTGATGGATGCAACCTTTGCCAAATCCCTGCTGGATATTCCGCGGTCAACTCTAAGTGATATTATGAGAAAGTGGAAGTGTTTAGAAACAACAGCAACTCAGCAATGATGTGGAAGACCAAGTAAAATCACAGTACAGGGTCAATGGCTGCACACGGTGTGTAAAAGTCACCAACTTTCTGCTGATTTCATAGTTGAAGAGTTTTAAACTTCCACTGGCATTAATGCAAGCACAAACACTGCTGGGTGGGTGCTTCATGGAATGGGTTTCCATGGCCGATCAGCTTCATGCGAGCCTCGCATCACCAAGTCCAATGTCAAGAGTCAGATGGAGTGGTGTAAAACACACTGACACTGGACTGTGGAGAAGTGGAAACGTGTTCTGTGGAGTGCTTCGCTGTTTGGCAGTTAGATGGGTGAGTCTGGGTTTGGCGATGCCAGGGAAACGTTACCTGCCCTTCTGTTTTACCAAGACATTCTTGACAATGCTATGCTTCCAACTTTGTAGCAGCAGTTTGGGGTAGGCTCTTTTATTCCAGCATGACTGTGCCCCAGTGCACAAAGCAAGGACTATACAGACATGGTTTGATCAGTTTGGTGTGGACGAGCTTGACTGGCCCGCTCAGAGCCCTGACCTCAACCCCAGTGAGCACCTTAGGGACGATCTAAAAGGGAGATTGTGAGCCAGGCTTTCTCGTCCAACATCAGTGGCTGACTTCGTAAATGCTCTACAGAATGAATGGGCACACATTGGTCAGGGGGCTGAATAAACCTGTCCGTATGGTGTGTGTTCATTCACAGATATGTGCAGTGTAACTGGAAGATTTGAATGGGGAGGTATACTACCAGAAACAGATCCACTAAAAAAATGGGCAGAGTTCCACAAGGTTCTCTTCGTAGACCACTTGATTTTAACTTATCATGAGGTAAACACTCCATCGATTTCCTCTTTATGCAGATGATACTCAGTTGGGGTTTCAAACTAAATGGTTCCTCAAAGAAGCTTTCAATACTGCAAAATGTAACCCAAATTAATCAGGAAACATTTTAGCATTGTGAATTGTACGTAACTTTATTGGAATACTTTAACCGCCATGCTAGTAAGTATTTAAAAAAAACAGAGAGCATTGTGACTTCTGTACCTAACTGTAACTTTGTCATGGCAGTGACTAGTCAATACCAGGCTAGATGGAGCCTCTTTTGTTCTCTAAAGTTCCCTATAAGGGACACAACTTACCAAACACAACTTTGTTGAGGAAGACTTGAATCTAGCAAGTGATAATCTATAGTCTCTGAAAAACATTTTTAAAATGATAAATAATGTATGTTTAAAGTTTTCCTAGAGTTCTACACCATCACTTTACTTTTCTCAGCTGGTGGAGTTTCCCCCAGTTGGTGATTTGAATAAATACCGGGTTTAAACAACTTTGGCGTTGCTTTCACTACATTTATTACTTTAATACACTCTGTGAACTGACAAGGCAGATGAAAAGTAGGAAAAATAAATATTCCTAAACTCCTTTTCCACACTCCCTCACGTCTGTTGTAGCTCCTCTTTGCCTGTCAGCTCTTTAAAACGGTTCGGTTCACCTCTGATGTTTAAGGCGGGAAAAAGATGCATCATTCCAAGGCCACTGGGTCTCATTCACTCTCCACTTAGCGAGCAAAAATCACAGCCTGACTGGGGCTGTTGGTGTGTAGACGTCTTTTATACCTGTGTGATAAAAAATGATCTCCCTCTAAACCACCTCGCTGCCTCTTTTTTCTCCATCCTCCCTCGTAGGAATTCAAGGAGACAGGAGAGATAGATGTTCAAAGAGGTAGGAGGAGTGATTCGAATCCCTTTTTATGGAGCAAATGGATGGATGCTGTGTCACCTTGAGTCATTTAGCATCAGGCGGCCTATTGTGCTGTTTATCACATGTAATCAATCACACGTACAGTATGGATTCTGAATTATGAAGTAAAGCCATTCTCACTGGCTTGTGTAAGTGAATGCTATTCCATTAGCCTTTCTCCCATATCTGATCCCCACTTATCTTCTTATGCCAGTCTTAGTTAGCACTGTTTTAGCCTACATGATCAGTCTTTATCTACAGAAGACGGTTAAGTCTGCTACCATTTGGGTCCAGTTAGAAAGTGACAGGACCAATCAGCGATGAGGGGCAGTACTTTCAGGCGCAGCAGAGTCGTGACATAAACAAGCAGCAGCAAGAGCTGGTGCAGTTATGGAGGAAGAGATTAGCGTGGAAGCTGCTAAAGCGCCAGTTTTATCAGAAAATGACAACATTTCTTTGTTAAAAGAAAAACAAAGGACAGCAATGAGTTGTTTTCTTTTCAAAAACGACAAAAGTCGAGTACTAATATGTCTATAGTCGCCATGTTTCGTGTTATTCTCAGTAGCTGCGCATGTGCAGCTTGATAGTGGCTACGTCATGTGTTTTGTTGCTCTGACTGGTCCGTAGAGATGTGACAGACATAACGTTCACCCAATCATACCCCGAGGATTTTTCAAAGTCTCTGCCTATTCTCAAATGTTTCCTATTGAAGCTTTACCAGATGGATGTGTGAAACATATCTGGAACTCTGTTTGATTGATCATCCCTGGAAAGACCTGAAAATGGCTGTCCACTGACAGTCCCAATCCTGACAGACAAAGCTTGAGAGGAAATGCAAAAAAGAATGGCACAAAATCCCTCAGTACAGATGTGCAGAGCTTGTTGCATCATATTCAAAAAGACTTGAATTAGCTGGCAGATTACGTTCCCCTTGTTCATCCCAGTTCTCACTGGTTGGCAAAAAGCTGGAGTCAAAGCCTGTATTTACCCATGACATTGGGCCTCCTGTTTACTCTGACAGAGCTACAGCTGCTCTCGATGACATCAGCCAGGCATCAAGCACCACCGTTCCAAATGTGAGAGCTATGTTTGATAATCATGTCTTTTTCAACTCCTTACATGAATAAAACGTTGAAATATGATTTTTTTCTGCCTTGAGCATCCATCCAAAATTATCTGTAACAGCAGCATCCAGCATGTTTCAGTTGACAGGCAGTTGACATGCAGCTTCCACATGCACAATGTTCAGTCTGCTTTTGCCTAGGGTTGCACATGTAATATAGGACATTCTGTGCTTGTAGATTAGTCATGGAAAATGATAGCTTTTCTTTTGCATTAAGCTGCAAATGGAAGCAGTTTTTCACTTTATTTGCTTGACATTCACATCCTGGGATATGCACACATTGTGATGTTTGAATATATACTATACTTGAATGTGGAAGATTATGATATGAAAAGAGTCAAAAGATATCTTCAGTTGTGATTCAGCTAAATGTATTACATCTAATATTTATGGCTCAAAACATTAAAAGAGATGATCACTAAGCTTTGACCATTAGCAGTATAAACAAACAAACTCAAAGTGTCTTTTTGCCTCAAATTATAGAGTCTGCCTGACCTGGAGACATATAATTTTCCAGATTTAAGTAAACAGGTCTACTGACAGCCGATAAATGCATTATTTGTCACTTCTGTTCCACAGGGCATGCTCATTAAATGTTTTAGTCAGCCATGCCAATTACTGCAGACAGCCCAGTAAAGGGACCTGCTGCTAATGAAGTCCTAATCTACACTGTCTGCATCAGATATGAGGAAAAGTTTTCATTTCCCCCTCTGTGTGTCTTCCTTCAAACATCCTGGATGGGTTTAACTGGATGGTGGGAGACTTTAAAAAACGGTTGCTCTTGTGGTTTGCTTCTTTTAAACCTCAGCGCAATGAAAAAATGCCTCCTGAAGTTTTTGTTTATGAGTTAATTTTCAATAACTCCAAGGTAGAGCATATTCAATGGCCTGTGGCTTTTGAGGATGCTTCACAGTCTGAGAGGAAAAAAACTAATACGGTCCAACTTTATGTCCTGTGAAATTAAATCCAACTTATAGTCGTATATATTTTCTGTCCATTTGTTTTTCAGGTTTTCCTCGCCATCTCGCCTCCTGAAATACATACATAACACAGCGCACCTTTAGATGTCTTTATCTGCTGTGCATATTTTGGGTTATGATATATGCAGTGGTGTGAGGGAAACTGAGAGCGGAGGGCTGTTAATGTTATAGTGTGGTGGTAGTTTGTTGATTTATGGGTACACACCAGGCTGTTGTGGGAACACAGCGGCTGTAAGATATTTGTTGTACCCCCACTGTTGTGAGAGTCATCGTTAGCTTAGGAAGAAAATAATCAGATGGCTGTCTCTGCGCTCTAACAAACTGCCTCCAGCAGCTTTCTCTATCCCTTTTTCTCTCTTTCTCAGCTTCTCAAAGAGTCCAGGGCCCAGTGGGTGCAGAACGAGCTGCTGCGAGTCAGGTCCAACTTTGGTTTGCACCAGCTAGAGGTAACCCAGTTTGAATGCAAGAGCGAACATATGGAGGAGTTTACATTCGACTAACCTTTAAGGTGTTGCAATATAGTTTTAACGTAGGCTTACTTACAACTTAAATGCTACCCCCTTACTCATATGAAGCCAGCACTTCACCTGGGCTGTCAAGTGGGAACCCCTCTTCTCTAGCATTTTTCTCAGTTAGTCGCAAGAGACCTCCAAAGGGCTGAGCAGTGATCTCCAACATCCCAGAGCCACCACCCACCATGCCAACATAGAGACATTCTCTTTCTGACCTACCCTACTGCACGGCCAAGCAGCATTGACACCTTCAACAGACCCAGGCTTAACAAGAGGGTGGGGTAAGCAGAGCTACGGTGAGGGGCCCTGACTGGGGCAAGCACCAACCCTTGCCGGACTAGGGTGGCACTCTACCTCCCCCTTCTACCTACCCTTGCACAACTCATAATCACAGCTACCACAGGTCTACTATTCCCATCACCAACATGGCACATGAAATGGCCTACTTGCCTACTTGAGATTCTTATTTATCATCTCTAGTAGCCCTCTTGTACATTGCCCTGTTGTGATCACCAGTGTCATGTCCTGATTGGTGGAAATGCATCCCATCTTGCCATCTCTCTCCACCTACCACCCACTTGGAAGGCCTAATACGTAATGACTTCCATCACCATTGTAAATGTCTGTGGGGAAATAGTGCACCCTGATATTATGCTTATTCCAGCCCCTGCCAACCTTTAGTGAAATTTGATGTACAAATACACATCCTGATGTCTGGGAAAAAATGCTTTCACTATAAAGTAGTCAATACCGTCCAAATGAGGCACTGAACCAAACCCATTTGCAAAATCTAAAAATACCATCTATAAATCCCTATTCCCCAGCATACACTGTACGAATCCCATCCAATTTTAGCCATGCATATTGTGTCGCATGACTGACTTTCAGTTGGATCATGTATCATTTGCTGTGCTGTGTACCGAGTGATACGATGGCCGACTGTCACCCTACGACTTGACCGGCTGCTCCCGACTGTTTGGATGGATTTTTGACAATTTTGATTGTACAACTCCAGACACTCCCACAGTGAGAGCAGAATCCCGAGCAGAATCCTCAACTTTGTGGTATTTTTTCCTACGTAAACTGTCAGGCAGCATCTTAAATCATCATGACAACAGCAGAAATGACCTTCTAATGCCTCCCACCCCCACTATAATAAAGGAAATGAATGAGTTGGAAATATTCCTACCTGCGGACTTCCAGCTGACAGCAATTCTGTTTGTAGAGAGGGCAAGGATATGACTCGTGCGTCGTAAGCAATTCAGTCACACAGTGCGAGCTGGCAATCTGCCACTACATAGAGTCAGCTTGAAATCGCACAGTGTATGCCCGGCTTTAGCTGCCTGAATCTGATGCCAGATCATGCTAGTGAGTTCTATGCACTAAGCAAATCCTGGGACCCCTGCTTTCTGTACTGTAGTGTCTATCAAACTATTCCTCTATGCTATGATACTCAAAACAAATCTTTCTCTCAATGTTTAACAGTGATGTGGTTCTAAACTGGCTTAAATCAGAGGACTCCTTCTCCTTGGGAACCAGGATTCCCACTGCTCTACACCAGACTCTTGGGATAGATTGTTTGTCAAATACTACCTTTGGTAGTAACTGCAGAAATCTAAGGACATTAGGTGAACTCTTATAGCGGAAAATTATATTTGGCCCTGGGGCTGAAGAATATTGGAATATGGAACATTTTATCTTAGTTGAAATAAAAAGACAGCACTCTTGATTATACATTTTGGCTGTTTCTGGATTCTGGTTGTTTTTGGACAGGTTTTAGGCTGAAAACTCTTAACTGTATCTGGCAACACTTTTTCCAAAGTATCTTTGGAACCTTACCATTTTTTTTTAAGTTTTCATGTTTGATTTTTAGGGCCCAGGCACCAACCTCGGTGCAAGGACCTTATTGAGATTGCTCGAATTATTCTTATTCTTATTCTTATTATTTTTTCGACACTTCGCAGCTTGTTGCGTGTTATTATTTCGATGTTTTGAAAAAAATGCATAATGCCAATTTTGTTTGTGTTATTAATTTTTTTAAAATTTTAAAACTTGTAAAATTTACAAGTATATCAGTATTTTTTGAACATTTTAGGCTTATTCCAAGAATACCATGATAGTTTTGGTCCCTGTAGACTGAATATGGAACTTTAATTCCGTTACATGTCAGAGTAATGTTTGTGCTCTCTGTTAAACACACCATATATTAACACTTTTGTTATTCTCTGCTGAATCTCATCATTACTTGTGATCTGAAATCAAATATTTAATTTGATTAATGATTAATCCATGATGAGCTGAAAGGCTGATGGTATTGGGGATGGGGAGTTTAATTTTATTGCGCTCTAAGGAGACTTGGCACAGATATATCAAGTTGCTTTAGATATTTAAATCATGATGTTATTTTGAAGAAGACATTCCTGTTTTTTTGTGTCCCAGTGAAGACGTTTTCCACCTTTAAACTCGTGGAATCTTAAAGTTTTGACAACACAGATAAAGTCAGTGAAAGTTCAGATCAGGGTGCCTTTTACCACCAGCTGTACAGTGAAACTCAACACATCATCATGCAAGACGTCGGTGTTATCATGAGTGCAACTTTTTGTAAATGTGATCATCTGCTGTCAGACATGGAAACGAGGAGAAAAAAACTCAAATCAGAAGAAATCCTTGAGAGAGCGCTCTCTTTTCCTCCGTCTACCGCTCAGCTCGGGGCTCTGATCTGACGTGTTATTCCTAAGACAACATCTTGTTAAGCTGCTCCAGGAGAACAAAAACCTAAGCAGGGTCTCTGTGGTGATAACACTCCTGCGATGATACCTTTACTGTTGCTTACATCCCGGCCTTTGAAGTTGACCAGATGTGATGAATAATGCATGGAGTCTTCACTGCCTCCTCCAAAGACAATATTACCTTTGGCAAACTTCTGCCTCTGACTTCCTCCCAGAGGACAGGTGGGAGAAGTTTTACACTTTCTTTGCAGGTACAGCAGCGCTCAGAAAACACAATTATTCCTGGAAACTTTTTTGTGTAAGTGAGGATCAAAGTTTTTCTTCTTTAATTTGAGCGGTTTTAACCTCCCACACTCTCTTTGGGGCCTGAGCTAATCCTCTGATGCAGCTCATGAAACTTCTCTGATTACTCTGCTCTTGCAAGAGACGGGAAAAAAACAATCTTGGGAGCAAAGGGAACATGGCGATCAAACATGTTGTCGCTCTCCGGAGTCTTAGCTGTTCTCAGTTATAGTGCTGAGAGCTGAGGACTTTATATCACACCCTTTTGAACCACTAGTTTGAACTTTAAGAGCTCGTCTCACCTAGAAAAAACAATCAGTGAGAAGAAAAAGCCTGATTCATTCATTTTTTTTCATTCCTGCAACACATCTAATAACTTCTCTTGGAAGACTGACGTGGAAACACCAACCCATTAGTTTTAAAGTCACAAACATGATGGAAAATCACTTTTATGTCCTGTTTTTATTTCCTGTTTTGCATGAAAATTGGACGGCTCTTCTACATCATTCCTGCTGCATCGTTACAACAAATCCCATTATGCCTGTCTGGCATTATTAATCGCTGTGAGTTTGTTTACTCAGCTCCTCTAAACATCCCGACTAACAAGCCTGCATTTGTGATGTTGGAATTTGTTGCCCTTCATGGCTAATTCTGCTGCCTTTGATAGCAGATACCATTAGCACTGTCATTATGTCGCCTCTCAGTGTGAAGTGGGCTCGAGTGCGTGCACGCCCATTGAGGTACGAGTGTGTGTTCTGCCAGTCTGGCCCTGCCTCTCTGCAATTACTCCCCTCAGTGGAAACATTAAAAATCTACTGCCGTGGAAAGCTGCCATGGCTGAGACATTCATGCCCGTACCAAAGCACCACAAAGACCCCGCAGTGGGCTGGATCCACCGCATATGCATGTTCCATTTGATGACAAGATGCCAGGATTGGAATTACTACTCTAGTCTGAACAAGTGGTGCAAGAATCCAGGGTGCAGTAATGCCCCGACTGCAGCTTTCTACTCCAGGTTGTTCCAGTTTAAGAGCTCTTCAGATAAGGAGCACACGGGAAGCATGTTGTGATCTGCTCAGAGATGAACAGGCTGTAAATATTCAAATGTTGTTGTCTCGGAGCCACAGAGGGTCCATTAAAGAGGCTCCAGTCTGCAGAAAGAAAACAACTTTGTGTCAGCAAACGAGTTAACATCCCATCTATTTGTATAAGCATGCGCTGAATGCGATTTACATCTGCACTGATTCATCAGATTTAAATTTTTCAGTCTGTTTCAGCATTGACCTCAGAGAGTTAGGGAGTGTTTAGTCAGCTATCATTACTGACTCAGAGTAAATGTTACATATTAAAAGTACAATATGCAACATTTCTGGATAGGGATGCATGATATTGGATTTTTGCCAATATCCAAAATGATTTCCCAACTCATTTTAGCCAATACCTAAAACAACAGTGCTGTAAAAAAGTACCCCCCCTTCCTTGTTTCTTATTTTTTGCACATTTGTCACACTTAAAAGTTTCAGATCATCAGCATAAAGAATAAAGAGAAAAATAAATCAGACACACATCAAACACATTCTTTAATGGTCCCTTCTTCTTAAATCATGTGATTCACCACAGTTTTTTGTAAGTTCAATTTCACTAGCCACATCCAGGTCTGATTACCACCAGACCTGTTGAATCAAGAAATCTCCTAAATAGAACCTGTCTGCCAAAGTGGAGTAAGCTAATAGATCTGAATAAAGTTACACATGATGTGATGGTCTAAAGAAATTCAAGAACACATGAGAAATAAAGTCACTGACATCTATCATTCTGGAATGTGTTGAAAAGTCATTTCCTCTACTTTTGTACTCCAGCAAACCATGGTGAGAGCCGTTATCCACAAATGGAGAAAACTTGGAAGAGTGGTGACCCTTCCCGAGGTAGCTGGCCAACCAAAATTACTCTAAGAGCACATGGATGACTCATCCAGGAGGTCACAAAAGAACCCAGAACATCTAAAGACCTGCAGGTCTTACTTGACACAGTAAAGGTCAGAGTTCATGACTCAACAATAAGCAAGAGACTGAGCAAAAATGGTGTCCATTAGAGAGCTCCAAGGCCAAAACCACTGCTGACAAAACAGAACACAAAGGCTCATCTCACATTTGCCTAAAAACCATCTTCATGATTCCCAAGACTTTTGGGAAAATATGTGGACTGACAAGAAGAACACTGAACTATTTTGAAGGTGTGTGTACCATTACATCTTGAGTAAAACTGACACAGTATTTCAGAAAAAGAACATCATTTCAAACTTAATAAAAGTTTAATAATAATTTATTTTACACATTTTGAAGAAATAGAGAGGTGCAATGTCTTTGCTGATTAGACTCAATCATGATGACTTCAAGTACTTTAAGGGGAAGTGAGGCAAACAGCAGGAATAGGATACCCCCCTATGGATTCTAGAAACCTGTGGTGGTGTTGATGAGAGATACAGGATCAGATGAGGTGTAGACTTATGAGAAGCTGGACCAGGGCACCATTGAAGTGGCTTGGAGGAGGTGACTGAGATTAGCAGGATGAGATGAACAGAAGACCTGTGTGGATCTGGCAGCAAATCCATCTCTGAATGGCTTAAATAAAGGTTCAATGAGGGTTTTGGAGGGCTTAGTTCAATTCTGGACTTAAATCTGATTGAGATGCTGTGATATGACCCTAAACAGGCCGCAATGATTGAAAACTCTATTGTAGCTGAATTAAAACAACAACAGAGATATTAACCCAAAATTCCTCTACAGTAATGTGAAAGACTCATTGCCAGTCAACACAAATGCATGCTTGCAGTTGTTGCTGCTAAGGGTGGCACAACAGTTATTATGTTTAAGTGAGACATTACTTTTTCACAGGTGTGGCTGGCTTTATGTTTGTAATTCCACACAAACACTTTTACATTTAAACCTCCTAGAATTATTTTAACAGAGGATATAATGGACAGAAGAGAGCTGCTGCCCATCTGCTGCACCACAGACTGTGGGCAAAGACAAGGGTTTTAGTGAACTTAATCAATGATGTACAGGCCGGCCCACAGAACCGACTGGGCCCCTGAACAGCCCAGAGTGTGCTGGATCAGTAGCATTGGAGCTAGCATCCTGGCTAACAGTTACCTCGTTTAGGAGCTGAAAAGTGTGTCAAGCTATTGTTGGGTTCTTGTTGGAATTACTTATTTGTGCTACTTTTAAACCCGTTCAACCACTATTAGTACAAATTTATGCCACTTTTTGTGACTTAAATCCATTTTTGCTGCCTTTTGCCCTTGTTTACCACTTTTTACAGCTTTAACCCATTTTTGCAACTGTTTGCCCATTTTTGCCACTTCTTGTTGCTCCTTTTAGCCCATTTTTTGCTGCTGTTTGCCACATTCAACCCATTTTTGCCCCTTTTGCTACTTTATTTTTTGGCAAGTGTAGTCACTTCTCTTTGCCACCTTTAAGGCATTTATTTTGCCATTTTTACCAATTGTTGTTGTTTCTGGCCCAAGTTTGCCACATTTAACCCATTGTTGACATTGTAAGGCCACTTTTAACCTATCTGTGCCACTTTTTGTCATTTTTTTCCATAGTTTGGCCACTGTTTTGCCCAATTTTGCCACTTATTTTTGCTCCTTGTAGCCATCTTTTTGCTTTATGCCCATGTTTTCTGCTTTTTTCCCCCACTTTTAGCCCATTTTTGCCCCTTTTGCTGCTTTTTATTGGCCAATTGTAGCCCATTTTGTCACTTCTCCTTGCTACTTTTAAGCCATTTATTTCACCAATATTTGCCACTTTTTCCAAGTTTTTTTCTCTTGTGTGACCACATTCAACCAATTTTTGCCCCTTTGCTAGTATTGTCAATATTGTTTGACCTCTTTTTGCCCAAATTGTGCCACTTTTCACCAATTTTTGTGTTTTTTTCACAGTCTAGTTCTTTCCTATTTAAATTGTCTCAGTTTCTTCTACTTTACTTTTCGGTATTCTGATGTTCTTTACATCCTAACCCAGCTATGAAGTTGACACTACTTCTCTTATCAGTTCAGGTTAGAAATAAACTGTGGTTTTTACAGCTTAACTGAACAACCATGATTTTGCTGACCATGGGCCCCCGGTGTGGCTGGGCCCCAGAAAGCTTTCCTCTTTATCCCCTCTCATATGCAGCCTTGATGATGTGGATCTCTTTTTCCAGCACCTCTTCTTCACAGTTTCTCATCGTTAATAGTGGAGGTATCTCTCCTCTTCAGAGAATGGCTGCTTTTGATTATCTTATGTGAAAATAGATTTAATTCCTTTGCAGTTTGTTGCCCTAAAAAGCAAAGCAACCACTTATGAAAAAGCTCCTTTTCAGCTCAGTCTTAGTTTTTTTTATGTCCTTCTGCATGATTGTTTTACTTCTATCAGTGTGTCTTCAGTTTAATTTTACAGGTGTTGCAGATGAATGGATTTGAAATGGGATCTAAGCATATTTCCTCTTACCAACGTTATTTTGATTCTCTTTGGATCATCTTGCTGTCTCTGAGATTTTCAGGGCTGCCTCAGTAAGCTTAAGCATCTCAAAGAGCTACAGAAATTTACTGACTTTGATACAGTGTGGTTGAAGTCAATATAACTTTCTTCCTGGTAGTGTTTCCTCACTGCAGATCTCAACATCATCTATAACACCCATTAGAACAAGATGTTACCTACATAAAGACGAGTGGACAGATTTACAGCCACTCGGTTTCCTCCACAATCTAAAAGGCTGAAGTAAAGGATTCTTGCTGTTCCATTTACGACCTGACGATATAACACTGGCTCTTAAAAGCAGAGGGGAGCGTTTAAGGAGACAGTGATTGTCTGCACGCTCATCTGTTTGCTTTTATCTGTGGTCACAGTGGCTAAATGTGCTCTCAAACTCTGTCTCAAACATTTTGCCTGCTCCCGTATCACCATTATAGAATCTATCAGCAAAGAGGCCCACTTTGATGAAACAGTCTCACTTTCAATTTATGTTTTCCCACAAACCTTTAGGCCCGTTTCACACCGAAGGAAGCATCTGACAGAGATTTATCCACCCTGTGGTGTCATTTCTGCTGAGTCTAGAGGCACCAGCAGTCAGAAGTCCTTAATTACACTCATGTTACAGTGATGATGACATTATGTTGAGTTTTCTCCGCGCTCGCTGTTTCTCATCCGTTTCTCAGAATGAGATATTGGAAGCGGCAGGAACAAAATCACAGGGGATTTAGGAGACGTGTTTTTTTTTATCTGCATATAAAGTTGATGAAAAAGAACCTACTGATCCAAATACATGCAACAACACCTGCCTCCTTCAGTTTACTTCTGTGTCTCCTGAAACACCAGACACACAGTGAAGTTCAGGACATTATTTATTTATTTTCAGTGTTTGAAGCAAAGCAAATAAAGCAAACCAGGTTAGGTAACAGACTCTCCTGTCAAAATAAACCCTTTTAGAACATAGAGTCAACAGTCACTGTACCCGACACACCAAACGCACTTTTATACATCCATGACATGAGATATAATTTATGCCACATCCACGGGAAACTCTCCATAGGCGGTGTTTAAGAACGACACCTTTAAAAAATCATGGAGGGTGACAAATATTTTGACTGCATGTTCATTAGGGCCAATCAGATCAAAGAAACATGTGACATATTCAGTGTGTTAGCGCTACATAATGTGAGCTCAACAGGCATTCATTATTGTTGTTCACTGTCGGTGGAGCCAGTTGATAAATCAAACTCTTGCTGCTGATCGGGGGAATTAAGAGCAAAAATGTCTTTTCCACCATGAAAAGCTTTCAGTATGGTTCTTTGCACTTTTATAAACACAGTTTATAAAAACTTGAATAATCTTGAACCATAAGTAATCATAAGCCTGGAACTAGAATGACTTTAGGGGGTCTTTAAAGATGAAATCTTACATTAAACTTCCTTGTATCCATTTTAAACCCATTTACCATCATTTTTGCCTTATACTAACTGCCTCATTGTTTTCCCAGAATGCTTTGCGATGGGCTGACATCCAGTTGCAGGCTATTCTGTCGTCATATCATGCTGTAAATCATGATGATGTTCTGAGTAGCTCCTAATAGAGAGAAAGAGAGGCAGAGAGCCCGTGACGTGTCCCTCTGTGTCGCTGCAGACAGGAAGTGCTTTAAGAGATGGTGCAAATACTGCCTACACAAAAAGGCACAAGGACTTTTTTTCATGAATATATCACTATTTTGAAGATTTGTCACATCATGAGCCGAGGCCTCAGAAAATGATAAGCTTAAAAGTTGAGGAACTCAATAACTTGAAATTTTTTGGTGAAATTGAGCAAAACAGCAGCCAAATCTTTAGGTACACTAACTGAGGTGTATGGGGAACACTGCATGTCACATGAACGTCTGTTTGAATGGTACAAAAGATTTCATAAAGGCAGAGATGATGAATGTTCTGGGCCGGTGTGCACATCAAAAACTTCTGAAAGGATTCAACAAACTGAACAAATTGTTAGAAAGGATTGATGACTAATGATGGCAAAAATGGTATTCATTGAAAAAGACACAGTTTGGCAAATTTTTGCATGAAAATTTTAACATGACAAAACTTTGTGCCCAAGTTGTCCAAAAAACGTCTGACTCCTGATCAAAGGAAAAATGAATGCAAAGTTTTGGAGACATTTTTGAACAAACTGAAGAAAACCCAAAGTTTTTAGAGAGTTGAACCCGGCAGTTTTATCCTCACAAGCACAGTCTCTTTATTTAATAGGGATACCTCATATTCTCAAAGCCCAGGCTGTCCTGAAAAAAAGGATGTTTAAAGCTTGACTACGCACCACAGGGTTGATGTTTCAGAAGCTTTTGAAGACAATAAGTCCAGGTGAGAAAAAATGATTTAAAATAACTTTGAGCTCAGGGATTAATAAATAAAAGTCTCCAGTTCTGATCAGATTTCCTCTGTGGTTAAAGTCCTGCTAATCTCTTCACCTGCCGGCATCGCTGACAGGCTTGCAGCTCAACTAAACCACACCCATAGCTACCGCCTTAAACTCCTCAAATGATGCTGATTGGTCTGATCGTTCTCTGACTGGGAACAAACATTTCAGCTTGAAGCTTTGCAGGATGGATCCACCTGGTGACAGACACTAAATCTGGCTAAAGTATCAGCTTTGCAAGGATAATGTAGTCCAGCATTTTCAACTTAATTTTTATTTATAACCAAAAATGCTTTTCCGCATCTCCACTATGAATAAACTCATTTTTACAGCTCTGTAGAGTCCCACTTCAGTCCCAGACCTCTAACGCCCAAACAACTCTTTCCCTCTGCTCACTGCTTCCCCTCCTCCCCCTCTCTTTGAAGGACTGATCTCCATTCAAGATTGAAGCACAAAGTTAATTCACTTCTTATTTCTTTGAAGTATTTTAGACAAGAGAAAGCCTTTCATCAGTTTGGAAAGTCTGTTGGTCTTGTGATGAAGTTCCTTTGTTTCTCTACATACAGCATCTGTGAGTGGGCAGTCTTGGATCCCACATGGTGACAAAGCTGAAGAGGTAGGGGCTCATGGAAAGACAAAACAAGTCTAAAGTTTCTGAGTAAGAAATAAATAAGCTTACAGGAGTGTAGTCCCATCAGTGAGAGTTTAGAGCTGAGAACAACAAACAGAAGGAGTTTAGCTTCTCTCTGTCATAGAAAATCATTACTTAATGATAATTTACTAGATATCTGCTATATTGATGTTTTTTAAACCTCACATATCTGTGGCTCAGTTGTATGCTGTACTGAAAATTTTTGAAGCTTCAGTTTTTCACCCAGAAAGCTTCTATGTTTGCCACCAGGATCAGGAGAGCCACATCCAGAAAGCCACATCCATTTCCTGAAAGGGACGGAGTCAGGGACGTAGTCAGACAGCTCATTAACATTTAAAGCTACAGACACAGAAACAGCTGGTTCTGAGCTTGGTTGAAACAGAGGGTTTTTGAAGACATGCAAAAATCCAAAACTGGAGTGTTTTTTCAGCAATAAACTTCACAGACATGTTATGGGGACCTCTGACACCAATATAAACTTATCTTAAAAGGGTGAAATAGGTCCCCTTTAAAATAATTTGAGATAAAATAAAAATATATATTCAGATATGTGTTAATCAGACTCATGGTTCCCAACCTGGGGTCCAGGATCCCCTTGGGGGGCAGCCAGAGATTTCAGGGGGGCGCGAGTGTCTGTCTGCTCTGAGGTTGTTAAAATGAGGGTCTTTCAAACCATCTAAAATCATGATTAAACACATGAATGGTCCATACAAAAGTCTTTTGGTAATAACACTTGTGTTTTTGACTGTTTTGTTTGGCTTCAAATGATGAAAACAATTGAAATTAGGTGTATTTTGGACAGCAATACGTCACTTATTTTTCGTGTGGGTCATGGGAGTGGGGGCACAGCTCTTCTTAAATATTTGTGTGTATCTGTGTGTGTGTGTGTGTGTGTGTGTGTGTGGGGGGGGGGGGTGTCAATGGAAAAAAGTTTGGGAAGCACTGAATTAGACTATTCTAAAAATGTATTTTGTTTGTTTGAAAATTTGGCCCACAAAATGCCTGTTTAGGAAAAGTTTGCCCTCATACACATGTAGTTGATGACCTCTGCTGTATAGCTTAGCATCTCCTGGGGTAACTCAGAGCCCGTCTCTCTTAAAGGAGCAACGCGCACTGAAATCACTGGAGGGCTAATGCCACTGCTTTAGCCAAATACATCATACAACCCAACTTCAAAAATACCAAAATACACCTTGAAGCGTCAGAGTAGAACATGAGGCTTCTTTTATTTACCCACCATTTAGACTGGTTGTTTGGGATAGTCATGACACTCGTTACGCCCCATGTGTGAACTTGAGCAAAACACATTAGTTTAAACTGGTGATGATGGTGTCACAAAAATCCAGTTCCAGTAACGCTATCGATACCAGTTTACTGCCCTCCACTCAACACATATTCCCATGATGTTTTTAACAGGAAGAACCCAGACTATTTAAATATAGCTTATCATATGAATAATTTAAAAAGCAGACTCAAAGAAGGATAAAGAAATAATGGAAAAGACATAATCAGCTGTCAACTTAATTGTTGATTTAAACATCAGTGCTGGTATCAGCCCTGATTTGCACAATCAGTGCACTTCTTAAAATAAATCTATCTAGTGCAGACAATCATTAGCCCCAGTACTTGTGAATTTATTTCACATCACACAATTAAACCCATCAGACATCTCAGGAAACAGATCCTTCAGCTGAAGTGCATAATGTGATTTAATTATACAAATTCTAGGTGTGCTATCAACTCTCTCAGTGATGAACAAATACTAATCAAATCAACAAGAATCCCACGCTCCAAGGCTCTTTATTCACTGTGAATGCACTCCTGAACTAATGTCATCTGCAGTCTGTTTGTTTTCACTTGGCTTGTTTGTTAGATGATGCTGAGATTCATTCATGGCTCTGTTTTTGGAGCCAAATTCTTCTATATTCATGCATGCTTCATTAAGATAGTAACACTTTCTCTGAGCTAAAAAGGGCCAGTGGAAAAATAGCATTCAAATTTTAAAGTGTATCCCTCATATTTAATGTGACAAGTAATCCTGCCCCGTTCTTGTGATTTATTGCATTGCTTCCTGTCATTTTAATAGTGTAGATATATATTTGTGAAGTGTTTGAGACAATAGCCTCAGCATCAGCGACTGAAGCCCGTATAACCGGGGGCTGATTACACGCTGTGATTGAAAATGTCCTCTTCCAGCAGAGACAGGGTGAAAATTACAATCTTCATGTATGCAGCCTACACATCTATATCAATCAAGGAGCACAGCTGCTCTCCACATTGAGATATTTCCACATCTAGTTTGCACAATCGCCGCCTACCTGAGGTTGTTTGATTCATGTGAGGAGTAGAGGAGGAAATAATGATGGAGGTTTATATGAAGAATTTGGCCTGGTTTATTGCCACTGTAGATTAAAATGTGTATTTACTCAGGACTTGGTATGTCCACAGCATAATGATGCACTTTTTTAGAACTGGAAACAGCCATAACTAAGCACACTTTTACTAATGACAGCTCAACATGCCAGGGCACAGTCACAGGGAAAAGGGAACAGCAAAACTGCAGGGCTCCATGTCAGAAATAAATAGTGTCACAAAGGTGTCATGAAACATATTGCACACTTCTAAATTTAGATAGAGCTAGAACTACCGCCTGGTGGTTGTATGCCTGGAAGAAGGAGAGTTGCTGGGCAGTGAAAACTGCAGTGGTGGATCAAGCAGAGTGTCCAATAGAGGACCCAATAACGTTAACCTCAGACCTCCAAATGCAATCAGTTCATCAATGTTTGTGCAAAATGACCAAAATCAATCTTTAAACAAGAGGAAGGGGCTTTATGGTGAGAATAATCCAAAGTATAACATGTACAGTGCTTATAAAAAGCAATAGAGTATAAAAATAAGTGACTGCATAGATATTCATCCACTTCAAGTCAGTATTTATTACATGCACCTTTGGCTGCAACCACAGCACTGAGTCTGTGTGGATAGGTCTCAATCAGGCTTGCACATCTTGACACTACAATTTTACTCCTTTCTTCTTTGCAAAACTGCTCAAGCTCTTTCAGGATGCACAAGGATCAGCCATGAACAGCCCTTTTCAAGTCCAGGGACAAATTCTCCATTGGATTGAGGTCTGGGCTTTGACTCGGCCACTCCAGAACATTCACCTTGTTGTTTTTAAACCATTTCTGTGTAGCTTCGCTGTATGCTTCAGGTCATTGTCTTGATGGAAAATAAGACATAGTTCTCTTGCAGACAGATAAAGATTGTCCTTGAGGATTTTCCTTAAATTTCTATATTTTTTCTCTCTCCCTTTACAAGCCTTCCAGAACCGACTGGAAGCATCCCCACAGCATGATGCTGCCACCACCATTCTTCACAGGGGGGATGATGTGTTTGAGGAGATGTGCAAGTGTTTGGTGTCTTGTCTGATGGCCATAAAGCACCATTTTGGTCTCATCAGACCAACAAACTTTCTTCCACTTGATCATGGAGTCTCCCACATGCCTTTTGGTGAACTCTAGTCCAGATTTAATGGGTTTTCTTCAACAGTGACTTTCTCTTTGTCACTCTCCCATAAAGCTTTGACTGGTGAGGAACACTTGTATATAAAGTCTCTACCATCTGAGCTGCTGAAGCTTGTAAGTCCATGTGTTGCGTGGAGTGTTCTTTTGTCTTCATGGTGTAATGGTAGCCAGGAGTACTCATCAACCAGTGACTGGACCTTCCAGACACAGGTGTCTTCATACCACAATCACTTGAAACACATTCACTGCACTCAGGTGATCCCAATTTCACTAATTACGAGACTGCTAGGATAATTATTCAAAAGCCAAATTGTATTAAACATGATTGATTTATAAAATCGATAATCCAGGGTGAATACGTTTTTACAGGCAGTGTAACAGTAGCATTGTGCCTGCTTGTAAAGTTAAAAATCAAAGTCGTGAGCTTTGCTGCTTTAAAACCTAACCTCTAACCGTGCTTATAAATTTTAAAAAGATAGCTTTAAGTGTATTTTATAAAGTGCGGACACTCACATATGGCCTTGATGCTCAGTTTCTACTGTGGAAAGTGAGAGACTTTGCCTGACATGATGGTAATATCAGCTTGATTTAGAGCAAATCAACACACACCTTAGTCAAAGATTCTTTTGCTTGTGTGGTTAGACAGACACTGCTGCCTTAACATGTGGAGGAATCTAAAGCCTTGTTTGGTTACTGTTGCTAAGCGCAAACCAAGCAGTTCCAGGTTTTGTAGGTTTTCACGGATTGGTCAGTTCTTTGAAAGAGTCAAGCTTTGTGTACCACTAACCCATCAATAATTTCAAATTCTACTGAATATTTCTTATAAGAACAAAGCAAGATTAGAATAGCATTAGAATTAGCATTAGAAGGTGTGATTGTTGAGTTTGCAGCATATGGGTTTGAGGAGGGCTCCGTAATCATCCTTCCTGCAGACAGGAAATGCAATATCAGATGTTTTGATTCACTGTCTGAGGCCTGTAAAAACGAGCACACAATAGATTTGGCCGGGAAATGCCTGCTCCTCTGTCTCTCCTCCATCCAAAGATGAGCAGAAGATGAAATGATTCATCAAAGCAGAGACAGCTTCGCCACAATGAGATGAGATGAGAGCCGGGACGGTGTCATTTTTTTATCTCCCTCAGAAATACACAAAGCAAAAATGAATAGTAGCTGCTGAAGGCTGATAGTACACCAAATCTGGGCTGCTATGAACCTGGCAGCGCCCCACAGGTGTAAAAATGCTGTGATATCTGTCCAGAGCCTGGATTTAAAGAATAATCTGCTAATGTCGCCCTCTCCACAGGAAAGACAAACTGAAGGTCAGTGGAGCTTATATGGGGAATGGTCTAGATTTCCCATGAGGGCTGCCCAAAATCTCAGAGCAGGCTAACTACTACCAGGGTAGGTATCTCCAAAGACTGCCTGAAAAATGGATGTAGCCACCGTGATATCTCCCTTTTTGTCTTTTTTCTATAGCCTGCAATTCTTAATTTGTTTCCTGGAGGCTGAAGGTACAATCTTAACTAGCAATTGGATGATATTCTTGTTGGTAAATGGACTCATTAAAATCACCCACTGATGATCAATCCTTCCTCTACATTACATATAAATCAGAAATTTTTTTTTGAGATCCTCAAAAATTGAGAATTTTCTTATGCAGAATAAAATTCAGTGTTTTAAAAATGGATCCATTGTCTACATCATAATTTACCCTATATTTTTGTACTATAAGAGCAGCATGCTTGACTCATCGATTGAAATATTAAAAAATGCTGTCAGGTGAATAAAATCTGCCCTGATGTCATGAATTATTTCAGAGAAAATCTTGAAAAAGGCACGGAATATAGACTAGTAGAAGAACAGGAAACTGCTCTAACTTATTTACAGGCTCAGTCCAAATTCACATCTGAACTGTCAAAAATAATAAAGGACACGTCAGTCAATATGATGGACCAAAACTCAACCTTGGTAGAAACACATGAACAGAGCAGAGGCAGACATCAACAACCAGCATCCGTCTATGATCGATATAAACCATTGTCAGTAAACACAGTACGCCTCTGCATCTACAGATGTAAGTTAAGACTCTACCATGATAAGTAGAAGATACATATCAGCAATATCCAGAAGCAGCTGACTTCTCTGGCCCAACTCATCCAGTGCTGCCAACTCCTCAGTAAGAAAAGTAGTTACTGGCTGTCTTAAAAGTCGCTAGAAGTTGCTAACTGATGTCATCACCTAATTTGCATGACTGGCCATATGCATGTAACTGTACTGGACGCTGAAGGAGAGAGGAATAATGTCATTTGAGAGACAAAAAGTCAGTAAATGCTTCTGTCAATTCTTGTTTTTTGTCACAATTCCAACCCTCCTCCTTTATTCAGGCCTGGTACCAGCAAAAGTGACCAAAGAACTTATGCTGTTTTACCGTATTGACCAAACGTCATAATAGGGTGAAGCCCAGCCTGAAGTCAACAGGGGGACAAGAACAGGCAAAGTTTATGTGGTTGTCTAGAAGCACAAAAAAGCACAAATAAGCACAAAAAAAAAAAAAAAAAAAAATCCAAATAAAAGGGAAAATAAAGAAATGAATCCAAGTAAGTCCATCCTTCTCCAACTCCTGCTGCGCAGAGCAATAGCTTCCTGTGTGTTTATGTTTTTCTAGCACTTCAGTAGAATCTCCTCACAAGAACGGGCACAGTTCTATAATTACTGTTTGAACTTCTCAGTCTCGCAGGTCAAGTGCTGCTCAGTTAACCTTGCAAAGCAGATGAATGCGCCAGTTTCTGTGTTTCTTACTGACAAATCCATCTTGCAAAACTCCCATCTGAACAGTTTGGGCCCGGTTAGAAAGTGACAGGACCAATCAGCGTCGAGGAGCAGTACTTTCGGGCACGGCAGAGTCATGATGTAAACAAGCAGCGAGAAGAGGCCGGTAAAATTATGGAGGAAGACATTAGTGTGGATGCTGCTAAAGCGTCAGTTTTATCAGAACTTGATGACATTTATTCATTAAAAGAAGAACAAAGAACAGCACTGAGTTGTTCTCTTTTCAAAAATGACAAAATTCGTGTACTGACTTGTCTAAAGTCACCATGTTTTGTGTTATGCAGCTCTCTAGAGTTTACACCACCTCAGTTTGGGGCTCTGACGTCAGGTGTATTAATAAAAAAAAAAGGATATTTTAACCAGAAATGTCAGGCTTCTGAAAAGTATGTTAATTTCTATGCACTCAATACTTGGTTGGGCCTCCTTCTGCATGAATTACTGCATCAGTGTGGCGTGGCATGGAGGCGATCAGCCTGTGGCACTGTTCAGGTGTAATGAAAGCCCAGGTTGCTTTGATAGCAGCCTTCAGGTCGTCTGCATTGTTGGGTCTGGTGTCTCTCATCTTCCTCTTGACAATACCCCATAGATTCTCTATGGGGTTCAGGTCAGGCCAGTTTGCTGGCCAGTCAAGCACAGTAACACCATGATCATTGAACTAGCTTTTGGTACTTTTGGCAGTGTGGGCAGGTGCCAAGTCCTGCTGGAAAATGAAATCAACATCTCCATAAAGCTTGTCAGCAGAAGGAAGCATAAAGTGCTCTAAAATGTCCTGGTAGATGACTGCGTTGACTGTGGACTTCAGAAAACACAGTGGACCAACACCAGCAGATGCCATGGCAGCCCAAATCATCACTGACTGTGGAAACTTCACACTGGACTTCAAGTAACGTGGATTCTGTGCCTCTCCACTCTTCCTCCAGACTCTGGGACCTTGATTTCCAAATGACCTTTTGTGGCTTACCCTCCTTGTGGAGGGTGTCAATGACTGTCTTCTGGACATCTGTCAAGTCTGCAGTCTTCCCCATGAGTGTGTAGCCTACTGACCCAGACTGAGAGGCCATTTAAAGGCTCAGGAAACCTTTGCAGGTGTTTGGAGTTAATTGGCTGATTAGGGTGTGACACCATGACTTTCCAATATTGAACTTTTTCACAATAAAGACACTGAATTTTGGGTTTTCATTATCTGTAAGCCATAATCATCAAAGTTTCAAGAAATAAAGGCTTGAAATATTTCACTCTATGTGTATTGAGTCTATATAATCTACGGGTTTCACTTTCTGAAAAGGGTGACAAAAAATATTTAACTTTTTCATGATATAATTTTTAGAGATATACCTGTATAAAACAGATTTTTATGTTTACAAACTCATGATTTATAAACAACAAATATATTTTATCAGTTTTTAAGTTAGGTTTAACATGAGGCCTTATTTGAAATGACTCACATTTGGGGCCAGCCTCTAGTGGACTCTACAGGAACTGCAGCTTTGGACACTCCATCAGTGAAGATGCTCCTCCAGTCTGGCAGGCTGCTGTTTACTAGGATGATCAAGGCTATTAATTTTTTCAGTAGAAGTGGATCCTTGCAGCACTGACACAGTGAAGAAATAAATCTAACATGGATGCTGCAGGCATCAACTACAGTATCCTCATGTGGCTGTTATTAATTTGCTGTGTGATCTTGATCCGTTTGTGCCTAATGAAACAATATCACAAAATGTTCCAGCCTCTCATAATGAATTTAGAAGAGGGGTGCACACAGTGTTTTGTTCCCTGAAACAAAGGGATAAATTTCACATAAACCAGGCTGGATTGAGGAAGCTGCCCTCTGGTCTGTTCCATTCTCTGAGGCTTCCTGAAATATTTAATTTCCATGCATGTGTGTCTTTGAGAGGATTTTGGTTAGCTGCAGTTATAAAGCTAAAGCCATAATAATTACTTTACTAATTTGCAGCATTTGTGCTAAACCGATAAGAAGCCGACTTTCATGGGATTCAGAGGCTGCCATCAATAATGTGACTGCTTGGGGTAAAAAGTGATTTAAAGCCCATTTCACACTCGGCTTCAAAAAGAGAGTGATGGCTGGGCATTCTCTGATCCCCAAAGCTGCCATCAGGACCACGTCCTCTCCACAAGCTCTGCATTTAATGCCCAAAAACAACCCTGAAGTTTGAGGAAATGTCTGCCTCCAAACTTTTCTGTCTTTCTCCCTCTATTCTCTGGGATTAAGACAAAATGTATTCACAGATCTACTCGGTGTTATATGGGTTTTCAGCAATGTGTTAGTTGTTAAAGCTAAGGATAACACTACAGGTGCTCAGTGCCACTTAAGATAGAAGGACTGATGTGCATCTGACTGGTGGAGTGACTTGGTCAGCATGGCCCACAGAAAGGCCACATTAACATGGAGAGGATCTATTTTTGTTGTTAACTTTAACACCTCCCATGAAGTGAAACACCTTTTATTTAATCTTGATGGTTATAGATTACAGATCATGAAAAATCTAAACAACACTACCCCGAAATATTAGAATACATGGAGGAATCCAGATTTCCTGCCATCATGTCAAGACTCAGTTTTTAAGGTTCTGGCAGGATACGGGTCTGGACCGACTTGTAAAACTCGAAGATGGGGGAACAATGGAGTCATTTGAAACATTGAAAAATAAATATAGTTTATAACAGACTCACTTTTATCGGTATTTACAGATAAGGCATTCTATACCAAAGGACGTTCACACACCCAAATGATCTTTTCTGGAAGAAATTTTTACACAACCTTTACCACAAAGATTTATTTCATTTGTTTACAAAAACTTTGGATTAAATCTCAGCTGCTCCACTGATCACATCAGAAAGCAATGGCAGAACAAATAGAAGAAGACAAATGGGCGTTAGTTATAGAAAACATGCTTACTATATTAAGTTGTAACTCTGATAAAGAGACGCAATTCAAGATACTGCATAGACTCCATTGTACACCGTCGCTAAGGGGCAGGCTCGGTCTCAGCTCACCCATTTGTATTCAGTGTAATCTAGAAACTGGTACTTATTCACATATGTTCTGGAAATGTAGTAAAATTCAACAATTTTGGAAAGAAGTGAAGGTCGGGGTGGTTGCTTTGATTAAACAGGACGCGGGGCTCTCACCTTTTCAGTACATTTTGGGCGCTAAAGTGGACAGTGCAAGAAACAAACACACTGCCAAACTGATAAGAATACTCCATTACTTAGCAAGAAAGACTATTCTCAAATCCTGGATTTTAAGGACAGCCCTCCAGTGGGCGATTGGTACAAGGAGGTTTTGAGAATCTTACCTCTAGAAAAACTGAATCCAGTGTTTTCAGTTTCTGTAGTCAGTGATGGTTTGTGCTGTCCATCTGCTGAAAAGTTTTATGGAGATACTGATTTCATTTTTTGAAGACAAAACTTTCAGAAACTGGTTGGCTGACTGTGGTAATATTGTGCTTGACTGGTCTGACTCCATAGAGAATCTCTTGGATGTTGTGAAGAGGAAGATGAGAGATACCAGACTCAACAATACAGACGAGCTGAAGGCTCAGAGCAACCTGGGCTGCATAACACTCCAGCAGTGCCATGGATTGATTGGCTCCAAGCCAAGTCACACAGATGCAGTAATTGTATATACATAATATATATAATATGTAATATATTAGTAAGTGCTGTCTAAAATGAGTTTAGATGGTTTGGCGTATTGGATATCTACAAAGATCGGATACTGTGCATTCCTATGCTGCAGCATTTACTGTTTGAGCTGCATGTGCTCTAATAGAAACCTAAGGGGACTTAGTAAAAACTGCTAGTGTAATCCTCAGGAACCAATCATTTGTTTCCAAAGCTCTACATCTCCATCCATCCAGGAGCTGTTAAAATATTCCAGCCTGGACCTCAACGGTCTACTACCCTGAAATAGAAAAGACTGCCTTTATTGTCATTGCATTGTACTAGAAATCTGCTGTGCATCAGAGACAAATATAATAGCCTATTCACTACATGCCAACGCGCACTCAACCACATACAATTACAGATATTTTAAAAAGACAGAGAGAAACAACAGATTGGCACTGCCATCCTCAGAACAATGGGTCTAACAATGCTTTAAAAAGTCAGCCTGAATTCTACAGAACTTCCAGTGTTGATGTACTGCTGGGCAGTGGCTTTATCTCACATTATGCTAACTGCTAGAATTGTTCCCTTTGGCAGAGTACTGTATGTGCAAGTGAAGAAGCAAGCGTGTGACTGCGTAAATGTACATGCTCTGTGCCGTTAGCCAGTGAGTTATTGGGTCAGTGACTTCATTAGCAGACTGATGGTCCTCTGTGGACTGTGAACACTGACGATCAACACTCAGCTCTGCTGATTAAAGTCTCATTCCATCAGTGTAAGCACTAATTATCAGGATTGACGTGGAGCTGGAGCTTCTCTCTGAGCTCAGAGGTCCGAGCTCTGTGTCCTCTATCATCTTCACAAATGAACTTAGGAAGGACATGATGGAGTCTCATCTACAGCTGAAACATGAGCCTTTACATTTCATTTAAATCCAACCATTATTTCAGGATGATAGAACACATTAAAGTTGCTTGAACACCTGTATTTTAAATCCAAGTTTGGTCCTCAAAACGTGGTAGAAGTTGACATTAAGATTCTTCTGGTACAAGATATACTGTACATCTTGAGTTCATTTACATCATTTACATTATGTATGGATAAAAGATCCATTTGAAGACTCAGTCTCACATGGACCCCTGCTTCTTCTTCCTTACAGCACCCAGTTTCCACCTGATCTCCTCCCTGCTGTTCTGTTGTGAATGTTTGTCCCTCTGCCAGGTGAGTCAGTGCCATAAACATTTGTAGTTCTGTCACTTTTTCAAAGTGTTCCTCTTCGTAGGTCTTTCCTGATTTGGCTAGAACTGTCGGCTTCACAGCTGGATTCTGTCCCTGCTGTCACCTGTGGTATTGCAGTGCTTGGTTCATATCAGCATGTGTCCAGAGAACACGCAGATTTATGAATGAAATGAACCCAGAGTGCAGACAGAAGGCTCCGTCCACGTCATAGCTTTGAGTATTGGAAAGGATCTGGCTATACAATAGATGTCCTGTTATGGGGGGCCGATACAGTACATTATAATTATTGCTGTACTTTGAGCAAGGCAGTGCACAGTGGTTTTTTGAAACTGTATTTTTTTTAGGGCTGTTAATGTAAATGCATTAACACTCGTGATTAATCTTGAAACCTTAACGTGTTAAATAATAATAACGCATTTTAATCATATGACTAAATTTGGCCACAATTTCCTCCCGTAGTCCTCCAGCATGGATGTTTACGTGCCTGGGGATGAAGAGGTGACAGGCAGGTCAGACACTGCCAGCAGTGATGAGCGAGGAGACAGACCCAGGTCTGCTTAACGGCAATTTTCTTTAAAAATTCCGGCGAATAAAAGTTGAGATAAAAGCAAAGCTGTGTGTTCATGCTGCAGTGATGAACTGTCTTTACACCGAAGCACGAGTCTTAAGTGCCACCTTCGGGTGAAGCACATTTTTGCTGATGTTAGTAAAGATGCTAACAACAACACGAGATCAAGCCACAATAGTCAAGTTACACCAGCGAAGTCCAGCAGACCTGGATTTTTTCACAAAATGAAAATGTCTTAACTAACTAATGCGACGGCTAATGGCTCGCCAAAGACCTCACCATCAACATCATTGACGACACAGGGCTTCCAGATTGCCAGATCGCCTTAGATGACCCCTACCACAGAATACCACTGAGTAGAACTATAGTCACAAGAATCCGTGAACTGTACGGCAGCGAAAAGGCAGCGAAAGTGGAGCCACTGGTCTGAGCTACATTTATTATACTGACGAGAGACAACTGGACATCAGTCTGCAACCACAGCTACCTCAGGGTAACAGCACACCTGATCATTCACTTTACAGCAGAAGTTATTTTGTACCTGATGTGTTTGTCTGCTGGCCTCGTCTGCAGATTATTGATATGATTTCTCAGAGAATTAAGACATTCTGATATACAAACCATTACAACTAAGCTGAGATGTTTAAGTTTAAAAAACATAGTTTTTCAAATATTTCTTTATTCAAACACCACACTTTTACTTCTTTTATCTGAAACAAAAATCTAAGTAAATGATAGTATTTAACATAGGTATAATTTATGTATGATTTATATAAAGTGCTTTCAAAGTGCTGTACATAGCATTAAAAGAATGAAAATAAAACACCTGACAATAAGAAAGTTTAAAACATTTTAAATGTATAAAAAAATACTAAAACTTTTTTTAAATGCTGTGATTAATCATTATTAATCACAAAGGAATGTGATTATCTTGATTAATTTTTTTAATCTATTAACAGCACAAATTTTTGTTATATGTACAGTACTATGCAGAACTTTTAGGTATGTTTGGGCCAAAAGTTGAGGCTGTAGAAAGGCGTAGATATGGATGAAAAATCCTAAACTTCCACTATGTCTATCAACACCCATGTCTGCATCTTCAGTGTGCAGCACAGCTTAACCCGCTCGACTGAGGAGTTCACGATGTGATTACAGAATCATGCAAGAAGATACTACTGAAGTGATGTGAAACAAAAACACAGGTGAAGCTATAAACAACAGTTGGACAATGGTGGACTTGCTTGGGTTTGTGTTTTATTTTTGTCTTTTCATTTGGATTTCTGTGCTCCTACCATGGGTAAGTAACTTATCTATAAATAAATGTGCTTAAACAGTTAACTATGATGTGTTTGAGAGGTACAATTTAAACTTTACCTATTCTTCTCGTCCCTCTGACCTGTTGACTCCGGGCCCTGCTACCCCCATTATGATGTTTCGTCAATGTAGTAAAGTGAGATACGATATGACGTTTGCACTATGTATTTCTTTCTAAATGGAACCAGATATTTTAATTTGGTTTCAGGAAAACTTCCCGCCTTGCTCAGTTCTCTCCGTGATGACTTAGTGCACAGTGGCCCAGCATCCTGCAAAAATGGAAGCCCTGCGTATCTGCTGTGGCGGACTGCAGGAGCTGTGATGGAACAAAGACGACTCTCACTGAATAAAAGGGAAACCATCGACTCTGTTGTGACGGTGCGAAGATGGACAGAACATGTATCTGGGGGAATTTAGGGGTAAGCTGCCTGAGGGCACCATCAGGAAGAAGGAGGATTAACACAACCCTGGACGTCCTCTGGATGTCCTTGGAGAGGGCATGGGAAAAAAATAACAAAGTTTGCATCTTGTTATGTGAAACCATAATGTTATATTTATAGAGAAGAGTCATAAATGTCATGGACACAGACTGGTTGGAGTTCTGTAGAGTTTACTTAGACATTTAGGTCACTGACAGAGGCGAAGACCTGGTTTGCAGACAGGATCATCACTTCATACTCCTGACAGCTGGTATGTGGAGGCACCCACGTGTACATTTCAGTCCCTAAAAGTCTATCTCCAAAATACTATTCCTGGATCTCTGCCCATCCTAAGCCAAAACATAATTTTTGCTGTGTTACATGATTTCATAAAGAACACGGTATATTCACACTTACACCTTTAGTAAGGCGTGGATGTGGTGCATTGGTCTAGGGTACCGTCCAGGTGGGTAATAGGATTACTCCGAGCCCCAAGTCACACTGTGGATGTCCAGAGACCCCAAAGACCGCCAGTAGTCTCTAGGCATATTGCCAGGGTTGTAAAGGCACGGACAAAAGAGATGCCATTGAGCTTGACCTTGGCTGCCACCTTGTAAACTTGGGCAATATGAACCTTTCATCTGCCTTTATCAAAAATAGAATTAAGTCATTTTCAACATATAGAAATGCAAACATGTTAACAGCAATAGTAAGTACAGCCCTGCAATATCTCCTATTGTAACACTAGCTTTGTGCAAATCTAGCACGGGGATTTTCTTCACTTGCTGTAATGAATTTAAATGCATGCTTGATTGTTTTTTTGTTTTTTTTTAAGAAAAAGAAAACATTGAAATCAAGGGTAAACTCCGATACTTATATTTCACAAATTTTACATTGTGTTTTTATTAGGTAAATTTGCAATTAAGAGCTTAGCTTTTACACAATAAACCCAATGTTACTTTACATAATTACAAATTAAAAAGGGATAAAATGGCTGAACACTCCCACAACTAAAGCTGATATAATTCTCATATTGCAGAGTTATATTTGTGAATAAACATCCTGAAAAATAAATATATCCATAGCAAAACATTGTGAAGCAGACTGTTAGAAAAAGTCTTGGTTGGAAAGAGATGGGATCATACAACAGTGTTTTCTTCCCCCCTGGCGTATGAGACTCCAATCACCAGCAGACATCAACCTGGGATGTTAATTGAATGACCTCAGGTCTACATTACCCATGCCCATTAGTGTCAGCTCTGCCTTAAGCTCCATCAAACAGACACAATCTGTCATCTTTAGGTTACGATGTGCTGCAACCTGCAGTAAACAGTTTGACTTAATCTTGACTAGAAAGCAGTAAAAAGTGAAAAGTGTGTGTGTGTGTGTAAGCGTGTAGATATATAAATAAAACGTCTATCTCTGCATGTATCGCTTAAATGATCAAAGAGACCTGTAAGGAAGAGATAAATAGAGAGATACAGCACAAACACCGTCTTTGTGTAATTAGATTATGTTCAATGGGGTTGATTAAATTCACTTCCTTCAGGCTTCACATTTGTCTGAACATCTTGCTGAGATGTTTCTTTTGTGTTTCCGTCACAGTACATGCAGTACTGCATGCAGCACAAAGGCGCCAACATTTATGGAGAGACTCGATTTTCTAATAAGAGAAAGTTTCTTTTCGTTTCCTTGAAGCACATTTTTCCCCCCTGATGGAAAGTATGTGAACCTTTTGAAGGTGTGTATTTCATCAGACAATGAGATGAAAGCGCTGCTGGCCGACGGCAGAAATGGAGAACGGATTTTTCCTGGACATGTTCAAGTCGGTCGTAGGTTGAAAGGACACAGAGACGGTTCATAATCTGATTTAACAACCATTACTGCCTTGAAGGAACACAGGAAGTCATTGTGTAACTTCAACAAATAGAGCAGTGCATGGACTAGATACTGAGAGAGAGTGCACCAAGTCCATACTGACAGTCTAAAGGTGCAGATGTGTTAAAGCTCTACAGGTAAAAAAGAAAATCTCCTTTTTTCTTGTTTTCCCATCCACCTTCAGTGCTTACTTTCTGATTTATATTAAGGACCATTCATTAAAAACGACACTTTTTAAGATGAACTAACAGAACATTAAACCTATAATCCCATAATGATATGCAAGGTCTGTGCAAAGCATTCTGGGATTGTTTGTAATGTTAACTAGGAGACGTTTGACAGTTTCTTTCCCTTTTAAGTTTTAATAGTTTTTGTTGAAAAGACTCCTTAGTTGTCTTGTGGGACCGTAACATTGAGGAGGGGGGAGGAGCTTAATCCTGATATCAGAACTAACATATTATTAGCACAGATAATCAATTCAAACATCAGATCAGCTTCCAGTGTATTAGTTTAACTGGTGACCATGCCAACTGGTCACCGGCTGGAAATCACCATTTTACACATTCACTGCTTGACCTGAAACGCCAAATTTCTCAGGGCTTGAGCACTGAGAGTGCAAGGACCCAAAATTCATTTTTCCCCCTCTCAGTTTTCAGGGGCTAAAGGGCCCAAAAACTCACAAAACATGTCAGGCACATCAATCATGGTGAAAAGTTTGATATCTTATCAGTCCTTTTGTACATGCACCCTGCTATCACTTTTTTCAGCACACTTTAGTTAAGCTACAACAGAGTCTCCCTGCAGCCACAGTGATAAAAACTAAGTCCCCCACTGATCCTTAATGTCTCACTTCACCTTGTGATACCAAACATTAACCTTTTTACAGTTCACATTTATTTTTCAATCCAAAATCTTCAATCTGTACCTATAGGAGCAGGTCCATCTCCACACTGCAGGCCAAGTTCTGTATAACGGGGAATGTCAGAGACAGGCCGTGAAGTAGGCGTCTCAAGAAGACGGCACCCTAAGAAGACTGTTTCCTCACCTGTCCGCACAAAAACCATAGACTGTCTACAGATTTTTGGTCAAGGTTTGCAGGACAATATGGCCGATGGCTCTCTGCCCAAGTGCTGAAAATCAGGTTCCCAGAACCTCAAAACAAGAGACAGTAGCAACAGCAAAATAATCAGGTTAGCATCGAGAGAGAAGATCTGGCTAATTTTTCACAGGCTCAACCCACATACTCAGCTCTGCTGCTCATCCCATAAATGCATGGTCCTTACAAATGTGCACCAATCAAAAGTAAAACAGACAGGTTTTCAGGTTTTCAGGTTTATTGCCAAAAAACTAATTTCCTTAGGTTTGTGCCAAGTGTACGAAAGAGCAGAATTTCTTTGGCTTTGAAACATGTTTGAAAATCTAAATCTGCATCCCTGTAAGTATTATCTCTTAAAAAAATAAAGGATATAATGATTTCTATTGCAATAATCCAAGTTTAGAGAGATTTTCTACATCCTGCAGTCAGTTCTTTGTAAACAGATGGAAAATAATCATTATGCATACGTCACAAAAATAAGTTGGCATTATTAACACACTCTGACATCTTGCACACAGTAATCCAGAGCTGCTATTCCCTCCTGTTAGACATGATTTGAACCTCTGCTATCTGCTCTAACTCATTAAAAATATCTGCCATTGCTGTGATTTAGAGGGCTGACACTGAGCTGTTATAAAATTAACCTCAGTATATATCTCAGGGGAATGAAATAATGAGAAAACAGGTCTTTAAAATAATAACATGTCTCCGGCATATGTAAATCCCCACATCCAGCTGTTAGGAGGGAAAATTAGAAGAGGAAAATGACACTAGTGTTGTTTTTCCTTGTCTCCATTCTGATCTTGAGCTCTGTTTAGTTTGTGTTGAAGCTGCTAATTAAGACTGTGACTTATGATTTTTTTTTGTCTGTCTGCAGTTTATTAATTTTTGATGAATCTATTAATTTTTCACTCTGAGAAAAGTCACAGAATAGTCTTTAAAAGCCCATGGATAAAAGTATGTTACTGCCAAAAGTAAAAGTACATTTAGGTCTTCTAATTCCAATTTTACAGGATAATTTCCAGAAGTTCAATCTTCACAGTTGAAATTCTGTCTGGCTGTGAAAAGATACATTCATAAAATAAACATATTCACCTAAGTCACAGGTAAAATGTTTTCCTTTGTTATTTTGTTGAATTTTTAAATGGATATAAATGGATGTTCAGTGTAGATATCTACACATGTCTTACTCTTTACTGGAGTATTTATTTTTGATGACTTTTTAGTTTTACACCTTGCAATTGAACACCCATATCTGTACTTTATACTCCTTACTTTGTCAAAACAAGCTTTTTCCTTGTTTCTAGTGTTGTACTCAAGACCACACTATCCGAGACCAAGACTTGCCCAATCCCAGAGTGCACAGAGATCAAGACAAGACCACGACCTTTTGGAGGTCAAGACTGAGTCAAGACCGAGACCGAGACAAGCCGAAACCGAGACAAGACCAAGACCATAAAAATCCATCAAACAAAAACATGACAAGGTTGAACAGTTAAAGAGCATTCTCTCTTTAATTTGAGTTTTCTTTTTAATAACTTTGAAGGTGCCTGCAACTCTTTCAAAGCATAACATGCAAAAATCTTAGATCTTAACAAATTTGTTCAACTAACTTCTTGTAAAAAGTAAATCCTTGTATGTATTTAAAAGCAACTGACATGTCTGGAGTTATTTAAAATATCTGAAAATGAAATATTATCTCAATTTGTCAGGTGAATGAGGCCTGAAGTAAGTGTTCAGAGGTAATTCTGACTAGATATAAGATGGACTGATGTCCGAGTTTTGCAAATTAAACTATTTATTGTTTTAGTAAGTGCTTCTCCTTATTATCACAATAATGAAGGCAATGAATAGCAGATCAGTGCTGGTCTCAACCAATCTTGATGGAAAATTCAGAGTCTGGCCAGTCCGAGACCGAGACAAGACAAAGACATTCAAATGTGGCTTCCAGAGACCATTCTCAAGTACTACAACACTACTTGTTTCAACCTAATTGGATGAACAAAAGAGTGAATGTTGTTCAGTCTTGATGTCTATTCATAACTCTGAGAGATGCAGAGTCATCTTTGCAAAGGGCTGCAGTCAGATCTCTGCACACTTCAGGCTGACATGACCGATATGGCACTCTTCTGGTGTGTTTTTCCAAGTAAAAGCGCAGTCAGTTTGTTTCTGTAGTGAGACTACCCACGTTTTTGCACAATGCTTTTATTCTGGTCAGCTGTAACTTGCAAAGTTGCTCCAGGTTTTCTTTGCTTAACTTTCTCTAAATTCCTACTCTAAGTAAATGGTTAAAAAACATCAGACTCTGAGTGATATCAGCTTAAATGCAATCTCCGTCTTGTTCTCTGCCTGCATCTTTGCCATTTCTTTTAATACAGCATAAGTTCTTCTCCTGTATATGACATTTAAGCATCAGATTTAATATAAATGTCAAGAGACACACATGATTTGTTGTTATAAATATTTTTTCTTTATCAGCAGTTATTTATTTGCACTTATTGCTGCAGAGCAAGCAGAGCAGGCATCAATGACAAGAGAATGGCTTTGATTAAGTCAGAAGCAGAATAAAGGAGGAGCTGGGGTGGAGGAGGTTGCAAAAAGCAGCTTGCAGAGGGCAGCGAAGATTAGCACGGCTAGATTAGTTTTAATATGGCAGCATGAGTACGATTCGCCAATAGCATGCTTAGAGTGAATCAGCTGGCCATCAGCTGTCGAGGGTTTGCATGAGATCAGCTGTTCTTGATTACAATAATTAGCTCAAATTGAGCTTCTAGTTCAGGCAGGCTATGAAGTCGAGCGCTGCCATGTCTTACTAAATTATCATCTAATCACTGGACATACTCTGATGAAATATGGTCAATCAATGTGCGGTTATATCAAATGATGTTTTCTCTTATTGAAATGTTACTTCTGTTAAAATTTTTGATACTTTTATTTCAATATAAAAGTATATTATTTATTTAACTAAATATTTCTGCGTTATCCTAACCATTATTCTCTTCTTATTATAAATCCCCTGGCTTTTCCACCTTGTCTAAGAGCCTCACTGAGGAGGGAATGTAGAGGTGGTCATAACTGGCTGCAGTTAAGCCCACTGACCTGCAGGGATTTATTGTCTGTGGTTCTCTGGTTTATTTATGTTCCTTGTTTTGACTCTCACTGTCTCCCCCTTCTCTCTGTTTTCCTTGTTCATTTGCACTGAAATGCTTCTTCATTTGTTTAGTGTGATTGAGGAGGGCGAGTGGGTGGGTGCAGCCTCGGGTAAGAGAGGGAGAGAGAGTCGCAGCTGGTGTGTCGTCCGCCTGTAATGAGCAAACGTGACGGGATGAAAGTGCAGAGCGTCTGCCATGTGCCACTGCCTGGGGAGGCTGTTTAAGAGATGGGAGATTTACAGATATCCGTGTGGCTTCCTGAATGTCGGCGGACGTCAATTTTTCTGTTCTGTCGTCTGTATGTTTAAATCAAAGACGATTTCACGGATATCACCATCTACCAGAACTTTGATCCCCAGCCTCTCCTGTATGAGTCATATGAGATATTGACTCAGATGTTATTATCCAACATGGTTGTCATGACTGTCAGTAGACTAGAAGTGATCAGAGGTGTCTCCAGTATGTCTAAGGATTTAAGATTTGAACCGATTTATAATCTACAATAAACAGATGTAGCAGTTGGTGTAAAGCTTCCAAAGATGAGGGCAGAAGAATACTTTAAAGTAAGGCAGGGTACACACTGCAATATCATGGGGACGATTTTGAGCTGGATTTCCCAAAGTCAGTGAAAGCAAGTACATCTGATGATTCTAAAATTATCCAGTTTTCTTATAGTTTGTCAAAAGTGATTTTACCCTCCTTGATATGCTTTGAGATGATCATAGACGCCAAATTTGAATGTGTAAATATGATCAGAAATCCTGCTGTGTGGGTAGAACACTAAGGAAAGCAGAGTAGCTACATAGTCAGTAAGAAGCCCAGCTAACTGAATAAGGAAGCACAACAAACACAGCCATGGTGGCAAAAGTACGAGTGAAACATTGAGTTAGATGGGTGACCAGAAACACGCAAGTGTTCTTGCGACCTGTCCTGTAAAACATACAACTGAACTGACGAGGAGAGGAGCTGGACCAGAAATGTTACAGCAGTGGTTGTAGCAGGGAGGTAACTGCTAGCTACATTTAGCTAGTTCCTTCTTAAGACATGGTTGACCATGCAAGATTTCAAGTTTTGAGAGTCAAGGCTCAGTTATAAGTTGCTGATAAGAAAAAGTCATTGATCATTAGCTCTGAAGAAACTATGAGTAAAGCAATTTAGCATGGTTAACAGTAGCACAGTTAACTAAGTCTAATAGCTTCTTCTTATGAAACCAAAATAAAATTTCATTTTAGATGTTTTATTTATATCTGAAAGAGCACATAAGTGAGTGTAAAATGCATACATAAACATGCCAGAGTTAGCAAAAATGCTGAAATCCCTATGCAAATAACACAAAAACCACTATAACAACACAATGTGCAATAACAAGATAAATGTGAAGTTTAAATTCTAAACTCTGAATAAAGTGCATGGTTTAAAGTGGGTACTAGAAAGGACTATGTTGCGCCGCATTATGTAATAATGTAATACATTTTCAATTCATTATGTAATAACGCCACATTTTGTAAGCCACTAAGCGGTTAGGGTTAGGGCAATGTAGTTGGGTAGGGCATACCCCGGAGCCCACACTAAGTCCTATGGTTAGGGTTATTACATAATGCGGCGTTATTACATAATGTGGCGCTACAGGCTATTCTAAGTGAAAGAAGTGATTTTCCACTTGTGTGTATGCTGCCTACACCGGGATGTATCCTAACAGCAACATCATCATTGACATTCATCATTGTTTGAATATCACCAGGTAATAATAAATCTAATCTCAAGATACTTCACAAACAGAGCAGTTCTAGACTGAAATCTTTATTAGGAACAGCAATCATTCATCCACCATGAGCACAGGTGACCTTTGTTACACTTCACAGGAATTTTTTAAAATCAAATAATCTGCTTTAATCTGCTTTACAGAGAATCTTTGACTCCCGAATTGTGAATCAGGTGGAGTTTACTATAGAACATCCACAAACACAATCCCTTCATCTTCCTGAAACACGCCACCAGTGTTTACATGGCTTATGCCTGTTAAAGATTTCAATAATACATAACACTGATAACATATTTTATGAAACCTAAGCCTTACAAACGGTCAGCTAGTTGAGTTTACAGCATACATGTCTAATTCGAACAATATGGTGTGTGACATCTGACTTAGAAAGTCATGAAATGTTCATTTTTAATCTACTGTAAATATTGCTTAAAAACAGAATTCATGTGTCAAATTTAGAATATGACTAAACTGAGCATGTAAAAGTATTAAAGGAGCTTTAATGTTTAATGTTGAATTTGGGTCCTCCTGTAGACCAGTGATTTTCAAACTTCTTTGCTCAAGGCACTCTATAGATCAAGCCAAAATCTCAGGGCACATCACATTCATTTCCATGCTAAACAGCCTCTCCAGCATGTATTTCACTTCCTTTAATTATTGTGTAGTTGTATTGGATAGTTGTACTAATTCCCACAGCACACTCGACTTGCCTGGAGGCTCACCATTTGGGAACCGCTGCTGCAGACAAAGCAGTCCCCCTTATTTTCTCACCTGGTCCTGTTTTAATTGTGTGTTTTTTAAAAAACAAACACAAAAATGATCACCCTGCCTTCTTTAAACAGCCAGGTTGTCACTGAGTGTGATTTTTTAGCTGTGGGAATAAAAGGGCGGGTCAAAGAGAGTCAGTCACTCTACAACAGAAGCACTCTATGTGATTGTAGCAGTCTTTTGCCTATAAAAGGAGAAAACAAACAAGAAACAATTATGGATGTATCAAGAGGAGAACAATATGGACTGGCTCTTCCTCAGCTAGAATTTAAGGTATATATGTGATAATGTACATAAAATGTATTCATTAGTTCCCCAGAGGGAGAAAAAGTAGGGGTTCTTGTAAATGATGATGCAAAGATAGGAGCAAGTGCTCTCCTGTTGGTAGGCGTCAGGATTCACGTTGTTGATGTCAGGTCAGAGTTTCAAACTAGATGACAATGTGAGAACATTTCTGACATGCTAGTCTTGTTAAGTGGTCGTGGAGCGTCTTGGATGTGTTGTTAATTATGTCACACTGCAAGACCATTTGTTGTTCCCGATACCCAATATCAGGTCTGAGTTTTGACACAGAGCTGTGATGTTGCCGCCGGGCCAAAATCTGGCTGAATTTGTGTAGTCTGGGCTGGCCTTTAGAGAGACCTGCGTGGGATTCACAACACATTCTTAAACTGCTGAATTACTCGCATTACCTGTGTTCTTAAGCTGGTAGATGACAGGTGCTCATTAGTTCTTGATTAGCATCGAGAAACACCCTTTTTATGCCCGTATAAGGACATAGACGGCACACAGGAGTGAGAGGAACAGAAGCACAATGTCAGTAATGTTCTAGTTAAATAAATTATAAAAACAGTTGCAGTACTTTAATAGTGTAAGCGACATGGGTGTGTGGAAGAATAATTCAGTCCAGTCAAACTTCTAGGTTTTACTCGTAACTTCAGTGAAGACTCAAAACATGACAATCCATTATCTACATTCACTCCATTATCGATCTCCTCTTTTCTTTTTCCCCTTTATACAACATTTAAACTTGTGCTTACTCAGTTACTTCCATATAATCATTTTCACAGTCTCCCAAATCCCATTTTCACTTTTACAAAGCTGAGTCCTTTCAAAAGCAACAGGTCTCATTCACCAATATCTTCCAAAAAATGTTCTTAAATTTCTTCTTCAGAAAGTTTTTAAGAGAAACTTTTGAGGGATTCATGACACATTCTTAAACTGCCTAACTGTTTGCACCTGTGTTCTTTAATTGGTGAATGCCAGGTGCTCGTTAGCTTCTCATTAGCACAGAGAAACACCTTTTTTATGCCCATATAAGGACATATAAGGGGCATGTGCAAAGACAGAAGGCACACAGTAGTGAGAGAAGAAGCAAGAGATTATTAATAGACAAGTTAGACAATCATGAAAACAACTGCAACACTACTCCAAATGAGAAGAGGAAGATGTTATTCTATTTTTAGCACTAGAAGTGGATATTAAATACATGATAAAAAAATCTTAATTGGATGAACTCACTCTCATCAGAAATGTTTGCATCATGCTGTAACAAGACAAGGATGCATTCCAGTGTTAAGAGCAAAATTAAACATTTTTTTCTGTCATATTAGCACACAAATCTTCTTAAGAGCGCTCTGGAGTGTTGATAGATTTTGTTCTTAGCATAGAACAAATCACAGATAAGAAAACGTTAGTGGATGTCAGAGTCTTCTAAAAATTGCATAAGGGGGGTTTAAGAGCATTTTTGTTATTTAGAAGATTCTTGAATGATTTTACAATTGCATTTAGGTGATGCTTTTGTACATTAGAGTTGGACAGGTGTTCATGATGCAGATTCAAAACCCTGTTTGTGATGTAAACCACTAAGCCGTCCAGCTGAATGACGCCCACTTAATACTGATGACCATGAGAGCATGAATGTGGAGTGAATGGATGTAAATGGGTCGGTATGACCTGTGGTGTAAAACCACTTTGAGGAGTCGAACAACTAGAACAGTGCTCTACAAGCTCAAGTTCATCTAAAGAATAGGCAGACATTTACAAAGGGCACAGCCTCTCCCTTCAGGCAGCTTCTGTTTGAGCTCCCACTTAATCCCAAACATTTGAAGCCATGTTGAGAGTTTTTGTTAATTTCTTCATCTTGTTTGGACAATCAGAGTTGCACTCATCTTTTCAGAAAGCACACACTCTCTCCAGCAGTGATTAAAACAATGTGGGAAGTGTGTTTACGCCCACATGTGCCTCACATGCCAGCAGAGAGCTGCAGACTAACTGACTGTAGTCACTGTAACTGTTTGATCCAACAATGTAAAGTCAAAATCTCCTTTTTTTAATCAATATAATATTACGAAAGCATTTTGTGATCATTCTATCACCACTGCTGTTTTTAAGTGTTTGTTAAAAGCTGTAGTATTAAAATCAATCTCCTTCCCTCTTCCATGTATTTCCCATAGTTCCATTCCTATCTTATTTGTAGCAGATGTGCACTTGTTTATATTAGGGATGAACCAAGCATTAATTCTACTTTTGGCATCAGGGTACCATTTTTTATGATAGAACAGTCCATCACAATTACTCTTGTAGTAGTAACAAAAATGCACACGGGCATGATAATGCAAACTAAACACCTGAATAAACATGAGCCCCATATTAGGATTAACAAATAATACAGCTAACTGTCTGCAAGCTCAGCAATGAAACTATGACTGCATAACAACATGGTGATCACACATTACTCAGTTACAAATCATTATCTTCACAGAAATGTTTGATATTGATGTTGGAGATCTACAGATCTATGACATGGATAAATACTAGTTTTACCGAGGAAAAGCTTAAAGTGTTCTTGAGAAGCTTATTCCAAATAAACTTACCACAGGGGTAGTCTGCTGAGCCATGGGGTTCCATGCCCAAATCTGCAGGATGCTCATGTTATACAAAGTACCAGTCCAAGTGGAAACCCCTAAATGATATTATGAACCATATTTACACAGCCATAAGAACAATCAATGGCAAAATGATAGCAAGTATAATCATTACTGACACATTTTAACATTTTTCTATTGACCCTTTACTTCTAAAATCAAAATGTCTGTCCAGATAGCAAAGGGATGACTGGATGCCAATGCTAAATAAATGCACTTGCTCATGTCATCATCTCTAATCTACATATTCAAGCATGCTATCTCCTGCTGTGCAGTGGGGTGTGCTAACAGACAACGCTAACATGCCATTAGCTAAAAACATGGAAAATAGGCAGAAGTGGATCACAGCCATCAGAAGAATTGGCAGCCATGAAAGTAGACATGACTGTGTGGTGCACATTCTGTACAAGCTTGAAATGTTATCATGAGATATGTGCAAGTCGTGAAGCATCTTCCAAGGCAGCGTTTTATTTGCAACATTACAAGCACTGAATGGGCTATCACTAGCAAATTCTGGTGTTACGGTCTAAAATGTGACCCTGTGAGCTCAGTGCTCCAACTAATTCTGTAAAGATTGCGGAGGGGAACAAGTGTGGATCCTCTTCAGCCTGGTCTTTACCAGTTTCTTCGTTGGTGAACTCCATAGAGATGACTCAACTACATTTACTGACATTTGTGTTCAGGTGAAACCTGTTATATTCTGCAACTTTTGCAGCACAGCAAGTTTATTTATACAGCACATTCTACACACAGAACCACTTATAGAGTTAGAAACAAAATATTTATAGCAGTAAGAGCTTTAAAGGGAGACTTTAGATAAAATTTTTTAAATATAAGATGACAAGAAATAAAGAAAATGACATTTAGTGAATCTAACAGCTTATATTCAAACCTAATTTGTAGATTTTTGCACTGACATTTCTGTATTAATTTAAAAGTCACTGTTCCTATGTTATATACATTTTTAACTCAGTGGTTACACTTTGTTTACAACAGTTTTCAAAATCAGATGTGGGCTGCCAACAGTTGCAAGTTCAATAGCTCAAACTCACACCTGTAACGCTTACAGCGGGAATGAATGTGTGTGTCCTGAAAAAAGGCAAAAAGTCTATAAAAAGTCCTTGGTGGGCATGCATCTGTACATTATTTTTACTATAGGTAAATGTATATATTTGCTCAATATCTAACCTAATTTATCTCAAAATCGTGCACCTGAAAGGTAATTTCGCAAGATTTCTGGAAATGGGCAAAAGTTTACTGGTAATTATGGGGAAATGGGTTGTGAAATGTGTCAGTTTTGTGCCGTCTCTCTCT
This sequence comes from Cheilinus undulatus, assembly GCF_018320785.1. Lineage (NCBI taxonomy): Eukaryota > Metazoa > Chordata > Actinopteri > Labriformes > Labridae > Cheilinus > Cheilinus undulatus. Next base: position 40,886,004 of record NC_054868.1, read on the forward strand.
TAGGTCATATATTTTGGCCCACTTAAGTTCCAAACTGCAACATTATTCATTAAAATAAACATGCGTTGTTGAATATTTTTGGAACTTTGGGTAATGATTTGTCTTGGAAGAATCTGGTGGCTCCTGAGGCTGGACCAGTTGAGAACCAATGGATTAGAAGACTGGTGTAATTGGTTCTGGCTCCCAAATAACAGTTATTGACTAAAATGCATGGCTTATCGTCAACAATAGGGCTTCTGTTGTAGAAGCTGTTCAGATGTATTTCTAGCAAGGCTGCCTTAGGTGAGAGAGGGAATCACTGACAAAAATGCTGGTATCATGAAAGCCCTGATCCTCTATCAGGTCTGCCCCCTCTGGTGAATCAGGTCTGGGCTTCAAAACAGGCCTTCAGAAGCTGATATTTGTGGTGCTCTGGTCCTGAAAAGGCACTTTGTCTCGGGACAATCTTCTTGTCTCTTGCTGTAACTCTTCTGTGTTGCTTCTTTTGTGCAGTGTGCAGCACTTTGGTCAGCTCCATTAAAATGTGCTTTATTTGGCTTTACTGCACAACAAGTCATAAAATAGTGGAGACTTGTGCATTACTGGAAATTGTGTGGCAGTCCAAATTGCGGTCCAGCTCTGATAAGAGCCTGAGCTCTGCTGAAGAGGATGGACAAAACCGACAAATCGCTCCTGCTGTTCCTCAAATATGCGAAAATAATTTACTAAAGCTGCTACATGGGGTTCATTTAATGCAGGTTTTTGGGAGATGTACAACCAATTTGACTTACATTGTAAAATAAAGTTGAAAGTCCACAAACTGCTCCTTTAATCAGTGCACTTAAGTTCTCTCTCTCTCTCACCATGTTTGATATTTTTTTCTATATATTTAATTTTTCATATATATATATAAAGGTCCCCTTTAAGTGCTTTTTTCTGCCCTTTGATCTCATGCTGCAGATTCCTGCAAAGTTGCTCTTTAACTCATTAGTGGATCAGAAGGAAAATAAAAGCCTCACCATCCTCCAGCATTCATTCTGTCGTTAGCTGTTTCAGTACTAGCACACAGTAAAAGGGCAATGCAGTAATAATGGATGGGTTTAATTTCACTGTGCTTCTTAGAATGATATAACTTTATGTTTTTAAGCCAATTTCCACCAAATCTCACCCCCATGTACTTTATATTCCTCCTCCAGCAGAAAATCTGCATCAGAAGTGCATAGAAAAAGTGGTTTTATTCAATTAATGCTGCATGTCTGCACCTCCTTTTCCAGTTGCCACAGAGCTGTCAGGTGGCTGCTGCTGCTCGAAATAGCTCTCAGGCTATTTTCTCAAACTGTCACCAATCAGCCCAGCAGTTCTAACAATGAAAACATTCAAAACTCTGAAATTAAAGCGGAAATCTATGCATTTCTTGCTGGTGCATGCTCTGATTCAGAACGTCTTTTCATTTTCTCCACTGATTTCTCCTCTGTGAATCTCGGGAACATCGTATTCTCTGCTGCTTACAAAATAACAGGCTTGTTGTTCGATTGGTGCCACTCACTCTCTCTTTCTAAGTTTTTGAGAAAATTCAACAAAATTTCTAGTCTGCAGTGCAAACATTTTCATTAGAAAGCATAACTCATGCTAAAAGAACTTTGGGATGTTCAGACATGTTGAAAATGTGAAATACTCCAAACATGACCATAAATATTTAACAGTTTACTTCCTGCAGTGTGAGAAGAACAATGAGGCCTGATGAGGACACCATACACAAGTAGACTAATAGATTCCCTAAAACAGGGTCCTGTGGAAATGGAAATCACACAATTCCTTCTTGGTTAAACCAAGGACTGTAGAAAATATTGGAAGAGCATCTAAAGCCATTGGGTTCCTGAAAGAGGCTTATAAAGCTAACCAGTGGCAACACATTCCTGAAAACAGTCTAAAACTACACTGTATGGCAGAAGCACCAACAGGGACTGATACTACATTACATTCAAATACAGCTTCAGCTCTTTTTAGGAGACTCTCCAAGAGATTTTGGAAGGGTGTTTTGTGGACATTTGTGCCCATACATTCTGTAGTATAAATGAGGTCACTGATGTTGGACGAGAAGGCCTGGCTTCAAATCTCGTTCCATCGCTCCAGGTCAACTTAAAAGTGCTCAGTGGGCTTGAGGTCAGGCTCCGTACGGGCCAGTCAGGTTCTTCCACACCAATCTCATCAAACCATTTTCTTTATAGTCCCTGCTTTGTGCACATGGACACAGTCATGTTGGTATAGAAAAGGGCCTTCCCCAAACTGTTGTCACAAAGTTGGAAGCATAGCATTGCCCAAAATGCCTTGGTATGCTGATGCTTTGAGATTGGCCTTGACTGGAGATAAGGGGCCAAACCTTGAAAACCAGCCCCATACCATCATCCGCTCCTACACCAGACTTCACAGTTGGTACAGCGTAGCCAGGCAGGTAACATTGTCCAGGTGTAGGTACCCGGGGTGACAGATCAATCAGCGACGAGGGGCAGTATTTTCAGGCGCGGCAGAGTCGTGACGTAAACAAGCAGCAACAAGAGGACGGTGCAGATATGGCAGAAGAGATTAGTGTGGATGCTGCTAAAACCAGTTTTATGAGAACATGACAAAGTTTCTTTGTTAAAAGAAGAACAAAGAACAGCAGTGAGTTGCTTTCTTTTCGAAAACGACAAAAGTTGAGTATTTACATGTCTATAATCGCCATGTTTCGTGTAATTCCTCGGCAGTTGCGCATGCGCAGCTCGATAGCAGCTACGTCACGTGTTTTGTTGCTCTGACTGGCCCATAAAGATGTGACAGACAGAACGTTCATCCAATCACACTCCGAGTTTTTTCAAAGCCTCTGCCTTTTCCCAAACATTTCCTATTGAAGCTTTCCCAGATGGATGTGTTTCACACATCTAGCGTGTCAGGTTAGTGCCTTCTAATGATGTCACAAACGTTCTTGACTTTTTGCAAATCCATGCTGAAAAAACCACAATGCATCTGAGTTTAATAGATATTTGAATTATTCAGTATAAGATAAATATTTTTCACGTTTTATATATAAAGTGACATGTTTTAATATCCAAATTACTTTTTTACTGTCAATACAATGTTTTTTTTTTTTTTTTACCTTTCTTTCCAGAAAGACCCGTCTTTTGAAGGTAAATCTAATATTTCAGTTATACAATACTAGAAAGATATTTTTAATGAAAAATATATTGGTTTATAAAAACAAGAGTGACACATTTGTGCATAAGATCTGTTCAGTTTTAAAGTTTGATGTATTACTTTTCATTTGTAATCAATTATTATTTGTTCTCTCTCACTTGCTAAAATATTAAGACACCAATCACAGATCATCTTTCAAATATATAAGAGCAAACAGTGAGTCATGGCCATTTTAAGGAACTGTAAATGCCATAGAATTAAAATATTTATTAGTTTCTCACACCCCTAGCATGACCTAAAAAATACGGCAGGTTAAAAGCTGATCATTCAGAGGTAAAGAGAAGGTCACAGTATGACTAATGTTGTTACACTAAAAGTTAGCTTTCAAAGTTAGCTTCTGGAAAGCTAATGAGTTCACTGTCCCATCATGCAAGCTTCCAGCCAATAATAATGCAACACATCATCACAGCTAGTCATTATGTGCTACGCCATCAGAAGATGCAGGCCCTGGACGGATCTGTGAGGTTGGACACATCTGTGCTTTACACCACTCCATTTGACACTGTGTAAAATATAAAGAATGAATTTGTACTTACTTTTTATTCCCCTGATCTCATCATTTATAGCAGCAATTAACAGACATCTCCAAGAAGTATCTTCTAAAAAGCTGAAAACACCCCCTTGACAGAGGTAGAATTACCATTTCTCTCAATCCAAAACTTAGTTATGAATGAATCTGACTCTAGATTAAACACACATCACAAGCCTGTTTGTGAAGACAGCACCAGGCAGGCTGAGACCACCCCTAGCTGCTGGTCTGAACAGTATTGATGTATTTTGTCCTTGTGTTCATGTAGCAGAGAGTCCGCTCAGGCCGCCCTCCTTCTGTATAAATCAGCAGAAAGAAAACGTCCTCGCTCAACTGTCAGAGCTGTGCAGTACATGAATGTTAGTATTCAATCATCACTTCTCGTACGTGACAGAAAACTCTCCAGCACATTACTGAAACCTCCCAAGGGCACACATATTCCTTCTTTTATTTTACACACCCGTCCTGTGTATTTTCAGAGAACAGAAATGGTTTCAGGTGAATATAATGCTGGGAATAGAAACCATCGGGGATGCAGTTCCATCAACATTACAAGTTATCATGAAAGGATGGAGTTTGTTTTTACAGTTTTGATAATAATTGATAGTGGCTGCAGCTTCACACTGTGAGAAACTGTGAAGTCTTTTGGTCCCCAACCCTAACGTCCTTCTTCTCAAATGATGCTAATTGGTCGGATCTGTTTTAAGACCTGGCATAGTCATTTCAGGTTGGAACTTTGGAAGGTAAACACACTGCTTACAATGTTGTTTTTCATTTTACTGAACTGAACTGAAGTGTAAAAAGTTCAAATTCAACTTTCTGGATTGTTTTAAATTGTCGTTGGTTGAATTTTGAATGAGCACTGACTAGATTTTCTGATGGTCGGGAGGAACTTCTATCTTTTCCCCTTTTTTCTATTCTCTCCTTGCTTTTCAGAATAAAAATGCATTCAATACAGAATTCTGTGCTGCCTTTTTGCTGTGTGTTTATGTCTGCTTGAGTTCAGGAAAGACTTTCTTTTCTTTGTCCCTTTGTTCGGTCGGCTTAACATTCTGACTCATAACTGACTTTAGTATTGTCAGGCAGGAAACATAACGATTCAACACTGCTGTACCAGAGAAGCAGCCTCCTGAGTTAAAAAATAAAGCCAGTGCAAATGTGCCCAAAAACAGCAATTCCTTTGGTGACCTCTAGATGCTGGCTGCAAAGCCCAAGGATTTTCCACTGCGGTGGCAAACATGGACTTATGCATGAGGAATACATGAGTACATACACGGATGTGTAGCTTTCGTTTACACTTTGTGAAAGTTAACATGATGAACCAAAGTATCTGGCCACCCCTGCTAATTATTGAATTCAGGTGTTTCAATCAGACCTGTTGCCACAGGTGCATAAATCACCTAGACATGCAGCCTGCAGTGGGACGTCCTGAAGAGCTCAGTGACTTCAAGTGTGGTACTATGATGGATGCCACCTTTAAAACAGGATGGCTCGTGAAATTTCATGCCTGCTGGACATTCCACAGTCAATTGTAAGGGATATTATTAGAAAATGATAGCATTTAGGAACAACAGCAACTCAGCCACAAAGTAGAAGACCGCATAAAATCACAGAGCGGGTCAACAACTGCTAAGGCACGTGGTACGTTAAAGTCATAGCTGAAGATTTCTGAACTTCCACTGGCATTAATGTAAACATAAAATTTGTGCAGCGGGAGCTTCGTGGAATGGGTTTCCATGGCTGAGCAACTGCATGCAAGCACCACATCACCAAGTCCAACACCAAGCATTAGATGGAGTGCCACAACTTCCAGAATTTTTAATAAACATTAGATACATTTCATGATTTTGCTATATGTACACTCTAATCTTGAATTTGTAGGCATTTTACTCACAAGCTTTCCCATTATGAAGAAAAGACTGAAAGGAAAAAGAGATGACTGAGTGCATTTGCTTGTGTTCCCTTGGAAACCACAGTACTGAACACTATAGCAGGCAGCCCTTCTTTTCATGGTCATGACGGGTACTCATGCTAAGGTCAGTCATGGCATGATGCTTCCTCTGACGTCAATGTGACTCACTGAATTTCACATAGCATTTACAAAGGTGGGGAAAAAGAAAAGATAGGACATTATTTCAAAGCAAACAACTGATGATGGATATCAGTATGAATGGATCTACTTTTAGAAACTGTTATCAGACCATATGTGTGCTTCAGTCCAAGTCTGAATAGCATTAAAGCTGAGCTGTGACACTAACAAAACCAGTATTGATCACTTCTTCTGGTTGAAACCGTTGAACTCTGGACGAGTGGGCTAGTCAGACTAATGGTAATGATTCATTGATCTTTTTTTCTGGCTGAGAGGTGAGATCTTTGGAAATACACACACACACACACACGCTTTAGACCTACAGCTGCCAGGGGCCAAATCTCCCTCCAGCAGAAATATTTGGCCCCTGGCTAAAGTAGTTTACCTGGCAATGACCTTTAGCAGTGGTGTGAGTTATGGCTCTTGTCAAGTAAGTGCTGTTATGATGTTATTAGCCTCATACTGAAGGCAGTGGGATGGATGGATGTGTTTGTGAAGTGTTTGACCTCCACATGGGATGCTGCTGTTTCTTTGCCCTTTTCTGTCCACATTAAACTGTCGTTTGTTTTAATTGTTACCTTTCTTTGACACCACCAGGAACAGTTGTAAATTTAAACACAGTGGGCCTCATTTATCAAACTTGCATGGAAATCAGTAGAAATCATCTTACGCCAAGGTCCACATGTGCTTTATGCCACATGCACATCTGGCCAAGGCATGTAAACATACAGATAGACATGCATTAGACAAGCTGGCATCACTGATTGAGACCCTGATTTGTAGAGGAAAATGACACCTAACAGTTAAATAAACTGCCTTTCAGGTGGCTTCATGATTTAGTGATGGTAGTTTCTTCTTTGAAAAATAATATCGTGACATCTTCTCCCAGAATATAGTTTCATAATGAGATTAAAAATTCAATATTGTTTAGACTTCTTGGAGTGAAAGCACCACCATCTGCAGGATCAGGTGTGGACTCAGCAGTCTGTCAGGTCGCAGGTGAAGGCAGAGACTTTGGCGTACTGAGAATCTGGCTCTAAAGAGCGTCTTTGGGGACCTGAGTGTCCTCTGTACAGAAGGGAAGAAGGTAGAGTCCATGGCAGCTGAATAGAGTTGGACAGAAAGCAGGAGGAACAAAGCTCCCATGAGCTTGATGTTTGATGATTTTGTAAAACACTGGAGTTTGAAGAGAAAAATCGAGAGCGAGGACACTCCTGCACATCAGCAGACACTCTGAGTTTCCCCAGGAGAAAGAGCGATATATATGTATGTGTGTGTCTCTGTAGAGAGGAGAAATAACATTTATCAAGCAGCAGACTGGACCATCCTGATGGATGCTCTTGATAATGGGTCACTGTTTTTGTAGACATTGTTTTTTGTTTGCTTGTGTTTTGAGTCTCAGAGTTTAACACAGTACCTTGAGAAATGCAGACCATGTACTGCTCCCACTGATGATGATGATTACTCACTACTTTCTATGATGATTAATTCAATTATCCAATCCAATCCAATTATTCTTTAGGTAATCAAAAGAAAATGTAATGACTAAAAGAACTCCCATTGAGATCCTTTAAAAGCAGTCTTTCTTAATGGTAGTAATACATCTGCTTTGGCTGCATGTGGTCTTTGTGAGAGACGTTCTGTGACGGGCCAATCAGAGCGACAAGATTAAATGATGTTCTGTGCATATGCTACTCTTGAGCTGACAGGCTACCACTGCTGTAGATTGTTAGTGGCAGAGCTTCTCCGTACATAGAATTGAGGCCAAGGCTGGTCAGGAGAGGTGCATGAATATCTTCCCTGTCAAGACGAGCTTTAGGTGTGACTCTGTGCTCTTGTTTTACAAAGAAATGTGGTCTGGATCCGATTAAACTGCTGCTCTCCTGCAGCTACATCCAAGCTAAAAGCTACCAGAGCAGCAGCCATTGGATCAACCAGCAAACGGTAGCAGACAGGACAAAAAACAAAACATCTTTTCTGCTGTGAAAAGCTTTCAGTGTGGCTCTCTGCCCTTGTTTTAATAAAAAATAAAGAAATGTTGTCTAGTTCTGACAAAACTGCTGCTATGGCTAAGTCCAAGCTAAAAAAACTCCACTAGCAACCATTGTACACAACCACACACACAACTAACCCTTTCCCCTGTAACTCTTTCATACTTGTGTCGAAGCAAAAGGGCAAAAACATCTTTAACATCTTTAAAAGCTTTTGGTGTTGTTTTTATTCTTTATTTCATACAGAAACCTGGTCCAGTTCTAGTAAAACAGATGCTATGCCAATGCTGCATCCAAAGTACTCACTGCATGGAAGAAGCCATTCCAAACAGCTACGAAAACAACCAAACCCCGCCCATCGCTACCGCCTAGTTTTCCTGAACGCTGGTTGTTCCGAACGGCGTTTGGTTCGGCTCCAATGTTGTGGATTAGAGCTTTTAAAGTTGGATTTGCAAACAAACAAACAAGAGTAGGGTTTCCCAGAAATTAACTAGACCATGGCGCTCCACCACAGCCTAATCTTCACTGCCATAGTCTAATTTGCCCCACCAGCACTACATTTTAATGCTCAGCAGTGAACCCGTACTGCACGTGAGCTGAGCAGAGGAAGCCTTGAAAAATTTCAGGTGAAATGTTTGTTTCTCTCTACCTTATATCCAAGTAGGATCAGTGTATCCATATGGATTTGTGTGGTCCCATTGTGTCTCTCTCACGCATGCGCAGGCTATACACTAAGACCGCCAACATTCTAGCGCCCCCTTCCAGCGCCGCAGCCGTCTGTGAGACAGTCATGTAGGATTTCACTAGTTTCGCCAAGAAACACACATTTACACATTTCTTTTGATGCTGTTACTTTAAGTTATGATGATTAAAGAATATATCAGTTAAAACTGGGCAGGATTACAAACATTATCAACATCTTGTTTGAATTTAACTTAAAATGTTTGTGATTGTGTGTTTTTTATCGTATTTTTACAGCTGCACCGGGTCTCCTGTTGAAATGGGCAAGTTGTTGAAACACACTTGATTTCCGCTGTATTGATGAAATATAATGTAACAGAAAGAGAGATACGAGGAAGTGATGGGAAGATAAACAAATGTTTTATTTGCGCAGGTTCTGCATTTCGCTCACTCGCTCCCTGTCTCTCCCTCTCTCCCTGTCAGAGCTCTTCCCCTCAGGGAGCATGTCCCCGGACCCCCTAGTAGATTCTGGTCCCCTGCCAAACTCTCCTAAAATCTGGAGGGAAACACCAGTGACTGTACTGTTCGACCAGCTTTGAATCTACTATTTTAAGATAGAATAGATACAAATTGTTGCTTGAAAGTCCAAGTTTTACATTGGGAAATAAAGCCAGCTCTGATATTTAAAACAGACAAAAAATATGAAGGGCATTTTGTGACTCCTGTTGTGCGCATTATTCAGTGTAGAGTCTTTTTGTTGCTTCAGACTCTTTCTTATCTGTCTTCAAGGCAGAGTGAGCAAATCATTCTGCACAGAACTGTTTTAGTATTGACTGCAAAGACTCCTATTGACATAATCTTCCTTCTGTTTGAAGTAGAGTCATACTTTTATGCACAGACGGTTCAGTTTTTAGTGATAAAAGGTGCGGAAAGATGAAATATGTTCCAGGTAAAGAGCTCCTGACCTGTTCTGTTTGCTCCTAAAACAGTTCATCCTCAACAGCGGAGTTTCTGCTCTACCTTGATTCACAGCCAACATTCCTCTACAAGGTTACTAAATGAAAACACCTCACCATAAATCATTCCACTTACAGGGGAGACTATGGATTATAAAATACCTTTTGAGTACAGTGTGATGGAACGTGCTACAGAGATTTCTTCTTCCTCTTTAACTCTGGCTCCTGAAGAAGCTTAAAGCAGAGTGATCATGCACGCTGTGAGTGTGCCACTCAGGAGAGCTGATGGGATCTTATCTGCAGCAGCTTCCTGACTGTAGCTCAGATATCAGCACGCCTGGCACTGTCCTCTGATAGCTACCGCTGCAGTTAGCATGACGGTGCACATTAGTGATGGTGAGGGGAGGGGGTGGATGTGGAGGCGATAAAAGGAAAAGTATGGAGACAGAGGAAGGAGATGGAGATAGAGTTCAGAAACAAACAAAAGCTCTATTTTTGCTCTGTAGTGGGATAACTAGGTCATGTAGGGGAATTTTACCACTTATTTTCTTTGCCTGTGCTTATGGCTGACTTGAAGAGCTGCTTGTATGCACACAGCACATAGGATTAAGGCAAAAAACCCACTGATATCATCCACTGACAGTAAAACATGTAGGGTGTCGGTCCACCTCAGTAGGTGAGGGAGGCACCCATGTGTGGAGGCTGCAGTCTTTGGTATACTGGTTGCAGGATCAAGTCCCAGTCCTGGTGCTGTGTGGTGCATGCCTTCTCCCACTCTACCCAGATTTCCTGTTTCTCTCTAGTTGTCCTATCGTGCTACAGCAAAAGCAAAAACATCAATCTAATAATAATCATGATTCTGCTTTAAAAATGAACATTTTAATATGGAGCTCAATGAAGAGAACATGATTTTTGTTGACAACCTCAAATGGGCAATCAGAGGTGTATTTAAATTCTCATTATATCCCCAATTTCTAAAAATGGATCTTTACATGTTTGATATATAAGCACAAACTGTAGAACAGGGGTGTCAAACTTAAGGCCTGGGGGCCAAATCCGGCCCGTGGTGCAGTGTTACCTGGCCCGCAAGATCATATCATATTTGAATTAGAACTGGCCCGCAGGTCTGAGGTCTGCAGATTTCCTCCAGTACAGAAATAAGAATGTAACCCTGAAGATTTAAAATATCCTTTGTGAAGTCATCAATATTTGAAAAAATAAAATTATTGAGAAAGTAAGGAATGAGGGAGGGACATGAATTTGTGTTTTCATTTCATATTTTCAATAAGCATCTTAAAATTATGACTTAAACTTAGGATTTTGACATTTTATCTCATTGTGTGAACTTTTAGGTTTCAATTTTGAACTTCAAGTCATATTTTAAAATTTCAAGATCATAATTTCAAATATAATCTCATATTTTCCCTTTTAAACACCTAATTTTGACTTTAATCTTATATTTTGACTTTTTAAACTCATGATTTAGAATTTTAATCTCATATTTTGACCTTTTAGAGTCACAATTTTAAATTCTAAGGTAAACATCAACCTTTTAAACTCTTAATTGTGACATTTAATCTCATATTTTGAACTTTTAAACCCAATATTTTGAATATTATCACATATTTTGAATTTAAACACATGGTTTTGGATTTTATCTCATATTTTGACCTTTAAACTCATGATTTCCCTTTCTTTCTCATATATTTGCCTTTTGAAAACATTCTTTTGACTTTTTTTGTGTTCTGACCTTTTGAACTAATATTTTATGTTTCATCTCAGATTTTGAGCCTTTAAATTTATCATGTTGACTCTAAAAAAAATCTCAAATTCATTTACCATCAGTTTTTCCCCTTAGTTACTTACCTGTGAAAATAACGCTTGTAGTTCATGGTTAAAATTTAAAATAGGAAAAAGGAAAATATATATGTGAGACTGTGCCGGTGAGGTAAGGAAACCCAAGGCAGGCCTAGAATTAAACTTCACCATGTCATGTATTAATCATTGCAATACAAGGAATGGTTTCACGTATCCATTGAATGGGATATATTTCACATTCATCAAGGAAACCTCCCATATAAAAGGTGTGGGAAAGGCAGAACTAACAAAAAAAATCTAAGATGGTGATTGGACAAACATTCTGTTTGTCACATTCAGTACAGGCCAATAGGAGTGATGTGGCAGGCATGCTCCTGTGAGTAACATGAGCTTACAGACATGCTTCTTGAATGGTGGAGATGTTAAGTGGATAACTCATGCCGAGGCTGGTTGGGAATCAAGTGGAAAAACATCTCTTCAAGGGAAGGTTTTCTGACTGTTTTTTGCTCCACTTTCAATCCAGAAATACAGTCCAAATCTGAAAAAAAAAAAAAAAACCTGCCACTGTAGCTACATCTGAGCTACACCAGTAGAGCTAAACTCCTAAACATCCTTTCTGCCATGAAACGCTTTCAATGCCATTCTTTGCTCTTCTTCTGATAAAGTACCTGGTACAGTTCTGATAAAACTGACGCTATACCATAGCTACATCTGTTTTAATTGCTGCACTACGCTACAGCCCTGTTCCCCTCAAATAACACTGATTGGTCAGGTCCGTTTTCAGACCTGGCACAACAGTTCCAGATTGGAGCTTTGCCTGACAGCATACATGGAATCAATCTGACCAATCCATCTGCTTTGCAAGTTACAACCATTAAGGACAGGATTTACAATTCAGGGATCAAATCTTTGCTAATATGCAATTCGTCATGACAGTTTCATTTTGAATAATACTGAAAATATATGACATTTCAAAGGTTTTTTATTATTTTAAGTTATGTTGAAGTTTTAAATTGGTCAAAAAATGTCAGTCTAAAGAGCACAAAACGCTCTGACAACGATCTAAGTCATCTGAAGAATATTGGATTCAGCTGTAGTTAACTATTTCGACTTTAGACTGAGTATGTAAAACACAATCATCATCTCCCTCATTAGAAAATCAAGATCATCGTGTGTCTCATGCTGACCGACGTTCCAACTCTTCTGTATGAGCATCAGCCGACCTCAGGCACGACTCCAGAGCCTTCGTGTCATTTCTTCATTAACAAGCTGGACAGTGATCGACAGGAAGGTCCAATTACAGCCGCGACCAGCTGACACCAGCACAGGTCAACACTAACCAGTCTGACTCCATGCTGTCAAACAGTGGCATCGACTCAGGAGCTTCAGGTTTTATTGGGAGCTGATGAGGTCGGTTAGTGTGCAGGTCAGTTGGAGACAAGCCAACATGGGTTCAATCAGTGATGCATTATGGGATAGTGTGGTGTTGTTCTGCAGTACAGGTTTGTGTCCTTACAGAGAGGACAGTGCTCAGTTTGAGACTTAAAAAACTATTGGAAATACACATTGAAGTACCTGCACTGAAACTTTCCAATATTCTGTGTTGATAAAACTGAAAACTTCTTTCTTTTATTTTTCTCCATCGCTGATAGAAATGATGTGATCTTCTTTCAAGTCTGGATTGTAAGGCTTCATCAATAAATCATTTTTTCAAACTTTTTTCTTTAAAAATTGAACTTTTTAAAGTTTCTTGGTAAATAGTTGTCATTATTTTCTTTGATTTTCCAGCCCTGGTAACCATGACAACTGTCTCCCAAAACTTAAAAAAGGGGAACACTGCTTTCACTTATTCTCTCTCTCTCTGTATCTGTCTCTTTTGACTCTTTCTTACACTAAAAATGAAAATTCAAGAACTTCATTGGATCACATGCTAAAAAACAACTGACCTTTCTCAAAGCCCCACCCCCCTTAGCTCATTGCCAGTGTTTATCATTCTCAGTTGTCTTTAATTGCAGTGTTTTACTGAGGTTAACACTGATGTCTGTTTGCAGGCTCGGAGTGGCTAATCTGGAGAATCAGGAGAGTTCCTAATGGGCTAAACTACATTTTTGGTCATGAGGGCTGGTGTGCAGTGACAGTCGATAGATCACACCGGCTGCATTTCCCAGGTGTGGGCACGAGTAATGATGGAATGAACTTCTTTGGTTACGTAACTACCTTTGTACCTTAACCCTCTGAGGCTGTTTTCGTGACCGACAAGAAGAGACACAGGTTACAAAAAGTAAAATAATTTTGGAACCATAAATGCTAGCCACTTGTTTCTTTGTTGTTTCGTTGATGTTATCCTTTGTAGCCCTTATGGACACACAAACCCGGAAGTATGGTGACTTTCTGGGGTATTTAAAGATTAAATTCACACCGGTAACTCCGATGTTGAATATCTTTTTGTCCGCTTTTAAAAACATTTTTGTTCATTTCTGACGCTATCCACCATACTGTTTTGCCACATGGGCTATGACAACCAATGGCAGGCTGTTCAGTCATTGCATCATGCTTTGCCGAACTGTTCTTACTCTCAGAGGGATTCAGGAGAGGGCCAGAGTAGTGCACATTGGAGAGAAAGAGAGAGAGCCTGTAATGCGTCTCTGTGTCACTGCAGACAGGAACTGCTTTGAATTATGGTACAAATAGAGCCAATGCAAAGACTCACAATGACTTTGTAAAAATGTGAACATTTTGAAGACTTTTTGTCACAGATTTTTTTTTCTCCACTTTTTGGTCTCTAAGAGATGGGAGAACAAGTTTTTGAAAAACAGTCTTGATCATTATTGTCTACTGTGTGTCAAACATAAAAATTGATTGATTGATTTTTTTCTCTTGTCTTAATAGTCCCATGACTTTTTAAAAATTCCACTGACATTATTGCAGCACATCAACTTACAAGCTTTTAAAGACAAGAAGTCCTATAGCAAGACAAAATGGTTGAAAACATAGCCTAGGGCTCAGCTGGCATATTAAGTCACTCCTGTCCTGACGTGATGGTGGGGTCTCTCACAGTAGTCGTCTGCTAGGGGGGGCAGCTAAGAGCTGTGGCCTTCAGCTGGACCTTTCTATAAATGTATGATATTTTCCTGAAGATTTATTTAATGAGAAACTGTGTAGTCTGGAACTTAGACAGTATTAAACCTTTGACAAACAAAGAGACAGACCAAACAAATTTAAAAAAAAAAAGTGGCTGAGGGCGCACAGATGGCCTAGTGGTCTACAGCGCTACCCATGTACGCGGCCCAGTTTTGAATCTGGCCACTCTCTCCCGTTTCCAGCTCTATCCACTGTCCTCCTCTATCAAATAAAGGCACAAAAAGCCCAAAAATAAAACTTAAAAAAAAAAACAGTGGCTCAGACTTTTTGACAGTTTTTTTTTTTTTTTTTTTTTTTGCAAGAACACCTACTGAAAACGGCTCAACAGCCTACTTTAGGGCCCTGACCCACCAGTTGAGAACCACTGGTCTTGTATGTTGCCAGCCTTACTGGAGTCATTTCATTTGGTTAATCGATTGTCCACTGATTTTTAATAATGTAATTTTTCATTGCCATTGAATTGTGACGAGTTAGCTCCATAAGTCAGTTTAATGGGGATTATCATGTTAATAAGTCATACAATGTATTTAATCATATATCTTCCCCACTATTATAAACCTTGTCCTCTGTCAGACTCTCTCAAATCATTACTGCAATTCTGTCTGTGAGAGATACGCAGCTCACCTGAGAGTGTGTCTGCTCTTACATTGTGAGGTTTTTGCTAATTAACTTTAATTTTCCATTTCAACAAAAACACAGACTTTTTCTCTCTCAAGTTCTAGCAAATGCAATCTAAATGAATTTGTTTGTTTTTTTTTGTCACATTATCACCATTCAAACCACCTTCACTTCTAACAAATTAAGATATCTGTGAAAGACAGAGACCACAAATGAACGACTCATCAGTTGACACCAGTTTGAGCTCTACAGTACTGTCTGTGCACTCTGCAGATCATTAGTGAGTCTAGAAGCCTTTTGAAAAAAAGCTGGACTTACTCTTTTTAATATTGGTGAAAAAAAGGCTCCTAAACCTGTTCTTTCCTTTTTGTGGTAATGACTAATAGGGAAAGAATAAAAAAATTAAACAACAGCAGAGAACAGCTATGGTTGCACAAGGCACAATTTTAGACATTGAAACAAAATCTCAAGGATTTTTACCTCAAACCCAGTACTGGAGTTATCTCCAGTCACGCCATCTATTTCTGAAGATTCTGAAGAGAAATTATTCAGACACTGGGTAAGGCCATGAAGTAGCTACGTTGACACTAGAGGATGCTGATAGATTATGGAGGCAACAGAGATCTCACAGCCCTTAGACTTTCCTGGGAAAGAGATTTAGGGGTGGTATAAGATGAACAGGAATGGGTTAACAATTTTGGAAACTTACAAATAATGTCAAGAGGTCTGACGATGAGGCTTATTGAACTTTCCACTTTTCTACAGCTACATCTGAGCTAATAGCTACTACGGCAGTAGCCACTGGATTGGCAGACCACACCTGTAATGATTGCAATCCGATGCCAGAGCACACCGAAGAGCTTTTAGTGTGTTTTTACTCTTTATTTTATACAGAAATGTCGTCCACTTCTAAGAAAACTGGCCCTATGCTGTGGCAGCCATTGCGATTGAGTCAACTAAACTACTAAACCCCCAACTACACCCCGCCAATAACTACCGCCTCATTCTCCTCAAATGACGTTAATTGATGTTCAGCACAAACGTTATGGATTGAGGATTTTCAAGATAGATTTGCCTGATGACAGAGATGAAGTCTGGCAAACTCATCTGCTTTTAAGTGGTTATGATTAAAGAATTGTCTCCTGAAAACAGAATAATTTTGAAACATTTTCCAGCTCCTCTTGGGGGACTCTGAGACATTCCCATTTTAGATGAGATATAATCCCTCTAGTGAGTCCTTGGTCTACCCCGGGGTCTCCTCCCAGTTGGATGCGCCTGGAAGACCTCTACAGGGAGGGGACTGGAAGGGATCCTTGTCAGATGCCCGAACTACCTCAACTGGCTCTCTTCAAGATGAAGGAGCAGCAGCTCAAATTCAAGGTCCCTCCAGATGCCTGAGCTACTCACCCTATCTCTAAGACTGAGCCCAGTTACCCTCCTGAGGAATGTCCTTTTGACCGCTTGAACCCACAACCCCATTCCTTTTGTCATTACCCAGAAATCATGACCATAGTTGAGGGTTGGAAAAAAGATGACCAGTAAATTGACAGCTTTGCTTTTTGACTCAGCTTCAGAGACTTCCCCCCCACAAGCAAAGAACCATGGCCTTGGACTAGGAGGTGGTGACCCTCCCGACTGCTTTGCACGTAGAAGCCAACAGAAGCACATCATCTGCAAAAAGCAGAGATGAAATTCAGTGGATCATTTCAATGTAAACATGACCTTGGACTACCAGCCAGGGTGAAATAACTACCCCATCACTGCTTAGGATGGTCTATAGATGCATTTGCAGACCAATTAATTGGTTGATGAGTGGGGGTAATATCAGTCGACAGTTTTTCTTTGGCTGGCAACAGCCACAGCTGTGACATCCCTATAGCTCTTCTTGGAGATCAGATATATTTGAGGTAGTCCCAGCAGTTTTTTTGAGAAATGTCAAATCTGTTGAGTGAAACCAGACAATTTAGCAGAGAGGGTTGTAGGAAAATTTTTTCTTCTATCCTTTCTCAACCAAACATGAGTTTCTAATCTAAAGTGTTTGTACTACAGGAACAGAAAAAACGAAACAAAAATGCAATAAAGAAGCAGCAAAAAGGCTGAGAGTGTTTGAATTGTAGAGATATCTGACAGAGAAAAGAAAGACTTAGAAAAGTCTTTGACCACATTGATTTTAAGAAGTTTGTGCCTGATCTTATTTTGAACTGAATCAACACCCAGAGGAACAAAGTGATTTTAAAAAGTTTGTTAAAAGCCCTGCAGCTGTTTTTTTTTCCCCTCCAGACTGAAACTAGAGGTCAAAGCAGCGTTTACTGAAGCCCATGATTATAGGAGCTATCTTTAACCCTGTCAGAGCCAGCGGAGTACAGACGAGGTTTGAGCCTGAGTCGTTGATCACCTGCAGCGGAGCAGACTGACCCCTGTTGACCTGATGAGTGAAACACAGACTTTGCGTGATCCTCGGCTCTCAAATGCTCGCTCTAACCGGCTGCCAAGGCGCTCTTCTGTAGTGCTGTGAGAATTTGGTGGAAACACAGAACAAACTGAACTCCCCTGTCTGTTGTTTATTCAGATTTATTCAGCAGAATTAACCGAACTCACTCAGCATCCAGTGCTGATTTATTTCGGGCGTTTGGGAGCTGCTGTCAGTGAGGAGTGAAATCAAAACTACTGGCAACACTTGTGAGAGCAAAACAGAGCTGTAACGTTCGTTCATTACAAAGAAATAAACCCACTTTAGTTTTGGACAACCCTCACACACATTTGTTTTTACTTTGACTCACATTTTCACTCCCTGAACGGTTTAAAAGCTCAAGGTTGTTGTCTCCAATGTGGCAACTGTTCCTGAGTGGTGTGTGGATCCAAGTTGTGCATGTTTGCTATCAGAGGACATTTTTACAGAACATTTATTCATCAAGTAAAAGGCTCCATATGTCACTCTTATACCTGGAGATTAGGGAGAAGTATTCAAAAGTATATATGACCAAAAGTGAATAAACTGGCATCAAAATAGATGATGATAATCCAAAAACATATTTGTATACTAAGATTTCTGGCTTTGTTACTAATAACGACATGCTTCAAAGTATTTGAGAGGGGTCTGGCTGCAGACCGTACATCTCTGAAGGCCTCTCTCAGATTTTTTATCTAAGACACCGTATACCTAAGAACGAAAATTCTGTACTTTGGCGGTACAACATATTTCCCGTTTTAGATAAAAAGAAAAGGTTCTAATCTAGGATTTAATCATTTATAAATAAATAAACACATTTTAGAGTTAATTACATGAACATTAGCTTCATAAATAATGGTATTACATAAACCAGTGTTGTTTTAGCAATGTAAGCTTCTGCAAATGTAGCCAAAGCTAATGTAGCTACATAGATAATGTAGATATGTAGCTTACATAGCTATGAGTTTAGCTTTATAAGTTAGCTTCATCGTTAGATTAGCTAAGTAGCTCCATTATCCATAGTTAAAGTAGCTTTAGGAACATGAGATTTAGCAAATGTAGCTAAAGCCTACTTAGCAATGTAGATAATGTAGATATGTATCTTACATAGCTGCTTTGTAAGCTTAGCTCTTGCTTAGTTTGCCACATAGCTACATTAGCTACATAACTCCATTATCCATAGTTGAAGCAGCGTTACTGTGAACTTTAGCAAATGTAGCTAAAGCTTAC
Organism: Cheilinus undulatus; assembly: GCF_018320785.1. NCBI lineage: Eukaryota > Metazoa > Chordata > Actinopteri > Labriformes > Labridae > Cheilinus > Cheilinus undulatus. The sequence continues at coordinate 40,904,716 of NC_054868.1, forward strand.
TTAGCTATGTAAGTAACATAGATAGCTTACCTAGCTGTTTTGTGAGCTTAGCTTTTGCTACGTTGGATACATAGCTAAATTAAGTTGCAATAAAGTAGCTTTGGCAATGTGAGCTTTAGTAAATGTGGCTGAAGCTTACTTAGCTAAGTAGATAATGTAGATATGTAGCTTACTTAACGTATCTTGTGAGCTTTGCATTAGCTATGTCAGCTATGTTAGCTACGTAGCTTACACAGCTAACATAACTACATAAAGTGTGCTTGTTGAGTGTTTTCATGAAGGACAAGCTTTTTCCCTGTAGGCAGACTGTTTACTCAGCTTCATTACATGTTTTGTAATCAGATTTTGCAGGTAAGGCTTTGAACTTTGAACTTTTGGTATCCTGACTGTTACTGTAGCCCTTATCCTAACTTTAAACAGAACTTTAATCAGATCTAGTCTTGAGAGTTTGAGCATGTATGCCGATTCGTCTCAGATGAATGGACTGTGGGAGTGACCAGTCCGCAGCCAGACTGTCTTGCAATATTTAGCTCAGTTGCTAGGATTAGCAGAGTTGGGAGAGATCCACTCCTGCTGGCAGTCATAGGATTTCTGGACCTGTCAGCCCCAAATATTTGATCTCTGAAAACAACAGCCCTGCCTTTATGACATTCTGTCGAGGTAATACCATGACAAACCGAAAAAAGGAAATGTGACTGCCATAAGTATTAGCATCAGGCTAACATATTATTCATTGTAATGCTCAGATAGAACAGCAAATACAGTAGAGAACAGAGTGTTTGTTTACAGTCTCCTTCCCTGATATGGTCTAGCCCTGTTGTGCTTCCTTATATTATCATATTAGTTGGAATGGTTCATCAAATACCTGTGTGTACTCTGTCATGTCTGTTGGTCAGTTTATGGCACAAATTTATGGCTCCGTGATCGCTTTATCCAACATAAGTGATCATTTTAGTAGACAAAAACATCTTGTAGTCTGACCTTGACTTTAAAGTACCCATCCATCCATTATCTCTACTTCTTATCCTGACAAGGATCCCTGACCAGTCAATCAAAGGGGTGACACATAAAGAGCAAACTGCCTCCGTCACCCTCATACCTACAGACAATCAAGAATCACCAGTTAACCCAGTGAAGAAGGCAGAGCACCCACAGAGAACCCATAGAAAGGCCTTCTCTAACAGATTGGAACCTTCTTGCTGTGAGGAAACAGCACTGACTACTGCACCATGAGCAGCCTGAAACTAAGTTTATATCTGAGCCAAAACCATAATCCTCTGAATTAAATGTTTTCTGTCTGGCTCTGACCAAATCTTCGCCATTGGATGTCAAAGAAAATAGATTTCTGGTTTCAGCAGAGATTTATAAAAGTTTTGGAAGGACTGAAAACAAACTCTGGTAAGTAGAAACTTGAATTAGAAAAATCTCGTTCATCTCGTTATTTGTTTCATTGTGGGGTTTTGATTACTCGGAAGTCACATCCATTTCTGCCTTTTAATCATTTCAGCTCCTGTTTGGAAACAAAAAAAGTGTTTCTGCCTTTTGTTTTTTCTTTGTCTAGACAGCTGCCAGTACCCCACAGGAGAGACAAAGAGCAGGAACTGTGAGCAGGATGCACTTTCCTACACAACAAATAATCAAACCGTGGCCGTGACTGGCACCTAAAGGTCCCCTTTGATTTGAATACAGCAACGAAACAATCGTCCATTGTTTATTCTGTTTCTGCTGAACTCACCTCATGGTGCTGAGAAAACAATACATAAATGCATGGAAAGAGACTGTTTTTAGTAAAAGGGGTGAAGTACTTCTTCCCTGTCACATTATCACCCACAGGCCTATATGAAAGGTTTAATCCCTGATGGATGACTCTTAAGCTCATTTGAAATAATCATCACGTTCCCTCTCGTCACCCTTGACACCTCACTGGACAGATAAATTGTTTGTTTGGCCTCTACACCTCCGATCCCACCACCCGGTTCCACTTATGACAGCTCCTTCTCTCATACTGACGGATAAACTGCACAAAAACATGACTCACTTTGTTCACAAGAGGAAAACACTCAGACTTATTTTGTGCACTTTTGCAAAAAGCTAAATTCCCATTTGTGTTTGTCATCACTTCTTTCTCCCTATGATGATCCATCCAACTGTCAATTTGCAGCATGATTATTTCACCAGTTTGCTTTGGGCCTGTCACAATAAAAAGGCCACAGTGAGATATGCAGATTCATCACAAAACACAACAACTTAAGCAAGTTTTAAGGCAGCGTCCTATCAGTATGCTGACTCTAGAATTGTCCAGCAGAGCTCTTGTTCATGAGGAGGAGGAAACTCTACAAGGTCTGTGTAAATTGTTCAGTATTGTTCTTAAGAAATGCAGTATCCTGTGATCAATTAACAAACATTAAAGTGTGATAAAAGGGATACTTCAGTATTTTTGAAGACCGGTTGTATAAGGTACAGTGCTATCACCCCTTGGATGTGTTACATTTCTAATGAGTTTATAAATCCACCATATTCAATACAATTTGGCTTTACTGACATTAAAAAAAAGCTTTTTAATATAAAACTGAGAACCGATTTCTACAAATTGCTGTCAAGTAAATAAAAATATGTAATAAGATAAGTGAATGCATAAATATTCACTCCCTTCAAGTCAGTATTTAGAAGATGCATCTTTGGCTGCAATCACAGCACTGAATCTAAGTGGATTGTTCTCAATTAGGCTTGCACATCTGGACACTAATTTTACTCCATTCTTTTTTGCAAAACTGCTCAAGCTCTACCAGGTTGCACAGGGATAGGGCCCTTTTCAAGTCCAGCCACAAATTCTCTTTTGGATTGAGGTCTGGGCTTTGACTCGGCCACTCCAGGACATTCGCCTTGTTGGCTTTAAACCATTTCTGTGGAGCTTTTGCTGTGTGCTTCAGGTCATTGACTTCCTGGAAAATAAATCTTCTTTCAAGCTGTAGTTCTCTTGCATACTGAATAAGATTGTCCTCCAAGATTTTCCTATATTTTGCTGCATTCATGTTATCCTCTAACTTTACAAGCCATCCAGGGCCAGCTGCTGAGAAGCATCCCCACAGCGTGATGCTGCCATCACTGTGCTTCATAGTGGGGATGGTGTTTTTTGATGTGGAATGTTTGGTGTCAATAAGCACCCTACTGGTCTCATCAGACCAAAGAACTTTCTTCCACTTGACCATGAAGTCACCCACAGGCCTTTAGCGAACTCTAGTCCAGATTTAATATCTTCAACATCTTTTTCTTCAGCACTCTCCCATAAAGCTTTGACTGGTGAGGAACCTGGGCAACAGTTGTTGCATGCAGAGTCTCTCCCATCAGCTGCTGAAGCTTGTAACTCCTTCAGAGTAGTCATAGGTGTCTTGGTGGCCTCTCTCTCTAGTCTCCTTCTTGCCCAGTCACTCAGGTTGTTTTCGCACCCCATAGTCAGGGGGACTCAGTCCGTTTTGGAATGGAAATTGTAACAATGTTGCACTTTCCTTTGGTGTGGTTTGCATTCTTACTGCTCTTTGTCAAACGGACCAAACCGTCTGAACACCTACAACCTCTGCCCGCTAAGGGCGCTGTCGTCACAAATGGCAACCAAGAAGAAAAGTCGGTGTAGAAGAAGACAAAACCGGGAAATCCAGCTCCTTCTGCTGGTCTTTTTTCCACATAAACAATGAAAAAAACACAGAATTACGTTGTCTTGGGGTTTCTGCTCTTGCATTGGGGCATAAGGAGCAGCCAGCGAGATGGTGAGCTGTCCAGCATGTCGTTCTTTACATGAGACGAATAAATAAGCACTGACTATGACATGTTGCTATGGCTACACTGACGCCAAGCAAGTTACCGACATGTATTTGAGTGTATTAAATCACAGATAAATGCTTATAACATGACGCTTTATGCCAATTCCTGCCTTTGGTCCACAAGTTGGTCCGCTTTGCTTTCACACCTCAAATAAACTGCACCAGGGTTCGTTTGGAAGCGGACCGTGACCCCCTGTTTTCAAGCGGACCAGAGTCCACTTGTTTGGTCCGCACCAGAGTTCGTGTGAGCTTTCACACCACTCCAAACGAACTGGACTACCCGGGAAAATGGACTAGAGTTTGTTTAAAGCAGACCAAACGGCTCTGGTGTGAATGCGCCCTCAGTTTGTGAGGACAGCCTGATCTAGGCAGATTTACACCTGAGCCATGTTCCTTCCATTTCCAGTGATGGATCAAAAAAAAAGAGACAGAGAGCCTGTGATTTGGCCCTCTGTGTCACTGCAGACAGGAACCACTTTGAATAATGATACATAATAGATAATAACCCTGTTATTATACACACATTTGTATCTCAAAATTTGTGAGAAATAACCATTTTTGGCCTAGAAACAGTCGACTGCTTAAAAAAGGAATCACACACCAAAAGAGTTGTGTTTCTATTTTCACTGAGTAAATTCTAACCTCGAGGTGCCTCCTGAGAGCACAGTTAACATTTTCATGACTTTGCCCACATTATACTGAAAAAAGGAAAATGCACAAAAATTCATTGGTTATGCTTTGAAGGAGCCATGCTGCGTGAACGGCTTTCTTCTGGACTGCAGCATTCAATGGTTAAGAAGATGAAGACATGAAAGATTAGCACATGTGTCTGGAAAAAAAAATCATCATTCCAGGGCTGCAAAAGCTGAGGTTATTTAAATTCAATTTTTTTGGCCAAATCCTCTTCATTTCATGGCCATCCCCAAACATGTAAGACTGTAAAAATGATGAAAATGTTGCAGGTTTCTCTGATTTTCATACTGTGTCAGGAAATTAAGCTTCTGGTTACAGCTCTGTCTGATGAGGAAACCCTTTATGTTTACATATTTATGATTATTTCCCCCACAGGACACATTTTCTCTCTGTAATAGTCTCACCAGAGGATGGAGGTGTTGAGGTTATACAGCAGTATATTTTCATTATGTACAGCTTGACACCTCATATCAGTGTTTGTTTACAACCAGAGCTCTCAGATAAAGAGAGATTGGTCTGTTTGAGGTTGAAACAAGCCGTGACCTTGTGCCCTCTGGTTGTTTTGTTGCATGATTTGTTTTCTTTCCCGCTCATTTTTTTGCCATTCCACAGCATACCATAACTATATAGTGACAAAATAGAGAAAAAAGTTCATTAGAAGATGAACTGGTGCTCAACCTCACACAACTCTGTCACCATTTTTACCTTGTAATGGCTGATGGTCACTGTAGCAGATCTTAAGTTTTCATAATATTTTTGGGGGTATTTTTGCTTTCTTTCCATCAATAAAACTCTTCAAATTTACAATCAAGTTCAAAATGCATGCATTTAAAGTTATGATACACTGTATGAAGAAAAGTATTTAGCAACATCTGTTTTTTATTTAATTCAGGTGTTCTAATCAGACCTGTTACCACAGGTGTATAAAATCACGCACCTTGCCACACAGTCTCCATTTGCAAACATTTGTGATACATGCATACCACCTTTGCAATAAGACCAGTCATGAAATTTCATCCCTGCTGAATACTCCACAGTCAACAGTCAGGGATATTATTAGAAAGTGGAAGCATTTAGGAACAACAGCAACTCAGCCATGAAGCAGAAGACCATGTAAAGTCACAGAACTGGGCTCTGAGCTTGACGACTGCTAAAGCATATGGGGCGACTGTAGCCCAGAGTGTAGAGTCGGTTGTCTCGCAATCGGAAAGTTGTGGGTTCGATCACCAGGTGTCTTGCCGTAGGTGTGTCTTTGGGCAAGACACTCCCACTACTTTGTTTCTGGTGTTAATGGGTATGGATGCGTATGAATGGATTTAGCAACTGTAGCAATCTCTGCCATCAGTGAATGAATGAGTGAGTAAACCAAGTGCAAGAGCGCTTTGAGTAGCCAAGATGGCTGGAAAAGCTCATTTACCATTTACCATGGTAACTGATGCTCTGCCCTGCTGACTCTATGGCTGAAGAGTTCTGAATTTCCACTGGCATTAGCACAAAAACTGTGCATGGGTTCTCATTGCTGAGCAGCTGCATGCAAGCCTCATATCACCAAGTCCATGCCAAGCATCAGATCGGGTGGTGCAAACTGTGGAAACCTGTTCTGTGGAATGGCAAATTACGCTACTCTATTTGGCAGCCAGACAGGACAGTCTGGGTTTGGTGGATACCAGGAGGACGTTACCTGCCTGGTAGAGGAGGGATAATGGTATGGGGCTGTTTTTCAGGGTTTGGGCTAGGCCCCTTATCTCCAGTGAATGGCAATCTTGATGCTTCAGCATACCAAGACATTTTAGACAATGCTAAGCTTCCAACTTTGCGGCAGTAGTTTGGGGAAGGCCCTTATCTATTCCAACATGACTGTGCCCCAGTGCACAAAGACTATAAAGGCATGGTTTGATGAGTTCAGAGTGGAAGAACTTGACTGGCCTGCACAGAGCCTTGACCTCAACCCCATCGAGCACCGAAACTGGAACAGAGATTTCAAGCCATAGTTTTGCCAGCAGGTAGTCAACCATAACTGTCTTTATCAGACTAGTTTCCCTTTTTTGGATGCCACTAAGCATGTGAAAAATGACTGGTTTCAGACTGGGTGCATGTCAGTTGCATGATAGCTGTCATTGCTTGATTTTCATGTGTGCATGCATGTTAACAAGTCAGGGCTGTCAGCAGGGCTTGACATTTACACCCGCCAACAAGCCAAATATGGGTGGATTTCGGCCGTGGCGGGCAGCAGCGTGAGTTTAGCTAGCCACGATGGCAGGTTGAATTTATCAGTGTCATAACTCATGCTTCACCTTGAAAGTTCTTGTCTGTTAGCCCTTATGATTTAGGCTTGTTACAGAGAGGCCGTTTGGCACATAAAGGCTCAAATTTCCCTCAAAATTAACCAAAAAGTGGCTGGTCTCTTCATTTGTGTGTTTTTACGCAGAGCCAAGGGCTTTGATGCTGTATGACACACATAAATGCGATACACACATATTTAGACACACATACGCACTGACTTGCTGGTAATGTAGACTGTAGGCTTCTATCTGTTTAGGGAAAATGTTTCCGAATGTTGGAGGATAAACTCAGACCTGAACTTTCTCCTTCTGTTTTAAAGCATCTCTCTATCCATGGAGAATCAGCACGTCAGCGCTGGTTATGTGTGTGTGCGCTCCAGCTGTGTGTCTCTGTCGCTCGTGCGAGCCCGGGTGTGCAGTGTGTCTGAATATTGTTTGATTAATACTCCATCTATATTCTTTGTTTGTTGAGGGTGATCTAAATGGTAAAACCTCTGCAAATGTGCGCATACTTTAAATGTTATTGAAACCTTTTAAATGTTTGTATATTCAGGGTATATTATAGATTTGCCATATATCGAAAATTAACGGCTATAAAAGATGAGAGAGGGGTGCAGGTGGCCTAGTGGTTTAAGGTGCGCCCCACATGCATGGACGGCTGGGGTTCGAATCCGGCCTGAGGCCCTTTGCTACAAGTTTCTCCCCTGGTCTTGTCCCTGTTTCCAACTCTGTCCACGGTTCTCCTCTGTTAAATGGGGGCACAAAAATTCCCAAAAATAAATCTTTAAAAAAAATATAATAATAATAATAAATAAAAGAAGAGAGAAACTCCAAAACGTTCAATCAGTTCACTGGGGCAGTGAATAACAGAGGCAGAAGGATTAAAGTCTGTAACTGATCACTGAGGAGTAAAAGAGAATTCAACTAAACTGTGTTTTTTTTTTGCTTCTTATGTTATACATTAGACAGTCCAGTTGTTTAATGTTCTCCAAATGTGAGCTTCACACACCAAATGTAAGTAATCAATCATTTAAACAGATATTTTAAATATTTTTAGACACTCTTATGAAGACATTTCCACCATACAGTTTAAAAGAGAATAGAGCAGAGGACAGGAGGAGTTGGGCACAACATTCTCTGGTGGAGATCTGTCAGAGTAAAAATTTGAGATGTTCCTGTGTATTTTTACCTAATAAACATTCAATTAACAGTATTTTAATATTGGCATAAACTTAATATCCATTGAAGAAAATAAAATCTAAGAGTTTTGACTCTTACCCGCAATTTTCACATGGGACGACTGCGCGGCACACCAAAGCACCGCAGGTTTGGTCTGACCGAAAGTGAGCGACTTTGCCCACTGGAAGCGAGTCTAAAGCGCTGCGCCACGGTGCGCAGCCCTGATCAGCAGGGAGAGATCACAGGAGATCTGCAAGTTCCCGCAGGAATAGTATGTCAACAGCGGACGATTTTACCTTTTGGGGTTAATTTATCATCCTTTCCGGTATAAGTCCATGATATTATTGCTTCCTCTATTAGGTGAGTACATTAGGAAGTTAAAAGGTTAATGTTTGCTTAAAGGATCTGTGGTTTTATGTAAAATTCTTTGACTAAATGTCCTCAAAAGTTAACTTTTCCTCATCAAAGATGCTGTTGTAGCTCTGTGACCTGCTGACCTCTTGGTCACCCTTTGCTCTCGCTGCAGGATGAGACATAATGTTGATATAGTGGTGATTTATGATCAGGAGTCCATGTATTGCATGGTATTTTGAAAGAACCGGATATTCTATGCTTGTGACTTCCTCTTCTGGAGCTTTCTGATTGACGGGTATTGACGCGGTTTGGCAGCGGCCGGCGTTGGAAATAGACCTGCAGAGTATCTTGAATGAAGAGGAGTGGAGTGTCGGTCCAGGCACGTGTCACTGACGGTCTGGAGTGCCGGCTGTGGAAATGCTCTGATAGACTAGAGAGGGAGCGATGTGCTCCGCAGTATGATTTGCTGGCCTTTAGCGGTGCGTTCGCTGTATGTGGAAATTGGAGGTTAGATGACTGTCCCCAACAGTGAAGTATGACACACATCTCTGTGGTGTGCTGTGTACAGGGAGAAGTGCTTTATTAAGAGGAGAGCTGATAATAATAATATTGATGAAGGAAAGTAGAGCATGTGTGTCATATCATTCTCTTTGTACAAAATTTGTCATATAGCTCATAGTTTCCAAACATCAAAGTTGTGGCTAGTGGAAATACCGAGGGGCTAGTAAGTTTGCAAAACCATTTGCCATCGTGGCTAGTGATTAAAACAGTTAATGTCAAGCCCTGACTGTCAGACTGCATGCATGAGTGCCACCTCTCACACTCAGGGAATCAAGAGAATGGAAGAGTAGCTTCATTTTTCAGCTAGCTGCATGAATCTTTTGGCCAAAATGATACCTCGAGATCCATAATTACCTTGTTTTAGCACAATGCTAGAAATGTGACAGCAGGGATATAAAGACAACATGCAGAATGAAAACCAAGGCGTGCAACTCAGATCCATCAGGAAAAACGTACCCAGTCTGAAACAGGCATTACTTTTGAAACTACTGCCAGCACTTACAGCTCATATCAGGAGTCTTGTGCAGTTTGCGTTAAATGAAATGTACTAAGGCTCATCCACTTTACCAAAAAAGCTTTTAAAAAGCTGTCAAAATAGTGCCCGTGGTTAGCACACTTGTTAGCAGTACCTCCCCCTCATTCACTGTGCTCTGCCTCTGTCAGGTTTGAGGATTATGCAGTATGAACAGTGACATGCTGGTGAACCTTTGGAAATTTGACATGGCTCCAGGAAACATCATAAAACTCTTTTAAATTCACTCTTCACACTCTTCAGCTCCATCACTTTTCTCCTCACACCTTACAAACTGCAGGTAGCTGACAAAGTGTAGAAAAGCTGTTTCCACTGTAAAGAGTCTAAATATGAAATGAGGTCATCCCAAACACTAGTAAATAATACTTTTCCCGTTTGGCCTTTGACTTCATTGGATCGGACAGCTGAGGAAGATGGGAAATTAGAGCGTGGATGATACGCTGCAGTTGGTCACAGGTGAGTGTTGAGCCAGAGATCAGCTGGTTGAGGACTGAGGATTCTGAATATGAGGCACTGCTCTATAAACTGAGCTAAACCAGACCACCATTAATAATTAATGAAGAAAGGATTTACATATACAGATGCCCAGCCCTTATTAAACCAGTGCTCTATTTTAGATGCAACCAGTCGTCCTGATTTTGTTCAGTGCTGACCCCTTCAGCTACTCCAAATGTTAATGGTTATGGACTGCACTTACTGAATAGAGAGCTTCAGAAGCCAGTCAAAAATTCAAAGCACTTTAGACTCAACACACATTTACCCTTCCACTCAAATATTCATACCTCAATAGCAGAAGCTGCTCAGATCTAACTAGTCAAATCTACACATGTATTTATTGTATTTACACTGGGTCAATATTTAGTATGCATTCTCTCACATATATATTTCCATAAAGCATTTATTTGATATTTCTGTCGTCACAAACCACGCCCACTTTAACTACCACTGCGTACATTACAGCACGTTCATGTGAATAAATAGGGGCTGTCATAAGACTAAATGTTTTAGCTTGATTAATCTTAATTCAACTATTTTGCATTATAGAAGTTTTTTGTCATTTTTGCATTTACCACTGTCGCAGACTAGGGTTTAATTGACTTCCTGTTTGGATGCAGACCTGCATTCATTGGAAGATAGCAGATTTTAACATGAACTTAAACACAGAAAAAGGAATTTGGAAAAACGAAAATGATTTTTTTTTTTTTTTTTCTTTTTAAGTGAAATGAGATTTTAAAGAGCAGCAGTCTTTTGCATCACTGTGGCTGCAGGAAGTGGCTTAACCTCTGCAGTGGAGTTGAAAGGGGCAATAACTATTTGATTATTCATGATTAAGAAAAATTTGTACACTAATGTGTTGACCTAAATTAATTATGATTTATCACGATTAATTGGATTAATCTTAAATGGCCTGTATTTTTTTCATTAAAAATAAACTGTTGCACGATTCAAACTTTTGGTGCGTTAAAGCCTCAAAAAGAAGATGCATCTTCTAAACTCACAATTTGTGCACCATTGCATCTTCACAAAGCTACTATCGTTTGCAACAAAAGGCAGATCCACCTTGCAAATCCAATAGATTGGCCAGATTTTATATCCACCATCAGATGAATCTATCAATCAAACTTTGAATCTGATACACTTGTTTCTGATCAGAGAATGGCTGACCGATCAGAGCCATTTGAGGAGGACGTGGAGCGAGCTACAGGCATGGTTTAGTTAAGTGCAACCATGTAAAATGCAAGTCTGCACTTGACTATTCTTGACTATGCATTGCCGTGTTCAGTTATGCCTCAACCACCTTCAGGCACAGTGGAGTCCCCGGTCTCTTGCATCTTTATTTTAGGGGCTGCAGGCTGAAAAGGTTGAGAACCCCTGAAATGATGACAGCTAGGGATGCCATCAGTTATGGCTAAATCCGGATATCAGATTCATTGGTGCAAAATTTACAAGTCACTTAAACTAATTATCCACCATTTACTATAAATAAATGTTTGAAATGAAACTGTAATGATGCCTCCCTGCACACCTGCTTCAAATGATGGCCGCTGCCTTCCTACCAGAGCTTTCCTACAGCACTTCACTGGACATAAACATGAGAAGCTTAGCGATAAGAATGTGCGGCAGCATTTTGCAATAGTAAATGTAAACGAAGTTGTATATAGGCTTTTGAGGGTTATACTCATGTCTAACTACTCAACTGAAATGATGTTAAACCACATTAAGCACAATATTACTCTGCAAAGAGGAATGAAGGCTGGCAGAGCTAGCTGCTAACTTTAGCGACACTACTCAGAATATCAGTCTCTCATCACATATTGTACCAAATTCCCCAGTCTGGCACAGAGAGGGCAGCCCACAGTGCACCTGGATCCTTGAGGGGTCCTTATCTAAGCATACAGCACACTGTGGCATCTCCATTAGCAGTTGAGTCATGCATGCATGCGTTTTCGTAGGTTTTTGGAGGTTTATCGTAGATGCAGACAAGAGCAGGTGGTACCTGATAATCACTGCAGTTCTCTGATACCCAGATAGCTAGTTCTGATCATGTCAGATGAGTGGATACAACTATGTTATAACTTATTTTGTTTTTTTAAGTTCTTGCTAGTGAAAGTGTGGAACTTAACCTACGAGGCGTCTCCCATGACGAACAGAAGGTGTTACACCTGTTCAGTAAGTCAGCGAGCTGCACGCTCACTGATGGAGGGTTTGAAAACACACTCTCACTCTACATCCAGAGATTTTCAACAGCATTCATTGTGGCTAACCATCCATGAGAGCAACCAAAGAAGTTAAAGTTGAGGGGGAGAGTGGAAGGAGCAGTTTGAGAGAGGTCCAGAGTGTCTGTCTGCAGACAGCCACACACTCTGCTGGAGTATTTTAGATTTATTGGCTGTTGTCATTTAAAAAAGGAACACATTTATCAATTTTAAAAAGCTGACATAAATTCTTGGCTTTTGGCAGTGAGAGGGGTTCTTTCAAAACCCTTTTAAACCCCCCTGGCTTCTGGCATGAGAGCCCTCACCCGCTTATTGATCAGAGACTAGGACAGCATTCATTTACTGGGAATGTGCATTAAAGTTTGGGAGTGTTAGGATTTAGCCATAGTTTAGGGTTATGAAATGGCACCTGAGGTAGCCAATCAGATTTCAGAGCAGCATCCCAATGTCACTCCAGGCCACATCCTGAAAATGCCTCTGCTTAGGGAGCAATTTGCCCAAGGACACTTTAACATGTTGACTGCTAGAGCTGGGGAGAGAGGACAACCTGTTTTGTGACTGAGCCGTACTCGCTGTGGCAGAGAGCCTCTGGTTATGAAAGTTTCATGAAATCATTTGCCACACTAGACTTCCTACTCAGTCTCTATCCAGTCTGCTGGTCTCTGCAGGTCCTCCTTTGAAGAGCTTCAATAAAAAGGTTCATGTGTGCTCACGGTAAAAAAAAAAAAAAAAAAAAAAAAAAAAAAAAACACCTCCTGCAACAACATGAACAGAATATAATCCAAAAGCTAGAGATGAATGTTTGGTCATTTTATAGCAGCACAGATACACAGAAGTTATTAAACTTCCATCTTCATTCTAAACGTCAGAGCTCCACTGACTGCTGTAGACATTTATTTTCTATCCACACACCCACTGACAGAGCCTCTCAGTGTGGCTGAAGGCTGCATCACCCCTTGACATCCTCATCTCTAAAGGCAGGTGATAACACTAATTGAAACCGAGCCTCGTTGCCAGGACACCTGCGATAATGACTAAACAGCGAACACAACTCCCACAATTCACAGCAGGAGTCTGACATCGAAATATCAAACCCAGCTCATTTCTATCAGACACAGAGTCAGGCATTTAAGCAGCTGAGTGTATTGTGTTTACAAAAGCATCTCCAGAGCTCTCTTCACTGTGAAGAAGTTTTTATTCAGTCTGCATTCAGAGCAACTTTAACTGGGTCAAAACAAAACTCTGAAATTAGAAAAAAAATCATTAAGGAGTTATTATTACAGAGATTTAAAAGCTGGTGATAGCAGAGTTCTATGTTTACAGTCTACCACTAAGAGCTTTGGCTATAAACTATATAAAAACTTAGAATTTAAAACTTTTTTGCAAATGAGAAAAAGGTCAATTGACTTCATCAGCCTACATGCAGCTCCTCTACTAATGCATCTACTGAAATCAAATGTGATTTTACTGAATAATAAAAGGCATAAAGTAAAAAAAAAAAGGGCTTTTCTTACAAAAGAAAATACATCTCCATGAACAGCTATATTTAAATGTACATTATGTAGAGTTCTCACAATTAGATATCTACAGAGATTAGAAAATGACTACTGCAATGTCATATACACATTAGCTAGCGTCTTACAACACCTCAGATATTTCCAACAGTCTTCAAAGCCAGACAATTCCTTAAATTCTACAGATGTAATGTTGCATTGTGACAATCACCAACAATGACAATGTATCCATATGCATGTACTTCAACATGGAGTTGACCGCCTTTCACAGTTATAACAGTCTCCTCTCCTCTCATAAGGCTTTCCACAAGGTTTTGGAGTATTTCTGTGTGGATTTGTTCCCATTCATTCTGAAGAGCATTTAAGAGGTCAGGCTCACAATCTCTGATCCAGTTCATCCAAAGGTGCTTGATGGGGTTGACATCAAGAAGAACTGTGATGCCACCGTTGCAATAAGACGGATCATGAAATTTCATCCCTGCTGGATACTCCACAGTCAACTATGAGTGGTATTATTAGAAAGTGGAAGCTTTTAGGAACAACAGCAGCTCAGCCATGAAGTAGAAGACTGGGTAAAATCACAGAGTGGGATTAATGACTGCTAAGGGGCATGGTGCGTAAAGGTCACCAACGCTTTGCTGATTCCTTAGCTGAAGAGGTCTGATATTCCACTAGAATTAATATAAACACAAAAAAAAACTGTGTTGTGGCTGACACTGGACTGCAGAGCAGTAGAAGCCAGCGGACACAGGGAGAAAGTTACCTGCCTGACTTTATTGTGCGAACTCTGAAGTTTAGTGAAGCAGGGATAATGATATGGGGCTGTTTTTCAGGGTGATGTCTAGGCCCCTCATCTCCAGTGAAGGGCAGTATTAATGCTTCAGCAGACCAAGACATTTTGGATAATGCTATGCTCCCAACTTGTTTTGGCAACTAACATCCCCCACTCCCACGTGTCATGTAATGAAGGAGAAAAGCTGTGAAAAGTGGTCTTCCTGGTTAATGCTGATGATGATACCAGACCACTTTGTCAGTGGCTTGCGGCAAGAAACAGTAAGGGTTTATAGCTTTTAAACACATTTTCTTCCTCATATCATCCACTTGAGGCTGATATAAGCAGCCTCCTGAACTGTATATTGTTAACTTATGAAATGTCCATACAGTGGTTTGGATTGTTTACATACAACATGAGCACGAATTGCACGGTCCTAGGTGCTGAAAAGAAAGAGTAAATTCTGACCCCTGGAGCAAAGATTTAAGTTAATAGCCCAGTAAAATTGTCAGTATCTCAGTGAAAAAGAATATTAAAGCATTAAAAGTGTTTTACAGTCAAATGAAAATGGGCCGAGCTAATGGTCGGTGTGAACTCGGCATTAGAACAGTTTATAGATAAGTTAACTCAGTAAATCAGAGTAATTAAAGTCAGCTTTAAGACTCAGGGCAGGCTATCCAAACACAAGAGCCCTTTATTGTTTCTTCTCTTATTACACCTTCTTCTTATTAAATATGGAGGATTTGACATTCTGTCGGTTTAAATTCTGCAGAAACCTCCTCTTGTAAATCTTATTTTACAGCTTTATAGTGTTGTTACAGTTTGCTTTCACTCTCTTGCTGTTTGTGTGTTTTGACCATGTTGTTCTTTTTCTTGTTGCTGTAGCCCATTTTCTTTCATTGATTTAAATCCTCAGAAAACACGTTAATGAGAAAACCCTCATTTAAAACAGAGCCAAGGAACAAAAATGGATCAGATTAAATTAAGGCCAATGTGTGTTGGGGATAACAGATTTCTTTTGTATGTAAATAAAGAGCTGTAATGAGAAGGATTCTCCACACAGTAGATATATCAGTATGTAAGCCTCATCAAAGGGAAGTTCTTGCTTAAACTGTTCTGTTTTTTGCAATTGAAATAGTGTTCCCGGTGCTGTATAGGCTTGAACATGACAAAAACTTGCATATTTGTCATTCTGGAGAATAAAAATAACTGATGCTGCAGCTCAACACATTGATCAATGCTAGCTGCCACTGTCCTACACTTTTTTTTCACCCTCCAGTCCTCGATCACGTCTGAAAGTCTATGAATTTGAGCAGCCACACTTAATGAATTTATTGTTCCGTTTTATGTATCCATCTAAATGTAAAATGCATATAACTCTTCACGCTGAATCTTGATGCTGTAAGACTTTTAACTTGCTGGAACCGTGGAAAGGAACATTAATGGACTGACCTCTTCTCACTTCTGGATCTGTTGGAAACCAGACTCTAATCACACACTATGATCCCATGCCTCCAGGGTGGTGTCCCGTAAATAATTAGTCTTCAGTAATTGTATTTATTTATATTGGTAATTATAATAGTAATTACTGATATTTAAACAATTACCAAAACCTAGCATTAAACCCAAACAACAGAATTATTAACTATATTTCCCTCCTGAAGTCAGTAGCTGCCTCTGACTGACTTTCTTGACACTGACTGTTGTGAATCAGTATTTATCTCGGAGTGTTTATGAAACTAATTTGACTTTGGTGTGTGACCTGCCGAGCTCTGATGAGTGTTTTTCTCACACATCTGCTCCTGACTGTGACTGAGCTGTTTTGTCTCTCCTTTTTCTCAGAACTTTCTCTTTTTTCCACACATTTCAGTGTGTTCCTCTGATTAATTACTGCAAAAGCGTCACACTATGCGTCTGATCAATCAGTCCCCTGGTGGGTTGAATCAAACAGGTCCTGATGCATCCCATCTTGTTATCAAAGTTACAAGATGACGGCTTAAACAATCACACACCCCCTCCCCGTTGTGTGATGCTGACTACTTTTCTCCGTCTTTACAATTCAAAACATGACTCAAACTTGTTTTCTTTGTTGCTGGAGAGAGCAGAGGCCTATAGGAGAAAATGTCAGAACTTTGCCTGAGTTTTTCCTTTTTTCTGTCAGTGGATTTCCTCACGGCTGACTAACAGATCAGCGATGCCACTCTCTTGTCACTCAGGCAGACAGCAGATGACAAACTGATTGGTGGCTGCCAAGATACGAGAAAAATAGGTCAGAAACTTGCTTGTTTGATAAAACCTCTCTTTGATTTTCTGCTCAAATGTTGTTTTGATTTTGTAAAGTGATACCATTGCCTCCAATATAAGGCAGCTAACTGTAGCGATAAACTAGCTGGCAAGTTCTTGTCAAAGAAAGTAGTAAATGTTGAAATCTGTCAGCCTATTCAGAATAATGGAGCAGACAAAAACCTTCATTATTATTTTACATACAACAAAATGAAGATCTGCTTGCACTACAAATGCACAACATTCATACATGTGCAGAAAACTGAACCTCTCATGATGAGCTGCACGTGTTTACACCCTGGCTTTAGCCTGACTTTTCTGCCAACCCACTGATAAATTTACCATGTGGATTTGAAGTGGGCTGATGCATTAAAATATGAACAAACTTTCACCACAAGTGGGCTGGAGGGTGAGAGGACATTTACATCCTGGGACAGCCATGTGAGCATAGACTTTTAAGCAAATAAAGCAAATCTGAATGTACCTGAGTTAACTAAAAAGTTTATTTTAACCAGCAGTCCCACCGCCAGAGGTTTGTTGGCATCTTAGAATGAAGTACAAGAGAGGAGTAGTAATGTGTTACATTTACTCCATTCTATGTACTTGAGTAGTTTTTTTTTTTTTTTTTTTTAAATCCTACTTCTGGGGGTAGTTTTTGAGCAAAGTACTTTTTACTCCTACTCTGTTACATTTCTGATTAAAAACGATACTTCTACTCCATTACACCAGGAATGCACTGGTCGCTGCTTTTACTTGTCTATAATTTATTTTCATGAAGTATTTTTTACACTCAGCAGCGTGAGGTAAAATCCTCAGCACCACAGAGTAAACGGAGGAGTGACCCCGCCCCCTTAACTATCAACAGTTGGAGATAATGACTGAAGATGTAATACCTGCGTCTCCTTCAGAGGAGCATGTTCATCCCTGGTCCAACATCAAGACTCTGCCTTTCAAACGATGAGGAACACCAGCCACATAATGCGCTGCTTACTGTGTCTACCTAAAACGGTGGAAATCTCACACTTCAAAAATAGCACATCATGACATGACATGACACATCATGACATGACATGATGTCACGTGTCCAATCACCTATGTAACTCTGCCATAAATGTGATTTTACACGCCATTAGTCAACGTTACGTCATAGGTGATACTATTTTTATGTGTGTGTGTGTGTGTGTGTGTGGTATATCTCTTATATCAGTTATAACCACCATGCTTATAACATGGGGCTAGTGTCTTTGGTTTTAATAAGTTTCAGTTAGTGATAATCAGTGATAATCAGGATAAAAATCATAATAATACATACAGTGGTTAACAAATTTATTAGACCACCTGTCATATTTGTCTCAAAGACCATCCAGCATCATGAAGTGCTTTAATGCGGACTCTTTCATTTTCAATGAGCTCTCCTCTTTTTTGAACAGGAATGAGGGATTTCAAACTGAATTCATCCTAATTTGAGCCAGCTCACTGGGCTTCTATGAGAAGTCAGATATTAATCAAGCATAACATTCAACCACTAAAGTTCATTTTTCTGTTCAGGAATGCAAGTAAATAACTATAATTTGACATATTAATCAAGAAATAATAATGTGCTTGACTATTTTTTTAGTTTTTTGTAAATAAGTACATTTGAAAATTCATGGATAACAATAATAATTATATTTTAGCATTAAAAATGTCATTCGGGTTAAAGAGCTTCTACATATTGGTTTATTAACCATTGCAGAAACATAAAAAATGATTTTGGTAATTACCAATGCTGTTAATTTAGGGCAGCTGTGGCATAAACCTTACTTTGGTTAGAGTTAGGGTGGTCTAATAAATTTGTTAAGCACTGTACCTTCACTGTCCTTTACTACTCTCTGTTCTAGGCATTGAAACACACAGGATACAAAAAGAGCACACACTCTCTGTGTGACGTTGGAAAGAAATGCAGATCCTCTGCATGAGCAGAGCTGCTTATGCGACGGCCTCCTCACAGCAGGTGTGACACAGTGACAGCAGCGTGTTGTGAGAGGTGAGCAGGGGAGAGGCGGACAGCCAGCTTCTATTTTTAAAGTCACTATCAGAGCCATCAGGAAGGTCATCTCAATGCAGCTACACTCTGCTCGCCTGCTGACTCCTAGGAGGGCTCTTAAAGCTCTCTTTGCACTGCTGTAGTTTCAGTCAAAGATGAAAAAAGCATATGTATGTAATATTTGAGAAGAAGTACAGTGTATAAAAAGGGACGTGCAGGGCCATCTGTCAGGGATGCAGCACTTTGGTTTAAAGTGGTGCTCTGTGGAGAAGGACGGGCTTGTTCTGACTATAATAGTATTTTTTCAAGACAGCACTGACTGAACAGTCAGGTGCACTGTCTCCCTGCAGGAACATTTGGTGCATTAAGACTATCAAGCATCTGTATGTGCAGAATTTCAACATTTTTCTCCCAGTAGCCAAAAGCTATCAAGCATCTCCCTTAGTTTTGAGATTAAAACTTTCCTTTAGTACAACAGAGCAGCTGATTTGCTGCTAACAACTCTGAGTATCCTGCATCGAATATGATGATGAGTATCTCCACGGGTGTGTCTCTGCACCATTGACTCCTCCATCTGAGCCCAGCTTTAGTTAATCTAACCTCGGTTACCTCGTGCTCTGCGAACTGTGGCTAAGCACCCTCTACTTTACACCCAGCACCCAATTCAATTAACTGCCCAACTGGAAAATGAGTGTTTGGGGAAATAAAGCACATAACAAGGAGGCAAAGAAACATTACTGGAGATGATGTGGTAGTATGCATTTGTTATGATTTGCTGGAGCGACACAGCCAGCAGAGTAAATGCTTTACAGCAGGAGGCATTCAGGGCACTTAGATATAATGGGAAAACAGAGGAATAACTTTATAGGGTTTAATATAAACGTGAAAAATACCTGCACTATACAGTGTGTTCCTGAACTGAAACAGAACAACAAAATGAGAAACAGAAAAAGTGTGTCAAGTCTCTGCCTCCAGGCAACAATATGTTTGGTTTAATAAGATTGTTGTATCTCATCAGGATATTTAGCATCCAGGAACACTGCCAAACTAAAAGAGAACATTAGAAGAACACAAATGAATCACCAGATGGATTCACAAAAATACTTACTGGGTATTATTTTTGCTGATATCTACAAGGTTGTACTGAGGCTATGTTCCTGTATCTGATTGTTCAGCAATATTATTTGTGTTCATGTCTGTATTCAGATATATACTAGATGTTGGCAAGCTGCTGAGTATGGATTAGTCCAAATAATCTATGGTGCTAAACCTTGTCGTCCCAAAGCCCTTAAAAATGCTCAAAATAAGCCTAAACTTTGTCTGAATAAAGCAAAGTGACTCTAAATAATAGAGGTGGGAATAAGGAAAAGCAGAGTAATGAAAGGTTTTAACAGTGGCTGACAGTATTTGGAAATACAAACTAAGTTCTCTGGCCTAAAGTGTAGAAAGATTTAAGTTCAAGTGAAGTAATTCTTTTAAGCATTGGCTTAAGATAGTGAAGCTAAAGCAAGTTACAGTCCACATAACTACTTCTCAAAAAGGTCTAATTTCAGGAAACATAACAATATAGTGTTGTTGATGTAGCTTCATTTGCTTTCGCTACGTGAGTTATATAACTACTGTACGTTTCATGTATAGCTAACGTAGATTTGGTAGTATTAGATATAGCGTCATAGCAATGTAAACTACATAACACAGCATCACCGTTAATGTATTAAGCGTTATTACATATGCCATTGTAGCTATTTAAGTGTTGGCTAAAGTGAATGAAGCTAAAGCAGGCCACTGTTTACATAACTACTTCTCAAAAAAGTCACAACACAACAACCTAGTGTTGCTGATATAGCCTTATTTGCTTTAGCTCTAAAATGTGGTATGTAATATCTAAAAATGTATAGTTTCATAACTCCTCTTTCTTCTTTCAGGCTGTCCATGCCAAATCAAACTAGTTTATTTCTGCCTGCCACTGATATTTCTCTGTCTGAGGACAGTCTATACCAGTGGAACTCAACCTTATTCTACCAAAGAGCCACATTGTCTTAAAATACTTGAGAAAGAGCCACATTCCAAAACCAGGGATGTAAAAAGATCCACAGATCAACTGATCAATAGTTGAATAAAATAAAACAGTGAATTGTTGGATTATTGTGTATTTAAATAGGATGCAATAGGCCACATAAAAATGTCTATAGTGGAAAAGATATATTACTTATAATAAACATATATTCTTTTTTTATTTATGCAGGTTCCACCTGGTCTAATGACGTGTTAAAAAAATTAGTTTGAGCTCTGAGATGCTTTTCAAAGAGCCAATGAAATAAGGTTGGTTATTTGGTTATTTATATCTCACATTGGAACATTTACTGTAGATCCGTGGCTTTATTAACATAAAAGAGATGTTTTCTATTTTTTTTCCACTCATTATTGATATTTTTAGCTAAAGGAGGAGGGGCCTCATATTGGTCTTTGCCCTGGACCTCAAAATGACTAAAACAGGCCCTGCCCCGCACCTGCCGCTCCCTCAGACACATCATTGCACCTTGCCTCATTCTGTAGCTTTGGTTTCCTGTTTCTGCTCTTTTGAAGGTATTTATTATCAGCAGTACATTAAAGATCGAGGAAAAAAGCCATGTTTGGACAAGTTTCACCAGATGTTACGTTATCTCAACATGTGATCGGTGTGTATGAGGGTCGCTGATGACCGACGACACGTATCGCAATGATCATCATAAAATACCAGTGTAGGAGAGCATGGGCAGGAAGAGACTGAAGAAACTTGTTAAAATGAGGGCAGAAGAAGCTTCAGTTTTAACACCAGACAGCATTACTGAATGAATGATCTTACTGAAGAGACGCACCACCAGCAGACTTCCTCTGCTCTCTCCTGTGTGTGTTCCTCTGTTGTGCACACCCAACGATCATAATACACGGATTAAATATTAATCTCTGCTCAACATGTTTTATTATGCCGGTCAATTTTAGTGGCCCAATGAAAAACAATGACAACCAGGACATTTTCATCACTTTATAAAAAAACTCCCAGACAGCCAGGACAGGACCTGAAAACAGGACATGTCCAGGGAAAAACAGGAGGTTTGGTCACCCTAACGTAAGTTGTATAGCCATGCAAATTGCATGGCTAACTTAGATTTGGTCGCTTTAAATTTAGCTACATAGCAAAGTAACTTACACAGTACTGCATTGCTAGCTATTTACTTTATGTTACTATATAAGCCGATGTAGTTATGTTAGCTTTTGCTAAAGGTATTGAAGCTAAAGCAGGCCACCGTTTACATAACTACTTCTCATAAAAGGTTTTGCTTCAGATTAGTTATATAGCCATTTAACTGTATAGCTAATGTAGCTTTGCTTACTATAGATTTAGCTACATAGCAACATAACCTACGTAGCATAGCATTGCTTACTTTGCATTTAATGTTTCTATGTAAGCCAAGGCAGCTATGTTAGCTTTTGCTAAAGTTAGTGAAGCTAAACAAGCCACCGATTGCAGGACTACTTCTCAAAAAGGTCTAGCTTCAGCAAACATAACGATTTAGTGTCACTGATGTAGCTTTGTTTGATTTTGCTCTAGCTTCGTTAGTTATATAGCGAAGTTATCCGCATAGCTATCGTGGCTTTGTTAGCTTTAGATTTAGCTACATAGCAACGTAACCTAAATAACTTATGTAGCTTATGTAGCATTGTAAGCTTTAGATTTGACTATGGTTAGCTTAGCTTTAGTCTTAGCTAGGTCAGTAAGTCTTTGGCTGGGTTAGAGTGTTTTCATGGAGGGTAAATATTTTCCTGTTAACAGACTTTATTGAATGTTTTTAAATCAGGTTTTGCAGGTCACATTTTTGTCATGTAACTCTTGGTATCCTAACCCTTACCTTAACCCTTAACCGAACCTGAACCAAAGGTTTAATATGATTTTATTTTGAAAGTTTTAGTGTGTATTTGCATTCTGATACATGCCGTGTCTCACCATAGTGGTCTGCAAGGGGGTATCTGAGAACTGTGGTCTGCTGTCAGACTGTCTTGTGGGCAAACATAGAAACCTAAAAATGATGACATGATGATTATTAAACTAAAAAGCAGCTGTTGTTTTTAATATAACTTGTCAGGCTGCTGAATCAGAGTTAGTCAGTTTGACTTCACTAATCGACATTGTGGAATTGATGTGCTCAGAGAAAGCTATTAAAGAAAGCAGTTAAGCAGTAAGGGTTCTGCATGATTTAATGAGATTTTCTTCAAACTTCAGGAAACTTTAGACTGAAAAATAATACTCTTCATGCGGCTGAATACAAAAGTTTCAAAATGCTGAAAATGGTATCATTTTTCTCTTTTGTTTCTAAGAAGGGCCCTCTTGAACCCACTTTAAATTAGCCCCCCAGATCTTTGGCTTACATGACACCCCTGTGCACAGCAGTAGGAAGCCTCTCTTTCCCACCAGGGGGCGGTTCCATGAATGTTAGCCATGAATGGGTGTGAAAGCCTCCTAGTACTCTCATATTGTCAGCCGTCACCCATCTCTCTCCTGCAGGGCTGCAGGCTCTCTCCTACTGATCCACTTCTACCAACTCTGTCTCACTTAAGAGCTTAACACAGAGAACGAGCCCACAGCTATTAATTATGGGACAACCTCAGAGACAGTAAACAAGCTGTGTCCTGACAGAGCAGCTGATGTACACTAACGCCACAGCATCACAGCTGCAGGTGCTTCTCTCGTTCTCTCTGTATCGTTCTAAAGGTTTTATCTTGTGGCGGAGAGGTAATGAAACAGGAGTGAGTCGTTTAGAGGAAAGCTGTTGATAGTAATACTGAAAAGATTCCTCTGAGGGTTGTTTGACGGTCGCCTCACGCTGTGGACACACAGCTGTAAAGGATGCTCACGAAAAGAAATGCACTCAGAAATTGAAGCTTGTCTGTTTTTTTCTCCCTTTTTTTCTTTTCCCTGTCTTAATATGTTTTCCTCTCTGAAACCTCTGAGTTTTGGGAGTGCAACCAACTGTGGGCTTTTCATTGTAACCTCATGGGACAATAATGCCTCTATTTCATCCGAACACTTCAGGAAATCTGAAAATCTCCCTCCTCTCTCCTCTCTCGGTCTGTCTCTCTCCCTATTTTTTTCTTATCTTTCTTATTGCCCTCATGGTTGACCAAAAGAAAATCTCCTCCTGCCTGAGGAGCCATCCTAGCTTGTCCCAAAGCAATTACAAGCCTGGCTATTTCTAACCCTCAGCTAAACATATTGCAGCCTGATATTGCATGACTTCCTTCTCCTACCTCTTCTAGGCAGAGATAACGGTGTGAAAGTACACTCATACTGCAGAGAAAGTGTCAGGGGAACTTCTCAAAGACTTTGCCTCTGAAGTTAAGTCTTTTGGAAAACCTTTCTTTGGTTGCAGATTGAAATTAAGAGCTGTAAATGGGAGCCTGCGTGGACAATAAGAGGAAAGTCAAACAGTGTTAGTAATGGGGAAGCTAATGGGACTGCAGCAGAGACTTAAACATTTTCCAAATGTTCACTTTATGAAATAAATTGAAATCAGCTTCTCTTAATATGTGAACCATGGTCACATTCCATTAAAATGGTATTGTACGAGGTCTGATACTGTAACTTAATCATGTTGAATTTACATTAAGCCAGCAGCAGCAGTTTAGAAATCACTTTTAAACAAATGTTATTAAATAATCCTTGCCTTTGAACTAAAGAGTCACTGAAAATGGACTGCAAAATACTCTGAACTGGGAGCCCAAGTTTCCTCTAAAGGCCAGATGGAGTTGTTGTTATGTGATAGCCTGATGGCCAAGTTAAAGCCTATACCATTTTTCAACCAAGTACGGCTTCTAAAATCACAATTTGAATGCTACACTGGCTTCATACAGAAATATTGCCCATCATTACCTATATCTTTGCAGTCACATGATTCTGATGATGCTCGAATATCTGTTGGGGGTCAGGAACCATACGGAAAGAATAAAAATGGAGGACAGTTAGAACTCTCTACAAACACTGAGTATGATACCTACTTTTTACATTTTGTCACAAACATGCCTTTAATTGAAACTGTGATGTACCACCTGCTGAATAAACCTAGTGGTCGAGTGATGATGTGCCGCTCATGAACGAGTCTGTTTTCTAAACGGCTCTTTAATGTGAGCCGCAGTAGCTAGCTCTCGTTTGAGTGCCAGTTTCCTTTTGTTAGTTAATCCACATTTAAAAAGCCAAACTGGTACCAAATAAAGAGCTCTCTGGGAGCCAAACAACCAGCGCCACTGAGCTGAGCGAACCAAACCAAGCCTCTTTGTGAGTGTTGTGTGGCACCGCTCGCCTAGGCTTCAGACTAAGGCTTTTTAAAATTCCCTGTACATTGTAACATCCTCTAGAAGTACAAACCTTTAAGCTTTGAAACTATTCAAAAATTTAAAATTGCCTGTCTGATATTTAAAGTTCTACATGGGTTAGCACCACCGCCACTAAGTCATTACATCAAACAGAAAGCAATCAGTGATTTTCAGTTAAACTGACAAGAGTCACTGGTCGAATTGACTGTGAGATTCCCCTTAGATGTTCCATCTTTTGGCAAAATGTAGTATAATTCAAAGGGAGCACACTAAGAAACAGTCTACCACTCTCAGTCAGGGAATGCTCCAGCTTTGCAAGTACCAAGGGTCATCTGAAAGTGTTGCTCAGGAAAATCCAGAAGTCTCTTTCACTATCTCTATGCATACATACTTAAATACTTTTATGTATGCATCTTTTGTGCAATATTACAGACATAGACCTTGCGATCCCTGTAAAATAATGCATGCATAAACATGTCTGTATATGCAGTTTCTGAGCAGTGGGACTGTGTGCAAACATATAAGCAATTTAAATAAACAGGCCAAGGGCAAATGTGCAATTTCCACAAACCGTTTATAATCATATGCTATACATCAGCACTTCTGCACTTTAGCACTTTACCATCTGCATTATGCACTTTCACTGTAATGGTCACCTTATTTCTATCCAGTCTTAAGCAAAGTCATAGCCAGTTCATAAGATTAATTTCATAAATATGAGCCAAAAATTATTTACACATGATAAAAAAAATATAATGGGATTAGTTAATTTCATGTGAGATTAAAATCATGTTGAAATAAGACAACTGTTATGAGAGAAAGAGTTTGTTTATTCTCATTATACAGAATTTTATCCCATAATTGTGATTAACAAACATAACTTGACTGATGCTTTATGTATTAAGTTTTTATTTCTTTTACTCTTGGAAAGTTATGCTACTTTATGACAATGTGCAGTTTACATTATCACCCCTGAATAACATGTTGTAATGCACTATTGGTGTGGCGGAAGAAATAATCAATATAAATGAAAAGCATAGCTTTTAAACTAACATTTTTTCTCAGGTTATTGATTTACATAGTAAGTGGACATGTGAAATAACAAACTGTGAGCAGGTTGCTGTTGTGGATGAACCACAAATAAAAGATCCCATTGCAAGATGATCCTGTCAAGGTTTCTTCCACAATTTAAGCCACTTCCTATACATTTTCCCTTCCTATACATATAACTGAACAGTTTGTTTTATTGTGCATTCTATAGTACAAATAGACAATAGCAGAAGCTCAGTGTGTGATCATTTTCACCACAAAGGTTTCTCTTTAAGGTCAACTGATGTGGCTTTTCTCATTTCCTTGGCAGCCAAACAAACACTGTTTTTCTTTCTTTTCCACAAGGTGCTGACTTATTGTTCAGGAAGACACTTTCCCCCTGTGAGGAGAGGAACCTGGGTCAGTCTGCGTACTGAGTGTGAGACTATGAAAATGGAAGTGACAGGATGTTGATGAGGAGGCCCGGAGCGTTACCTCCACCCACCGTGCCCTGGAGTACTACACTGTGCTAGCCGGTAATGAACCTGTGAGGCTGCACTCAGGTCACCTGTCACCCAGTCAGCCAGTCATTTTTAACCCCCCTCCCAGAGAGGGACCCAAACAGGGAAAGACATATGGCCTGTTCAGCATTAACCATAGGATAAGTTGTTTGTTTTTCAGACAAACAACAGCACATTTGGTATGCTACCTGAGTCACTCTAACAGATTATATTTGAAGCACATGAATCTAGAATAACAGAAGGGAGATATCAAGTCAGTAAACAGATGAGTGAGTGAGAAGTGAAGTGTAGAAGTGAGAAAGCAGTGGTGGAAAAATAAGTACAGGTGTGAGATGATAGAGGTGGATGCTGATGTGTGTGTGTCACTCCTCGGAGCCTCTGTGCCCAGCAGACTGCGTCTTTTCCTTCTCTCCCTCCTTTCCTCAATCCCTCAAACCCATCGATGGAGAACATCACCTGCGATATGTAAGCTGACGGAGGATTTTCACTACCATTCTATCACTCTTCCTGAATTTTCTCTCTCATTTTCATTCCACTTTCTGGTGAGCCATTAAACCTTGAATAATTCCCCAAGAGAAGCAAAGAAGAAGCAGGCTTTTTTTCTAGTGCCTGGGAAGGAAAAGTTAGACTCAGTTCTGCATTTGGATATTGTAAGGCTATAGAGCCTGGGGTTCTTTAAGACCTTGAATGATTATAAAGTCCTTGTTGTTAAATAATCAGGTTGGAGAATAAAGATGATGTGTTGGAATACTTAAATAGAGATGAGTGAGCCACACTATTGAAATTCGCGTCTGCCATTTTGTTTATTATTCTTCTTCCGCGCCGGCTATCTCCTCCTTCATACTTTGTTGTACCGACACCATTTAGACTTTAAAACAGTCAGTTTCTTCGTCATTGGACTGCTATGACTTTTCTCATTTCTAACTTTTATAGTTTTTTAAATATGACAATTTTCATGCTATTTTCGGCTATGTCTATGCTTTCTGAGCCATTGAATGCAATTTTAAGCTACTTTTTTTTGCCAAAATCAGCTATTTTTATGCTATTTTCAGTTATTTTAAGGCTATTTTCAGGCTAATTTCAGTTTTTTTAGGCTACTTTCAGCTATTTTTCCTTTTTTGAGCTATTGAATGCCATTTTCAGCTACTTTTATGCCATCTTATGCTATTTTATGCTATTTTCAGCTATTTTTGTGCTTTTGGCTATTTTCAGCAGTTCTTCCACAATTCAGCTCTCAGCATCCCCTCGCAGTTTCAGATGAAATTGCAATTTTGATCCATTTTTTGTATCAAATTGTTTCATATTGATTGGTATGGCATTGGACCATATCATACTATAGATCATTATATCATATCATATCATATGGTTTTGTTTTGTATCTAACTATATCGTTTGTATTGTATCTAGGGCTGCCAAAATTAATGCGTTAATGCAGATTAATCCATCATTATGATTAATCTGATTAAAAATTTTAACACAATTAACTCACCTACAGCGCAGATTGACTCAAAATCCCTGAAACATCTCTGGCGACGCATTTCGGGCAGTTTGTCCAAGTAGGGTTACCGTCGAGAATGCCTCCCACCAAATGGGCCATTGATCCAGTAGTAGTGACCAACCAACTCGATATGGAAGACGCTAAACAGCATGTTGGCCCTCTTGATGGGAAATTTGAGTACAAAAAAAAACAAAAAGATGGAACAGTCGACTGACATAGAGTACTATGAACATTCTACAGGAAGGAGTTTTCTTTTCACCAAAGCACTTCCAGCTTGAAATACCACATTAAAGCGAAGCATACATTCGTCAGGGATTCTGCTAGCACTTTGGCTAACGTGTCGCCAAGCCTGCTAAATGAAACACGATTAATATAGATTAAAAATGAATGATATTTAATCATAATTAATCAAAATTAATCCACAGCAACCCTGTGATTAATCTGATTAAAAATTTAATCTTTTGACAGCACTAATTGTATCATAATGTATAGTATAGTATTAAATTTTTTTTCTTATTATCAAATTATAATGTACATCTTCAGTCTCTATTTGAACCCTAACACTATGTTTGTCTCTGACATGTTTTATTCAAAGTTGTTGGGCTATTTCAATGTCAATACAAAATTCTTCCTCCTCTAAGGTTTGACTTGATGAGATTTATCCTCACTCACATTAACTGCATCTTGTTATTAGTTCACTATTCCAAGTAAATGGCACCAATCTTCACCATTAACTTATTGGTCCTATTAGCTAAAAAAAGAGATAATGTTTGCCTTTGAAACTCTAAAATCTTTTGAATGTATGAATTCATTTTTTACCGAATGATGGCAACAACTAGTCTTCTACAGCTCTGTGTAAGCCATGTTCAGCTTTGAGCGGTTCATCCAGAAAGGATTAGCTAAAATCCCTGTTGTAATTATGTGCATCCCACACATACAGTTTTACTGGGAAATATTTCACATAATGGAAAATAAAGATGCTCTCCCTGTCATTTAAATAGGATTCAAAAACAATGTACTGAACCAGACGAGAGACCTTATTTTCTTAAACACCAAACTGGTGTCTTTGAAATTGATTGCCACACAATTAGTCCTTAGTATCATCAAATTATCCACAAAATGGTGTTTTTATTCTTAGAAAAATCAAGAAAACAATAAAACTAAGCTTTAAAATTTTGATTTAAATCAGTTAATAACACTGTTTATCCTATTCAGCAGCTCTTTTTGTCTCCTTTTTGTCCTTTCCACCTCGTCATGTAGACAAGGCCTTCATCAGTTCAGATAGTTGGTAATAGAGTAGAAATTACTCCGAGGGCCTCATAATCTCTGTTTTTCCACATCTCCCTCTTTCATTCTCTTCTGTTTTATCTCCACATTCTCATATTTGCAGTTTTAGTATGGAGGTCTGCTTGACGCCACATTATTTTATCAGCATGGTTGCTCCTGGCAGCACTTTCACCCACCATGAAGCGATTGATGGAGGCGTGTGCAAAGAAAGAAACTTCTGGCTGGGGTGGAGATGTTTGCCGTTCCATAAAACATTTTGTCCGGAGTGAAATGGAAAATAAATTAACAAAAGTGTTTCAAGAACAGTTTAGCTCACCTTCTGTGTGATTTACCACAGAGCCGTGTCTGTACTCCATCAACCAGGATAATGAAACGGATTTTAATTAAAACATTAGACATCAATCAAAGGAGACCCTACTAAGATAGTCTTTTATCACCTGGTGCAACATAAGTGATTAACTATGGGTAAAACAGGGAGATAGGGGCCAAAACAATGAAAGAAACTACCAAAAAGGAGAAAATGCCTTCAAAAGTTGAGGTTGTAATTTTCTCCATCTATTTTAGTATACAGTGAATGATAATACTGGGGTAAAAAAACACTTTCAACACCAAGAATAGTGTCCTTTCTTCTGTATTATACCAAGAACCTGTTTATAGATACAATAAATTCTCTTTATTTTTTAGCCAATTATAAAAATAAATTCAAATTGTTACCCTCTACATTGTCAGCAGTTATGCAGGAATATTCTCTGCACTGCAAAGGTGTCGTCTAATTTATTATGACCACTTTATTAAGCTCAGTAGAATCCAGAGCGGTGGCAGTACAGCAGCTCAGGGCCGCTGTGTCTCCTCATGGCGATATGTGGCACTAAAACAGAAAACAATACATGAATCGGGAGCAGAGCCAGGCTGAGACGGGCTCAGTGGAACCAAAGGTCGTTGTCTCTCAATAAATCAGGGGAGGCAATAGCAGGGATGATTGTATGGGCTGGTGGCCATAGTGGACCTATTACTTATCCCTCCTGTCACTGTGCTGGGTCCAGTCATTGTGCTCAGGCCAGCAGAGGGTCACACAGGGGGGGAGCTCAGGAACATATAATAAAACACACCAATGCACATGTGCAGGATACAAGCAGGAATGGGATAAAAATGCCCATTTGCTCTGCGGATTTGGTGCATGTGAGCAGCAGCGCCGCTGTAATCCTGTAGATTTTATTAGCAGGAGAAAAAAAATCCTTAAACTTTGTCAACAGCAGATCCTGTGTTTAATTCTCACTCATTTCTTTCCCCTTTTCTGTTGCTGAGTTGCAGTCTTTGGCTGCTCACCAACATCATGAAGCAAATACTTTAATAAATACTGACTTTAATTATGAAGCACTTTGTGGACACTGGGCCTCATTCACCAACCATTCTTAAGAGGAAATGTGTTACTAAACCCCTCTTATGCAGTTTTTCTGCAGCTTCTGGCATTCAACAAATTTTTCTGTTATCTGATTTGTTTTACCTTTTGTCACATAACAATTATTTTTTCAATTTTTGGTCCCCAAGAGATGCTAGAACAAGTTTGTGCAAGGAAAAAAGTCTGACTCATCATTGTTTCCCATAAAAATCTTGGGGTTGTAATTTCTGTTTAGTTTTCTCTTTTGTCTTTATAGTCACACAACCTTTTGAAAATTCAAGTTACATTACTGCAGCCAGTAAGACAATAAGTCCAGGTGAGACTAAATGGTTAGAAAATAGCTGAGGGCTCAGAGGGGTAAGAATAGCACAGTACAATTTAATTATTAATTCTATTTCAATGCATTTTATTTATTTAACAGTTTTTATTAAATAATATGCATAAATAACAACAACATGCAATATACCTTAATATAGGCGGGTATTAATTTAAACATACAATGTTTTATTTTAGTTTCAAATTCTAAATTTAGTCCATGTTTTGGAGTTTTTTTAATTAATAGACACTTACTAAAACAACAAAAACTTCTGCACACACATGAATATAAATGCATTCAAATAATGACGTTTCACTTATTTAAAGCTTCCATGTTTTCATCAAATCATACTCACTGTGAAAAAAAACAAAACAAGTGCTTTCATCAAATTAACGTGCTAGTAGCATGACTTTAATATTCACTTCTGGTTCTGAAAATAGAATTAAATCTTTCTCTTTTGGTGTAATTTGGAGTAGGACTCTATCCACACTAGAGCTATTGAAGTACTGTAATTTTTTTGATTCGTCTAACTCGTCTGTTAATAATCTCTTGCTTCATCTCTCACTACTGTGTGCCTTCTGTCTTTGCACGTGCCCCTTATATGTCCTTATATGGGCATAAAAAGAGGGATTCTCTGTGCTAATTAGAAGCTAACGAGCACCTGGCATTCATTAATCAAAGAACACAGGTGCAAACAGTTTAATAGTTAAAGAGCGTGTCATGAATCCCACAAAAGTTTCACTTTAAAAGAAATTTAAGAAAAATCTTTGGTAGATATTTGTGAATGAGACCTGTTGCTCTTGAAAAGACTCAGCTTTAGAACTATCAAAGTATTGAAATTGTTTTATGATTTATTTAATTAGAACATTACTGACATTGTGCTTCTGCTCCTCTTACTCCTGTGTGCCTTCTTTGTCCTTATATGGGCATAAAAAGGGTGTTTCTCTGTGCTAATTAAGACACTAACAAGCACCTGGTATTCATCAGTTGAAGAACACAGGTTCAAACAGTTTAGCACTTTAAAAATGTGTCAAACACATTTGAAAGCATATGATTGGCAAAACTTATAGGTTGCATAGAAATGATCAATTGCAGAAAATATAACATTTTGAGGCTTAAAAATAAAAACAACCTTGCAGTAAAGCTCTTGCTGAGTGTAATACGTATACCAACACAACATCTGCTAATGGTTGTACCTACCACTAGCATTTGTGTTGAAGCAAAAGGAGTTGAAGGCCCCATGAAAGACTATTTCCCAGGTCCATGAGACTTCAGGCAAAGAGCCAGGACAACATTCTTCTCCCAAAACTCCGGCAACCAGTCTCTTCACTTCCCAGACATTTACAGACTGCTGTTAAAAGAGGAGGGGATAGTTATAGACATGGCTCAGCTTGCTCAGTTGCTGTGATCATGTATGTGCACCAGCGAGCCTAGAATATAAAGGTGTCCTACATGCACTGAAAAAAGGTCTTGTGCTTGTGTGCCACTTTCTATAAAAAAGCGTGTGGGTCCCCTCAGTTTGCTGCAGTTCCTCTTGACCTTAAAAGGCCGCAGCTAATCTGCAGTCATCCGGTCTTTAGTCCTGGTGTTCGTCACTCTCCTACCCGCTCATTCTTTCATAGATTAATCAACGACTGTCTCACAAAAGCAAGGTGATTTGCAGTCATAATGCAATTATCGGGCTATAGTGACGTGATTAAAATTTAATATTCCACTGCGGGACGAGGCTGCAGGTATTTGTTTTTACAGCAGGGGAGACGAGAGAGGCTGTGGCTGCATCTCTGGTGGGATGGAAGGAAAGAGAGAGAGTTAATGAAGGGGCAGATGTAGAGGTGTGGAGGTATATTAACCTGTGAGTAAGAACATTGTATTCCAATATCCCTGCTCCCTGTGCTCCTGCCCACTCACTGCTCTCCATCCTTTCTGAGGATCTGCACCAGGAGTCTGCAGGAGTCAAGGTCACTCCTGCTACATCAGAGTGATTCAGGACCCATAAAGCCCCACTGCCCCACAGGTGAACTGAGAGGCACAACATGATTTGTTTTCCATTCGGCCATTTTCAAGACCGCTAAAAACCCTGCGGACACTATCAACAATATATAAAGCATGCAATTAAATAACAGCCTGCTGGGAGGTATGCAGCACCTGCACCCATAGTCATCAAATTTCTACTCTTAAAACCGCAGCATTGTCCCTGTTAATCTGTATATAGCATGAAGCAGAGTGTTAGATCAGGCAGGACTCAGAGGTCATACATCCATCTGTGATCAGCTGATGCCATCACCTCGCCCACTTGCTTATTGTGAATTCTCCAGACTATTATCTTCTGTGTTCACGCATCAGCTTATCCCAACACCTTGCAGACCTTCTAGACTGAAAGAAAAAAAATCTCT
Source organism: Cheilinus undulatus (assembly GCF_018320785.1). Taxonomy (NCBI): domain Eukaryota; kingdom Metazoa; phylum Chordata; class Actinopteri; order Labriformes; family Labridae; genus Cheilinus; species Cheilinus undulatus. The sequence goes on from NC_054868.1 coordinate 40,938,238, forward strand.
GTTTGCAAACATGACCTTCCCTGGACAATTTCAGAAAGTCTTCAGGAGTGCAGTAAAAGAAGCTTTAGTGATAGAAAAAGAAGTCCAGACATCTGAAGGAGTGGCTCAATCTCCTTCACATCGAAATCAGACAGTTAGGGTGATTTGGACATTTGATCAGGATGGTTCCTGGGCGCCTACCCCTGGAGGTTTTCACAGCATGTCCCACCAGAGGAAGACCCCCGGGTGAACCAGAAACATGCTGAACAGGTTATAGGTTTAATCTAGCCCTGGAACATATTGAGATTCCCAGGAGGAGCTGTACATCCTGCTGTTCAAACAGTGCCCCGGTTTGATAGGACAAATTGGAAAATCAGATGAGCTTTAGTCAAAAACTTGCACAAGTCAAAGAACCAGTTTGTGGAAACTTCTTTGGATTTAGACTTTTGTTAGCCTAACACGCCAGATGGATTTGTTTCACACATCCATCTGGGAAAGCTTCAATAGGAAACGTTTGAGAAAAGGCAGAGGCTTTGAAAAAAACTCAGAGTGCGATTGGATGAATATTCTGTCCGTCACATCTCTACGGGCCAATCAGAGCGACAAAACATGTGATGTAGCAGCTATCGAGCTGCGCGTGTGCAGCTACGAGGAATAACGCAAAACATTGCGACTATAGACATGTAGGTACTTGTCATTGTTGAAAAGAAAACAACTCACTGCTGTTCTTAGTTCTTCTTTTAATGAAGAATTGTTGTCAAGTTCTGATAAAACTTACACTTTAGCAGCGTCCACGCCAACCTCTTCCGCCATAATTGTACCCCCTCTTGCTGCTGCCTGTTTACGTCACAACTCTGCTGCACCTGAAAGTACTGCCCCTCATTGCTGATTGGTCCTGTCACTTTCTAACCGAGCCCAAACGGTTCAGACGGGAGCTTTGCAAGATGGATTTGCCAGTGAAAAACAAGGAAACGGGCGTATCCATCTGCTTTGCAAGGTTAGACTTTTGTTATGTTGAATTTAAAAATCAATCATTTGATAATTATCAGTAGATTTAATTGTAGGTTACCGTGCACAGACCTGTTGTTGCAACGCATATCAGAGCACAAACCAAGCCATGAGGTCGAAGGAACTGCCTGCAGAGCTCAGAGACAGGATTATTGCAAGGTACAGATCTGGGGAAGGCTACAAAAAAGGTTCTGCTCCACTGAAGGTTCCCCAGAGCACAGTGGCCTCCTTAATTCTCAGTGAAGTTCGGCACAACTAGGACTCATCTGAGAGCTGGTCATCCAGCCAAACTGAACAATCGAGGGGGAAAAGCCTTAGTAAGGGAGGTGACCTAGAACCTGATGGTCACTCTGACTGAGCTCCAGATATCCTGTGTAGAGAAAGTTCCAGCAAGACAACCATCACTGCAGTCCTCCACCGATCTGGGCTCTATGGCAGAGTGGCTAGACTGAAGCCTCTCCTCAGTATAAAACACATGAACGCCCACTGATAAACAATTTGGAGTTTGCAACAAACTCCAGATAAAAACCACACCACAGCATTTGGGTGCAAAGTCTAGCTTCAACCAAGCAAATATCTTCCCAATCAAAACACTTGTTGTCATCTGTGGTAAAAGAGTTTTGAGGCAGACAGAACAAAGGATCAAAACATCTTCCTCAACTCATATACAGTCATGGGTGAAAGTATTGTAGTATGGAATACACCATTTCTCCAAGAAATTGTTGCAATTACAAATCATTTTTGAATTACTGCTTCCCCTTATGTTTACCTCTGTTATAATACTTATCAATTTTACTGCTTTTACAGTTTTAGAACTTGTTTCACCATGTTTTAATATCTGTTTTGCCCTCTCATTTACATTTTACTGTTTCTCTTTTAATTTCTTATGTCTTTAATTTTGGTCCTCTCGGTCTCAGCCTGTGTAGCTGGGTTCCTGCTTTGCCTGGGTTCCTATCATTTTATGCTTTGCCTGGGTTCCTATCATTTTATGGTACTGATGTCTGTGTCTTGCCTGCATCCTGATGTTCATGATGTCTTAGCTGTGCAGTTCATGACTGCACTCTGATTGACGTCTGTGATGTCTTAGTTTGCATGGCATCACAGGTCATCTAGGTTTGGTTCTATATTGTCGCTCTTTATCGATGTAGATGAATTATTATCTGTCTAGATGTCACGTTCTGTTTCTGTCTTTTGTCTGGGTTGTTGCTTTGTTTTTGTACTTGCTTCTGCACTTGTCAAAGCACTTTGTAAACCCATGTTTTTAAAAGTGCTATACAAATAAAGTTATTATTATTATTATTATTATTATTATTATTATTATTAAAATTACATTTATGTGCAACAATTACAAAGGTTTTGTGTTTTCACATGTTTATTTCATTTATGTGCATTGGAACAACACAAAAAAAGCAGAAGAAAAAAGCCAAAATTGACAGAATTTTACACAAAATTTAAAAATGGGCCGGCCAAAATTATTGGCACCCTTTTAAAACTGTGGGTAAATCATTTTATTTCAGGCATGTGATGCTCATTTAAACTCACCTGTGGCAGTAACAGGTGCTGGCAATGTAGAAATCACTCCTGAAGCTGGTTAGAATGTATAAAAGTTGACTCAACTGTTGTGTTGTGTGCCTGTGTGTGGCACACCAAGCATGGAGAAGAGAAAGGAGAGCCCAGAATTGTCTTAGAACTTAAGAAGCAAAATTTTGGAAAAATATGAACAATCTCAAGGTTACAAGACCATCTCCAGAGTTCATGAAATTTCTTTGCCACCGTGCGTAACACAGTCAAGAGGTTTATAACCCGTGGAACTGTGGCTAATCTCCCTGGATGTGGATGGAAGAGAAAAATTGACAAAAGAATGCAACGCAGGGTAGTTGGAATGGTGGATAAACATCCTCAGTCAACTTCCACACAAATTCAGGCTGCCCTGCAGACTCAGGGTGCGGACTAAATCCCATTGAACACCTATGGCGAGATCTCAAAATTGCTGCCGCAAGAAGGCACCCTTCAAGTCTGAGAGACCTGAAGCAGTTTGCAAAAGAAGAGTGTTCCAAAATTCCAGTTGAGAGGTGTAAGAAGCCTGTTGATGGTTAAAGGAAGCGACTGGTTTCTGTTATTTTTTCACAAGGGTGTGCAACCATCTTGAGTTCAGGGTGCCAACAATTCTGTCAGGCCCATTTTTTTAATTGAGTGTAAATTTATGTCAATTTTGGCTTTTTTTCTGCCTTTTTGTGTTGTTCCAATGCAAATAAATGAAATAAAAATGTGTATACCAAAAACATTTGTAATTGCAACAATTTCTGTGAGAAATTGTGTATTTTCTGGAAAAAATCCAGGGGTGCCAATACTTTCATCCATGACTGTTATTCATATAACTAAACATCTCTAGCCAATGCTAACTGAACTTTTACATTTAAGATTATGTTAAGTAACCAACCTTCAAAAAGGCTGCAGGCAGCCAAACACATGCTTGGTAATATGAGAGAACCAAATACACAGAGCTGTTTAGACTTAGCTCCAGTGATACATTTAACAACAAAGTCTCCTCTTACCTTATATGCATGGCTCAACACTGCTCAATTGGCTTGCTGAATTACTCCTCTGCCCTCTACCCTGACACAAACATGAGCACAGGATGAGCCCTCTACCTAACCTTGAGTGGGTTCTTCATAAAATTAGGCTATTATTATTTTTCACTTCATAGATTGAATGAAAATTCTGCCCTCCATCCAGGCTGGAGAGTACAAGTGGAGCACATATAAAGCCATGATGGAGATCAAATGGCACTGACTCACTTGTTGTGCATGAACCAGGAGGAAAAAGAGACAACTTTATTTCATCTTCTGTTCCAATACATTATATGGACAAAAGTATTCTGCCTCCTGAACATTAGAAGCATTAAGACTGCCCTTAACTGGTGATAAGGGGCCAATCCCAAACTCTGAAAAACAGCCCCAGACCATTATCCCTCCTCCACCATACTTCACAGTAGCGATGTTCTCCCAGCATCTGCCAAACCCATCTTTGTCACTCCACAGAACATGTTTCCACTTCTCCACAGTCCAGTGTCAGTGTGCTTTACACCACTCCATCTGATGCTTGACAGTGGACTTACTGATGTGAGGCTTGCATGCAGCTGCTTAGCCATGGAAACCCATTTCATGAAGCTACCGTCTCAGCTTTTGTGCTTATATTAATGCTAGTGGAAATTCAGAACTCTTCAGTTATTGAACCAGAAGAGCATTGCCAACTTTTATGCACCATCCTGTGATTTTATGTGGTTTTCCACCTTGTAGCTGAGTTGCTGTTGTTCCTAAATGCTTCCACTTTCTAATAACATAACTTACATTTGACCGTAGAATATCCAGCAAGGATGAAATTTCCCAAATCATCTTATTGCAAAGATGGCATCCATCACAGTACCTGGCTTGAGGTCTCTTTAGAACAACCTATTTTGTATCACAAATGTTTGCAAACGGAGACTCAGGTATTTCTAGCAAAAAATATGAGCCCCTGACCTGTCTACAATCCCCCAAGAATCAGAATCAGTGGTAAAAAGCAAAGCCAAAAGAGATGCAGTCCAGCTTGACCTTGGCTTTGGAGCAGCATGTGTGTTTCCAAGGACTGTGGCACATTGGGGCTGTGATGAATCCTTAGAGCTCTACATGCCTGCACATGGCTGCATAAGCCTTTGCCACCTTTGATACTGATACAACTTAAAATGCAGAAAAACATCTAAAACAGATTTCATGTGGCTTCTGATTATAGATTACCAACCATGTACTTGTACTGTCCATGTTTGGAATCTTTAAAGCATCTCATCTTTTTTCTCTTTTATCCTAAAAACCCTAAAATTGTGCATTTTACAGCAAAATCACATCTGTCTTGGGGTATTTATTCCATTAACACAACCATGAAAAAAGATTTAACGGCAAGAAAAGGCACATTTTATGAATGCTACAAATGAGCCCAGGATAATACTGATGTAGTTCATATGAGAGAATAAAATCATTAGAGTTAATGTGTCGTAAGCCGCTCACATGTGGGTGGGCCACCTGCAGAGCTTAACAATGAAATAGATCAATCAATTAAATCATGCTGTCTTGGGAGGTATAATGATTAATTCTAATGGTGGCAAATGTATGTGCCAGAAATAACTGATGAATTTCCACAAGTGATCAGAATAAGTGGAGATTATTTGGAGCCATAAGATGTCTCATACCTCCATATAACTTCTTCACACTGTGAAAGAATCATTTAAAAGGATACTGTGGAAATGTATGCTGAAATGCAATTTACATGTTGACTGTCATGCTTGAAGCGAAGATACACCAAATGTGTTTAAAAATGTAGGACAGGGCGACTCCTCCCGAGCTCAATGACAAACCATCCTCTCTTTTCTCCTCCAACTGTTGCGTGAGTCTTCCTCTCTAAGCTGTCTCAGGGGAGGCAGGATTGAAGTGAAAGCTGTGCGTGCTTTACCTCGGCTGTCTGAGCTGTATTGGAGATGCTGGCATCCTGATGTGCGTCGTGCTCACTGATGCTTCACCTTGGCTTTTAAAGCGGACGCATCAGAGGCGGCAGTGACAGCAGACCGTCCTGAGGCTGCAGAGAGGAGGCAGATCAATGATGAGACTAATGATGCTATGCATTAACTCACTCTTAAAATAGAAAGACACTGGGGACAGTTAATGGTGATAATAAAGGTATCACTGAACATCTGGTGCCAGACAGTCAATTATAAAAAATAAGTGCAGCTCAGTATTATATTGAACATAACACACTGCAGATGAGTGGGGCAGACTTAAAAAAGTGACTAACAGAGGTGGATTAAAAATAAGATATTCAGCAGTCAACATGACTATACAGACATAATAAACACTCATGGACACTCATCGCAAACAGTTGATTATTTCTAAAATCCAGCAGAGCAGTGAATGTTTGGAAGATGGCATTCATCCTTAATTTAGCTCTGTGTTGCTCTCCAGAAACTCCTCAGGGAGTACGGGCTTTCTTAGCTGCTAAATGCTCGACTGCTTTCATGTGGTGTCGGAAGAGAAAAAAGGTTTGAGCAGGCTCATGAAAAAATGGAAAGGCCTAAAAATGAAGTCTACATACCCCTTAAACATGCCTTTATTTCTACTAAAGTATATTAGACAAAAGGTGTAAAAACATACCATTTTAAAAGCACCACCATGTCATGAACATAGTCTTGGCATGGTGGATGCTTATGATGTTGCAGGATATGTTTTTGAGTTAAAAAAGCTTAAAAAAAAAAAAACTGGACCATTCTGCAGCTTATGAGCTCACATGTCCTTGTTAAAGAGAAAACATTATTAACTTAAGTGATGTTGACACAAGGCCAGCACATAAAGATAAAATATACAACAATCCTGACATGAGTGAACCTTCTCTGACTAAATCAAACTCATTGTCAATAAATATCACTGTATTTAATGGTCAGCTGACATAAAAGAAGCAATACATTATAATAAGCAGCAAGTGCCTAAGGTTAAATCTATAAATAATTGAATCGACCTTCAGTGAAACTGTATGCTGTTTGGGTTTTTCCTTGTAATATGCCTGTCTGTGTGTATTGATAGTTTAAAAGTTTTAATCATTAATTTTCTATGCTGCTGTGGAGGCAAAAAAATCACTTTGCATCATACCATAAAATGTCATATTGTATGCTACGCTTACTGTATCATGTTGAATCGTATTGCATTACATGGTGTCCTTCTACATATATCGTACCATATTTGATCAGACTATTGTAGTGCATGGTGTCCTGCTGCATGTCTCATTTTGTAAAGTAACGTATTACATCACATTGAACTGTGATTTATCACATGATATTCTGCTCCACATATCAGATTGTATTGTGTTGTAATCAGTGTTGGGGGTAACGTGGTACAAAGTAATCCATCAGAGTACTCAGATTACTTTTTTGTTGCAATGAGTAACATAATGCATTAGTTAAAAATTCCAAGAAATCCATTAATAGTAACATTTTTAAGTATTTTGTTATTGAAAGGAAAATTCTGAATTTTCTTTTTCTTCCATCGCCTCCAAAGAGAGAAACAAAGAGGCTCCTTGAAGTGTTTGCACTTTGTCCTTCTTTCTTCCTGTAGTCATGTAGCCCCTTGCCAGAGGAAGGTAAACATTCTGTACCAATACGCAAGCATAGCTTGTTGAGCCAATGAAATGACAGAGAGGACAGCAGAACACTGGAATTATCCCCATTATGCTGAATTTTTGATGAAAGAGAAAAGAACAGCATCATGGTAAAATGTAACTTTAAAAGCTCCAGTTTTGCTTTCAGTGAATCAGCTGTGCAGCCACTCCAGTTATGCATGGTTAAATACGCACAGCGTTCGAGTTATTCTGTATGCCTCTGCTTAGCTTGTTGTCAGACTGTGGACATGTCAAAGAGCTGTTAAAGTTTTCACAGCTGTTAGTGGTATTACAAGGCTGCAGAGACACAGATTATAAGCTGTAAATTAGGCTGGACTTTGACATTAGAGTCTGCACATTTAAAGCAGATGTGTATGTTTTAATATTTAGTAACACAAAAGTACTCTAGCCCATTAGTTTTGGAAGTAGGTAACTTCACAAATAACTTTTCTCAGTATGTACAGCAGTAATCCAACGAGTTAGTTTCAAAAGTAACGCTCCCCAAAACTGGTTGTGATATATTTCATGTGATCCTGCTACCTGTATTATATTATATAGTATTATATTTTTGGGGGGCTATTCATGCCTTTATTGACAGAGGAAGACTGCAAGCAGAATCAGAAACAGGGATGAGAGAGCTGGGGAGAGACATGCAGGAAAGTGCCACATGCCGCATTCGAACCGGGGCCAACCGCATACATAAGCACCTTAAACCACTAGACCACCTGCACCCCTTGTATCATTTTTATATTGCATGGTATCATATCACAAGGTGCCTCTAAAATGTATTTTATTGCATTGTATCGTATTGTATTTTTTGTATTGGTTGTATCTTATTGTTTCATGTTGCCTTGCATTGTGCCATGTTGTATTTTATCATAATGTATCATAATGTTTTGTGTCGTAATGTCTTGTAATGTATCATGTATTGATTGTATCATATTGTAATATGTTGTAATGTCTTTTTTGTATCATGTTGTATCCTATTCAGTGTTAATTTCATTGAGTAAAACTATGATTGAAACTGTTTGTCGGCAGCCTGTTTTCCATGAGAAAGACTGGACTATGGGTCTTTGCACCCTGGGTCCGTCAATTTCAACCAAATTTTTCGCATGTTAAAAAAGAAAATCGAGCTCGTGTTGTTATGATCATGTTTGCACACTGATGCTGAAATTTTTGTCCATCATATTTTTCAGAACAGGTTAGATTTTATGTCAAATTTTGCATCAGTCCAAGTCATTGGAATGGGTGACTGATGAGTCAAAACAGTGTCCACTGCTTCCTCCTCGCTTGCTCACCCCTGCCTGACCCCTCCCCTCTCTCCCCTCTCTCTCTCTCGCACCAAACCTTACTTTAAATACCAAAGTTTGCTTATTTATTATGTGGATATCAACCATGGAAATATAACAGATAGATGGGTGATTGATGATTCAGATCAGTGTCTGTTGCTTTATTCTCTCTTGCTCGCTCACCCTTGCCCAACCCCTCCCTCTCTCTCCCTTTCTCTCCCTCTCTCACACCAAAACCTCACTGCAAACACCGTAGTTTTCTGGTGTATTATGTGGATATCAGATATATATGTATGAAGCTCTCTGTCAGGATGGATCCAGCAAGATTTTAAAGGAATGACAAAGCCACATGCTCGCAATACGAAACAATTTCCCACATTCTACGAGTTTTCGCAGTAAAGGCAAATAAAAACGCATCTGACCCAGTGTGCAAGGTCCGAGTGCATGACATTTTTTCAGATTATGGATAAAAAAAAAAAAAAAGCAACGGAAAATAACGGACCCAGTGTGTGAAGACCTATAGACTAGCCAAAAATAGATCTTTGATGACTAAAACTGACTAAAAGTAAGTTTAGTTTTTCATCAAGATGACTAAAACTAGACTAAAATGTAATTTAGTTTTTGTTGGACATTCTAAATCTATGATATTTCTCCACTGTGGGTAAATATGTCAAAAAACAATGCATCTGTATCTCTTCTGCCTCTCAGCTGTAGAAAGCAGGGAGCCGAGGTTTGGCAGAGTGCATAAAACACATTACCATGACTTGGTACCAGATTTAGGCAAGAGAATAAATGCTTGGACTACTTGGGTTACGACTAAAATGTGAGGACTTTTTATGGACTTAAACTAGACTAAAATGTTTTTGAGGTTTTGTTGACTAAAACTGGACTAAATCCATAAAGAGTAAAAATGACTAAAATGTGACTAAAACTAAAAAGTGTTTAACCTAATGACTAAGACTGAGACTAAAATTTAAAAATAGCTGTCAGAATTTACCCTGATCCTATTATATTGTTTTTTTTTTTGTATTGCATCATGCTGTATCCTATTATATCATGTTGTGTTGTATTGTATTACTTGGATCATACTGTAATATTTTGTTTTGTGTTGTATTGTTCTGTATCATATTTTATCATGTTACATTTTATTGTGTTGTATTGTATGGTGCCGTATTGCATCGAAGTGTATCATTTTGTACAGTATTGTATTGCTTGTATCATAATGTAATATGTTGTACTGTATTGTATTGTATCGTATACTGTATTATATTGCACACTACCCAGCTACAAGTATTGTAATGTATCGTATTGTACATCACAGTATTGTTTTTTTTTTAAGCCAGCTAAATTCACAGTTGTATCTTACACCACTTCCTCTTCCATCCATGGCCTCCATGAAGATAGACAAGAGAAAACTTTACAAATGTGATGACAATAGAACAAATTCATGTTTGGAACAAAAAAACATGAGTCAGGCAATCTGGTGACAAAAATATTATTGTTTCATTATTTAATCAGGCTTGTTAGCAACCAGGCGAGGAAGAAATGTGTTTGTTTTGCATATCAGCATTACCTCTCACATTACACATTAGTCATTTGATCCTGAGTTAGCATTAAAGATTGATTATATCAGCTTTAAGGAAAAATAATAAAATTGTGTAACCAATAACTAAGAATTGAAATCATCTGTAATCACATTTTAACGCTGTGCTCTGCCACAAAAGAAATAGTCCTGCTGGAGAGCTGAAAATGCCTGTTTAGTCACAGAGCTCTGAAATGAGGGCGAGATCACAAACATGCTTCTTACACACATGCAGACACGGTGGATACGTGCACACTCTTAACGTTCACACAGACCCACATTAACGCTAGACAACGGACAGACAGACAGACAGGTGAGATCAAAGCCTGAGCAGCTGGTGGTCTCCCTCCTCTTGAGACAGACAGATGGCACACCATTAATTAAGCAGAAACCTCAGTGGACTCTGCCCACCTGAGATTAACCGTCTCCCTGCCACCGTTAAATAGAGACTTCTGTGAGCAAACTTGAGTCTCTCACGTACAGCTCGCATAAGCTCACAGCAGATATTTAAGAACTGGGGGCATCAAAGAGCACAAAAGACATTAAATGTTTCATTCAGCCGTAAAGCACATTAGCAACTCGCAGTTCAGATGACATAACCGAAAATAAAGCTGGATATTTAAACAGCCTCGCCAAGAATGAATTAACTGATAACCGGAGAAATGAAATTAAATGATTTTGTTAATGCCTTCCCTCAGTTTAAAGCATAAAATATTAAACAGGCTTGTATGCAATCCAAGCCCCAAAGTGATGATAATTTTGGATTCCCAAAGAACGTTTTAATATCCATCTTCTAAATTGAACACGGTTAAATTTTATAGTCAGCCCCCGTGATAAGTATTTCAGCCAATGAGGTGTAAGTGATAGTGAAGGCCTGTTTGTTTAGTAGCACCACTTTTGGGAGTACTGTGTGGCTGGTACAATACAAACATGCAGTAAATGTCACCTTTGAGAAAGAGTTATATAAATGTTCTTTTATAATTAATGCAGGGACTTTAATGACAGAGAATTAAATTTTGGCAAAATGGGCTGATAGCCTATAGCTAAAAAAATATTGCTCATTCAAGTCTAATAAACAATATTGAGAGTAAGGAGGGAATCTTTTTGCCTTATTGTTTCTTATTTGAGACTTATTATTTTGCTCGTTAGGGACCCAAAACAAAACTTAATGTGACATCTGTATGACAAAAAAAAGACAGAAATGGAGAAATCTCATCTTTGTTCTAGTTATTCCTCATTTTTGTCAAAAGAGAATTTCATGAGACTGAAAAATAACCTCCAATTTTCACATACAACCACTGCACCATGATGCACCAGTGAATTGGACTACTGAGCAAGCCTCTCTAGCCAATTGGAGCTCTTCCACTGCTCAGCTCCGGCGCATCCCTGAAGTGCCACGCCGCTCTGCCTAGTCGGAGATAGATTGCAGGTCTATTATAGGTGCTTGCCACTGCTATGTCACGTCTATCCACATAAAGCAAAACGACCCAAATCGCCAGAGAGATGTGCAAAGTATCCAGTCAACACAATGCACAGTCTCATGATAGTAAATCATCACTGTATCAACACTAACCCATCCTGCAGCAAAAGGTCGTCTGGAGTTCAGTGGGTTGCAGAGCTACAACAGCGCCAATGACAAGGAAAAGTTCAACCCCCAAAGGCAAATAATAAAGAAAGAAAGATAAAAAAATAAATAAAATCTGTGCACAGTTCATCCGTGATCCCTGCCCTCTTGTCTTTAGCTGATCAGGACTTTGAGACATTGCACAGCGCCATAGACACACTTCCTGTGTGCAAGGTCGCTCACCTTTGTTTGGAGAAAGCATGGTGCTGCGGAGCACAGTGCAGCCAGAGTATGTGGAAATTATGGGTTGGCAAAAACCTACTACTGTAAAGAGCTCACCATTCAAACACTAATCTGCCCTTTATCGTGGGGTGAAGCCGCTCAGTCAGACAGCAATTATGAAATTATGTCCTTGACGTGAGTTACATAATCACTGTAAATGGAGTTCCTAAAAATCTTCACATTTAAAGACAATCAGACCAGACAGGAGCATTCAGTGCTACCTCCTGTCTTCCCTTTTCTGTTTTTTTTTTGTTTTTTGTGGTGTCATGAAGAAACATTAATCCAGGTATGAAATCAGACGCAACTTGTAGCAGATCTGATGTCAATCACTGCAGATGGGAGCAACAAAAGAAAGGTGGTGAAAAAACCTTGAGAAGTTGTGTAACCTTTTCCTGGGTTAAAGCTAAGTCTTTCCTTCATGTGAAGTTCTCTTTTCGTCTCTCATGGTTCATCTACTGTTGAGCTAAGAAGCATAAAATGCATGTGAGTGCACCTGCGCTACTTTAACAAGCCAAGGCAGCCTAAAATGGCCTAATATGATTGGTTTTGACTTAACGTGATAGCTGCATAATTAAAATTGCCTACTTTGTTTAATGGCAGCTGCATTTTCGGTGTTAAATAGCATTCAATTATAAAAAATGAATCAATAACAATAAAAGTATGGAAAGTTTATTACCTCCCAGCCTTGTAGTGTTGTTGGACAAGTGAGTTGGCCCAGGCCAAGTCAAGTCCACTCCAGGGTTTTCACTCTGATCTGCAGCTTGTGCCCTTGACCACCGGGTCAGTTTCTGACAGAGAGTGGAGCAGAGCAAAGTTCAGTTGGCTTAGAGCAGCTGGATCGTGAGATCATGAGTTCATGTGAGACTAAAGAAAATAAAATACAAACAGCATGTCTCTTTGCTTGTACATTGTTGATTAGCTGCTCATTTGCTTCCTGTTTGGATGTAACATTGATACACTGATGGGATAAACAATCAGCAGATAAGTATCTGGTGTTGAATGTGGATGATCTGCACACTCACAAGTGTGTGTGTTCCTGTAGGAAGCACACCCTGATCAATCTGCTTTTTGCAGACTGACTCGTGCCGGCAGCTTCCCTGCTGAAAACAGACTTGGCCACAATCTCGTACAGAGCAGAGAGGAGTAGAGTGGTGCTTCTGGCACGTGCCAGAAATCGATCCCAATGCATGCTTTGCATACCCAAAGATTGACTAGAAAGGTAGTGATTTGCTCTGAGGAGACCATCTATTTGGAAGTTTTTTGGTTACCAATCTGACTGTGGGTACTGTGTGTTTAAGTGGTGTTTGAACCCAGGATCTTCTGCTAGTGGGGCAGGACTGTTAATCAATTTACAGGCCCAAACTTAATTCAGTGTTACCCAGACCCAGAACTTGGTCTGTGAGACTGAACCTTCATTTTTTGACAAATTTGAGAGGTTCCATTCATCCATTATCTTCTGTTTGTCCGGGGGACAGGTCACGGTGGCAGCAGGCTAAGCAAGTCAACCCAGACATCCCTCTTCCCAGTGACATTTTCCAGCTTTTTTGGAGGAATTCTGTCATGTTCCTAGGCCAAGGTCTCCTCCCAGTTAGATGGTCCCAGAAGATCTCTGTGAGGAGGCTACCTGATCAGATGCTGAAACCACCTCGAGTGGTTCTACTCTCAGATCCCCCCAGATGTCCAAGCTCCTCACCCTGTCTCTAAGGCTGAGCCTTGCCATCCTTCTTAGGATTTTTTTTTCAACCACTTGTACCTGTAATCTGATTCTTTTGGTCATGACCATAGGAAAGGGTTGGAAAGAAGATCATCCAGTAAACTGAAAGCTTTGCTTCGCAGACCAGCCCCCTCTTCATCAGCACAACAGTACAACATCAGTACAGCTGATGCTTCACCAATTAGCACATCAATCTCATGGACCAAGCTGCCCTCACTCCTGAAACAGACCCCAAGGTACTTGAACTCCTTCACTTTGGGCAGAGACTCCCCACCTAAAGACAGCAAACCACCGTTTTCCAGTAGAGAACCATGGCCTCGGACATGAAGGTTCTGACCCCCTTCCACTCGGCTACAAACCACCCAGTGCCTGGTTGTGGATGTAACTCTTACTTCGGTTGAACAGGGACCAGATGGGTGTAGCAACAACCCTGGTAACTTATATTCCCATTGTACCTCCCACATGCCCTCCTGAAGGACAAGCCTTCTCAAATTCAACAGAAAATATATAGCTTAGATGAGCAAACTCCCATGCTCCCTCAAGAAGCCCTACAAGGGTAAAAAGCTGGTCTACAGTCCTAAGACCAGTATAGAATCCACATTGTTCTTCCTGTATCCAAGGTTTGGCAGGAGTCTTCTTTCCAGCACCTTAGCGTAGACTTTCCCCAGGAAGAGCAGTGTGATTTCCTGATTATTGGAGCACAAAATCCCCCAAATTTGAGGGTTTCCTTCGTTTATCTTTCCATTGGCTTTCCTTCAGATTTTGAGATTAGACAAGTGTAAGAAATAAATGGGGATCTCATTCACAGCTCACACAGGCGTTCTGTAAGACTAAACTCTGTTTGTATGAGAGGACTGTCTTTGAGATGAATGAGAATACAGTTTTGGTCTTAACTAAAACTCTTTTGTTTATGAGACATGAATAATACTTTATCCAAGGGATGGGGATGTATTTGTTTGAAGGGATTTGAAATTTAAATAATCCATTGCAATAGTGAATTGGAACATTTTGGCAGTCAAAATGAGACTGCCATGTTTTTAGTAATGCTAATCAGTTTATCAGTAGCATTATAGAGAAGATGGAGCCAAGTCAAACAGCTGTTTATTTATGTATATCCATGAAACATTTATAATCAGGTGAAAATGCACATGAAAACAGACCATATGAAATCCATAACATGAAACAACATGATGAAGACAAACATGAATGTATTAAAGATGAAAAGGGTACAGAGCTGGTGTCTATTAAATGCATAGCCTTAACAACCACTAATTTTTTAAGTGAGGTATGCTGAGATTGTTATGTGTTTTCATTAACACATGTTGAACTCCAGTCAATCTGTTAACACGGCTCATTTTCTCTTTTAGCAATAATTCATCATCTATCTCCTCTCAGAGGCCTTTCTAGTCCTTCTGGTGTCTGTTTATCAATGTCATTCCATCTTTTTGTGCCAAGGCCTGTATGAAACACTCCAGTAGTACAGTATTAAGCTGATAAATGGTGTTTGCCTCTGCTCTGTGCTTATAAGGTTCACGGACAAAATCATAACTTTGCTCCGGGAGTCTGGCATTGTGCTTATCATGGCCATTACACTCTTTATATAAAATACTGAGGTGCCATCCTTTCTCAGTAAACTGTTTGCAACATGCAGATTTTTTTTTAGCGTTATGCAACTAAAGTTCAATCAAATTAAACTCTGTCTTGATGGTATCTGATCTCATCAGCTTCTGTTAAATAGGATTGAAGCCTGAGTCTGAGGTAAATGTTTTGTGACTGTTACTGCAAAGAACAATGTGGAAAAGTCATGTCCAATACACTTTTGTCAAGGTCCTCGAATTCTAATCTCCTCACACTGCAGCTGTCATGTGTCATTCCTGTCTCTGTAAATGATCTACAGACCAAGTTGATCAGGCTTAGCAGCACATAAATTGCAGATGTTGTTAGTATCCCTGTATGGAGCTGGAGCACTTATCCTCTTATTGTGCCAGCTTTGCAGAAGTAGTTGTAGTGACGGTTTGCTAAACCATTAACGGACTAACATCACATAACTTGCTGTGTTTTTATCACTCCATCAGTAAACCTAGTTTTAAGGTTTTAAACTATGTGTAGTGTTAAAAGTCACTTTCTTATCAACAATAGCCCATTAAAAGTCAGTGGATTTACATGAACATTTAAGTTGAGCCACAGTTATCTCTCAAATAAGCTGTTAGCACTGAAATTGCTAACAGCTTAGCAAGCAGCTAACTAGTTGTATGTACTTTACAGCTTTGTACAGTTCATACACTTTAAACTTTATCCTATTTTATCACCGCCATACCTCTCACTTGGGGTAATACCTGAAGGCACATAACAACTTGAATCCCTCTTTGAGTAGCATTCATGCTGTTTAACTTCAGGGACAAAATACATGCCTAAATTTTTAAAATAAAATCCGATTAAACTTTAGGTTGGGTAAGGGTAGGGATTAAGGTAAGGGTTAGGGCACCTAAAGTAAAACCTAGCCTGCAAACCTCATTACAAAGGTTTAATGAAGCAGAGTTAAATGTCTGCTTATGGGAAAAAAGCTTGTCCTCCGTGACAGCATTCTAACGTAGCAAATTTAGTTTATGTAGCTCCGTTAGCTACGTAAGCTACAAAGATAACCAAGCTATATAGCTAACCCAGCTAAAGTTAAAGAAGCACAGGGATATCTACAGTAACTAAGCTACAAAGCTAACATTAGCTACATATGCTATGTAGCTATGTTATGTGTGTAGCTTATGTAACTATGTTAGCTTTAAAGCTAACTCAGCTACACCGGCTTATGTGGTAATGTTAAGTACATAGCTAGCATTTTCATGTTGACTTTAGCTAATGCTAACAAAGCTAAAGTGAGCCACCATAGGCATATGTACTTCTAAATCAGGTCCATACATAATGAACTCCTGCAGCCTGTTGCACCAGCTTTGCATAAGCTCTGTCTTAAGTTATGGTAAAAGTCAACGCTAAACTCTACGTAGAAACTCGTTAAGTTACAGCTTAAGTTGTTGCTCCTGGGCAGTAAGAACCAATCATGTGAAAATGCCAATTACACACTTGCTTTCCAACAGGGCTCATTTCAGAGCCACCATTGTTTACTGACTGCTGATGCTAATATAGGATTCACTGCATGATAATTGACCAAGCTGGGTTAAGTTAAGGCCGCGTTTCTCAAGTTTATCATACTCTCATGAACTTCTATTTTTATTTGCAATTCAAAGATGATCCAAATCAACTTGAGTAGTCTGACTGGAATAAAAGCTATTATTTCAAAGAGCTTTCTAAGGTTATACTCAATGTACTTAACAAACTTGTCTGGTTATGTAACAGTACTTGAAAAAATGCATTTTTCTAGTAACTCCTCTTTGAGCTGGGTCATTTAAGTCGAGTTGCTGCTATATTTAGCATCCAGTGTCTACCACATACCACTTACTGCTGCCTCCTGTCTTGTCTGGGCTCCCTGCAATCTATCAGCGGCTCTGCTGGAGGAGACGACGCAGCCAGCCCCCCTCCTGCTCTGCTGCTCCTGCCCAGGTTTCCCCACAGACACAGCCGGTCGACTTTCCTTCAGTTACCTACACGAGCCTGTCTTCTTGCATCAGCTTCGAGCTATGCAGCCCAGCTTGAAGGCTTCACCCCTGGATTCTCAATAAGAGGAAGGTGAGGGGTGTGAGTGTTTGTGCATCTATCAGGTTGGCGTGCAGGCTCCTGTCAGGCAGTAAACAACAAGTCGGGTGAGTCTGGACGCTGTCAGTGCAGAGTTGATGTGGGAGTAAAGGCCATGACATGACTGAGCTGTTGTTTTGTTATGCCTGGAAAAAAATGTGTATGAGAGAATTTGTATGCTATGGATCTGTAGCAGCAATCACTTCAGAGTGTGGGATCACAGCACTGGTTTGATGCTCAGGTCTGAGTGTGGAATAAAAAGATGCAGAGTCACAAATCAGTCAAGCACATGAAGCAGAGATAAGCTACAAATCCCAATTCCAAAAAAGTTGAGACATTGCGTAAAATGTGAATTAAAACAGAAAACAGTGATATGTAAATTTTTACACTCTGAATACAGCACCAAGACAAGATATTAAGTTTCAAACTTTATTATTTCTTTAAAATATCAGAAAGTTTAGTGCATATCTTTCCACATTATCCCTTCCCCTTTTTCTTGTCTTTATTCAGATGTCATTTTATATATATAAAATGGCCCAAAACAATCTTTAAAAAACCTACACATGCAAGTTCAATGCCTACAACCTCCTCCAAAAAAGTTGGTACAGGTGCAAGAAAAGACTTAACAAGTTGTAGAACGCAAATTATATGGTTTAGTCTTAAATTTTGGTGTGAAGTCCACACTAAGCTCTATGTTGCAACTTAACTAAGCTTGAACGCTGGTGTGGCTGGTGCAACCCAAAGCAGGAACATTGCAGCTGTGATCAGCTGAAGGCCAGCTGATCCCAATTATTGCCTTCCAGCTCCCACAGCCAGTCACAGCTCTTTCTTTCAACACAGTGGCGAATTATAATATGACATACTTCTCACTAATCCCTGATGCACCATGCTGCTGCTGCTGGCAAAGCTTAACCTCCTCCACCCAAGCCTCCTCCTTTATAGCATAAAGCTTTTTTTCAGTACACATTGTCATTAATGTTTCCATCCATATGGAGGTTTCTTGCTGTGTACTCCTCAGAAAGTCAAAGCATGCTGCTAAGCTAACCCAGGGAGCCTCTTTTGAGCAAAGCCTTCTATCCAGACGTCTTTTTCAGGGACGTCCTTACTTAATACAGCAAAACAACGCAACATGTGAACAAAAAAACACCCCAAAAATATATCTAAAACAAAAGTGTGCAATAAAAATATAACAATATTGTTGACTTACTTTTTATGGATGCACAATGAAAAATGATCCCAGGAGATTACAGGTTTCTAGAAGATGAAGTCATGTGACTGCCCAAGTCTCCTTCACTGTTGTGTTATAAGGAAACACATGAAAAGGGTGTTATTATTATTTATTATTCCCATTAGATGGCAGAAAAATAGCATAAGTACCATGAAATGTGTCAAAGGTAGTCTTATTTTAATTCTAATAATGTCAAGAACTCATCAAGTAAATGTATTGTTTCTGCTCAAACTGAATGAGTTGCTCTACACCCTAAACGGTTTATTTGATTATTTAAAGAACACTTGCGAATACTCCACATGATTTCTCCTGCTCCCTAAACATCTTGGGAAAATGCTTTTTAATTAAGCAGCCATATAACATCCAATTATCATCTGTCTTTTGCCCTGGAATCCCTCTTTGAATCACAGCAAGTCAGTGATTTGTGCTGTCTGAAGCTCTCTGATTGCCAACTCTTAATGAATCACTTCAAAATAATGGGGACCTCAATCGAGCAATGCGGGGAAGAAGGACGGACAAAAAAAAAAAAACCATGAGTGAACCAGGAACAAATGAACTTTTTAAAATGAACAGTAATTAGTTCTGCTGAACTCGGCTCCCTGTGGCCTCGACAGGGTGAGCAGCACACATCGATTCTGTCAGAAAATATGGTGCTAGCTTGGAGCTCCCACAGGCCGCACGCCTCTGAACGCTGCTCTTCTTGTCATCGCCGTCACATCACAAGTGTCCCCTCAGTCCCTGTCCAATTAGAAGTCACTCTGGGGCCGGAACCTCAAAGAGTGATAGTGCAGAACCTGCAGATGGAGTAGAAAAGTGTAGAAAGGAGCAGATTTTGTACCCATTCAACTTTTAAAAGTTGCTGCTTTTTAAATTTCACTTCAGTTGGTCACCAAGAGGCAATAATGACCATATATTTGTGAAATCAAACAAATGAGAATATTTGACATCAAAAACAACAATTATGTGAAGCCCATTGTGTCATAAAACATGAACCAAAGGTGCATCATTTCAGAACTTTTCCACCCTTAATGTTACCTAAATTAAATAAAATTCCTTTCAAAGCAAATACAGCCTTTTTTATTTCCTCCTAGAAGATTAACAGATTAATAATTCATTGAAGTGCTTTTTTGTTTTGACTACAGCATTCTGTCTTTTTGGGCAGCATTGCCCTTTTCAACTTGGCAAAATCTGCCCACTCTTCCTTACAAAAGTGCTCCAAATCTGTCGGATTACAAGGGCATTTCGTGTGCAGAGACCTCTTCAGGTCACCCCACAGATTTTCATCAGGATTCAGGTCCAGGCTCTGGCCAGATCAGTCAAAAACTTTTATCTTCTTCTGAAGCCATTATGTGGTATACTTGGATGCATGCTTTAAGTGTCACACACATACCTGAAGGTTGTGTTCAAAAGCAGACTGGTATTTGGAACATAATACCCAAAACAGAGTGGTATTCGAAACTTCTCTTTATGCCCTTCATCTTAACTAAAACTCTGAAGAAAAACATCCACAAAGCACGAGGCTGCCCCTGCCATGCTTCACTGTGGGTGTTTTGGTATTAGTCATGCCACATAACTAGGTTCAGACCATGTTAACCATTTAAAGATCCAACCAACGCTGTGCCAGAATCTATGCATATGTCACACCTCTGACAAACAAACTCATTCAAAATACCATCAGGCTGGTCACCCACTCCAGTCTTGGCCTAAAGTTTTAAGCCCAACTTTAGGCCAGATTTGCCTCCTCTGATGATCAGAAGGGCACGTCCTGAGTCAAGGTTCCCAAATGATTATTTGTCCAAATAACCCTCAAGCAAGTGGTGTAAACAACATTATTTTACTGCTCTGTACT
Source organism: Cheilinus undulatus (assembly GCF_018320785.1). NCBI lineage: Eukaryota > Metazoa > Chordata > Actinopteri > Labriformes > Labridae > Cheilinus > Cheilinus undulatus. The sequence goes on from NC_054868.1 coordinate 40,958,594, forward strand.
GCGCCAGAACCTCTTGGACGAGTCCTGGTCGTGCCAAACTTCTTCCATCTGAAAATCATGGAGGCCACTGTGCTTTTGGAAAACTTCAGAAGGGGTCGTGGTCCAGGTCAAGGAACCAATCAACAGCAACAGATTTGGTTGCCAGAGCTCCCCCGTTTAGCACAAGTAGTCCAAGTTCTTTTAAAATATTTGCTTTTTCACACTACAAAATAAATGGAAGTTACACTCTTTACACGTTCTTAATACTAGCTGGAATATGTAATTATTCATACAAACCCAGACAGAAACTTTCCTAAATCTAACTGAGCAGTCATTGTGCCAAAACTGTGACCACGTTGTGACCTTAGCAACCTGTTAATCTGTCCAACTGAAAAAGTTTCTCAGTGAGCTAGAAAAAAAAAAAATCCAGATCCAAATGTTGGTCATTTATTTTTGCAGTCCTATTTTCATTAGTTTAAAAGCCTCACTGCAAATTTCATCATATTTTATTTCCTTTTTGCCATGGAGCCTTGCAGAACCGAGAATGATGCAAGAGTTGTACCTAGATTTCTAATTTTAAAGCTTAGGGCCGCAGACCAAGCTGTTATTGGAGGAGAATTGGGAAAATTGGGGGTCAAATTGGGAGTGAGAACTGGCTGGAAGTGGCTATGCAGTTTGATTTGGTGGAAAAGGGTCTTCTCTCTGATTGGGGTCTTGAGTGTGAAAACAGCAGGGATGACTTTGCTGGAAGAAAAAGTCAAACTAAAAAACATCCTCTATGTTATTTCTTTTACTGTAAGAAAAATAGGACACTTTTGTTTGTTAAATAAGGTTAATAAAACATAATTATAGGGAAAAAAGTTAAAGCAGTAATAAATACCAAAGATGCCTTCATATTTGCTGACTTGTATTTCTGTGTAATAGCAGCGTCCTTCTAAGTTTCACTTGATGACAAAAGAGGTCATGCAACAAATACATGAATAATAAATCAACTGAGTTTTGGCCTTCCTACCAGATGACATCTTCCTTTGTAAAAAACTTTCTTCTGACATTTTGGGGGGAAAATTATTTGAAACTATGAGCATATATTAGCTTTAAAGTCAGAGAAAGCAATAAAGCATATGCACTTAAAGTTTGTTATTTTACCCTAACCACCAAGGACCACATACAGAAAATCATAAAGATGGTGGGGCCCCTTTCATAATCCTCACCTTTATGACACTGAAGTCAGTAAATCCAGTCTATTTTAAATAAGGATGTGCTTAGTGACTGAATATGTTTAAATGGCTAATACCTGACAAGTAAAAAGTCATTTTTAAGGATTTTAAGGTGGCCATTCAGATTCCAGGATAACTCTGGTTAGCCCTGGCTATCACTGGCTCCAGCCTGGTCAGAATGACAATGCTGCTGCCAGTAAGTTTAAAGTGTTGTCTCAGTTTAAGTCATAAAAAAGTGCACCGATAAATTGTCCTGTCAAAATGTTTGTTTACGAAATTAGCACTGTAGTACTGCCTAGTGTTGAAACTAACAACAAATGAACTTTAATTTTATTTGTGTTTTCTTACTGAGAGACGAGTATCGTTTTAGATTACCTTCCCGGATGAGCCCCCAAAGTAACACACAACTATACTCCTCTGTCAGTAAGAAAACTCATGCAAAACATACATGTTTAATTTTCTAATTTTTTATTTATGTTTTAGAATTTGCAACGGGCCAATTAAAAATGGGCAAAGGGCTGCATTTGGCCCCCAGGCCAAAGTTTGGACACCTATAAACAGGATAAGTACATAATAAACACCTATAAACGTGAAGAAAAAGCTGGACAGCTATAAACATTATAGTTGGACAACTATAAACATGAAGAAAACAACCAAATCTTTCACAAGTGTAGTTCTGGGTTACCTTCCCGGATGAGCCCCCAAGGTAACATAAAACTTTACTCCTCTGTCAATAAGGAAAGATAAAATATACAAGCTTAATGTTCTAATTTTTCATCTATGTTTTAGAATTAGCTACAGGTCAATTAAAATGGGCCAAAGGCTACATTTGGCCCCCAGGCCATAGATTGGACACCCCTGCCCTAACCTAACTGGAAGTTTAGGCTGATCTTATTTTGGAAGTTTTAACATGTATTTCCATTCTGACAGAGGTGGCATCTCACAGTAATGGTCTGCAATTCTGAGGCCAGACTGTCTTGGAAAAATCTGAACCTAAAAGTGATGAAAAACTTTCCACCATTCTTGATCCAGATTTCGGTTAAACATACTTCTCAGTCTTTCCAAACCTACAGCTGCGTATTTTCAACATTAAGTGTCTGTTGAGACCAATTTTCTGATTTTGCTTTGTACCAACTTCAACAAAACAAACATGCTGACTAAAAGGGTAAAGAGTGAATCACACATCACAGTAGGGAATCAAAATAATCCAATGTTTGTTCTTTCTATGCAAAGAAACAAATGTAGATAAAATCAGATGTGGTGGGGACCCTCTCACAAGGCTTGACCTTTCCATTTAAGACTCTGTCATTCACATTCAAGTGCTAAATGTCACCAAATGTCACATCAAGACTTCAGTATTCCAGCCCGTTGAGTCCCAAGCAGAGATGTGAAAAATGATTAAAAACCAAACAGGCCTTACTTTGTGTCATTGCAAGTTTTTTTCTTTTTTTTTTTTTCCAGCAATCCACATCTCAGCCACAACAACATTAGGAGCCAAACTGTCAAGTTGTTTGAAACTAAATCTGTGATTTAGCCAATTAGGGCTCTGCGATTCTGGGAACTGTGGGGAGATGCTTAAGAAATCAATAGAAAGCTTATTTTAATGCAGGACACAGAGCGTCGAGCCTCGTCTGGTGATTATGTTTGAGAACACTGAGGTAAATAAGAGTGTTTAACCATGTATTTATACATCTCAAAAACCAAATTCCTGCCTAGGAACACGGCGGCATTATACACTCTAATTGAAAGACTTGACAAATAGGCTGTCGGCATTCACAAGCTTAGCATTGATTCACAGGGAACAGGAATGGGAGTGAAGCATTAATGCAAAACAGCGTTTTATAGAGACCGCTCTCCAGAAAAGAAGTCTTAAGTTCAGAATGAGAACCTCGCCACACATTCACAGTCGAGTCAGGTTTTGCCGTTCAGACCTCGGCTTCAGAGCCTCAAATGTTTTCACACTCAGAGACCAGCCAAGAATCTCAAGTGGTCATGAAACGCGTTTTGATTGACAGTGTTTTGTCACTCCATCACTTTGCATTTAAGCCTCAAAACAAGGAGGAGAAACCTGTCAGGGCAGCTGAAAAGAACCTGGGCGCTGAAATGTAGGACAAGAGCATTTAGAGACTACAAATGGTAACTGAGGCCAAGAGAGGGGGAAAAAGGTAGAAGGCTTTTTTCCTTCTGTGACCACAAATACTTCAATGAGCTTTTCAATGTCACAAAACTTGTCCAGAAACCTTGAATAATGTTATTACCATAAACTTGATCACTCATGCTCTAATTAAAAGTACATTTACAGCTTGAAAATAAGCTGATCAATCAAAAATAAAGGCTTAAATTTACATCCTATAGGAGTAAGAAGTGGTGCCAAAATAGCAGAAAACTTAAGATAACCAAAGTCTTGTACAACATGCAGCCAGCTGAGGAAACCATCTCTCCATACAGCTTAAGAAGATGAGTGTAAATCAACTTTAATCTAAGAGTTTGAAAAGAAACTAACACAGCTCCGCAGAGACTGAAATTGTGGGATCTGAACCGCAGGAACAGAGATTCCCACGTCCTTCATCCATCAAGGAAAAAGAAATTTCTTACTCGCGAAACATCTCCCAGCTGGAGATCACTTCTGGAGCTTTGCAAGGAGCAGCTGATTGCCCCACTTCTTATATAATATATAAGATTGTAGGTTATGCAATGTGGCGAGTCTGCTGAGGGTATTTGGTCCATCGAGTACCATGACTGTTACGAGTTAGTGTTGAAATGGTCAGTATGTCTTGAAGTTGACTCAGCAGAATAGGACAGAACTGTTGCAAGATAGACATTAAAATTGGACAAATGTAAGGATTGTTATTGATAAATGAAAAATCTGGCTTTTGGAGTTTGACCTTGTTAACCCTGCAGAAAGTCAACTGTGAGGTTTCCATCCACCAGTCTTGATGCACATTTTTGATTTGTGCATAAAAAACCTAACAGGAAATAGTGCAAATTCCAAGAAGTATTCAGCCACATGACCACAACACCAACAGGGACTGTGATGACATTAGATTCAAATACATGTACTTTAGTATGGACCTTGCCTTTTGCAGCTATAACAGCTTCCACTCTTCCTGGAAGGCTTTCCACACACTCTGTGGGAATTTGTGCCCATTCACCCTGTAGAGCATTTCTGAGATCAGGCACTGATGTTAGACGAAAAGGCCTGGCTCACAGTCTCAGTTCCAGTTCATACCAAAGGTGCTCAATGGAGTTGAGGTCGGAGCCAGTGAAGTTCTTCCACACCAAACTCAACAAACCATGTCTTTATAGTCCTTGCTTTGTGCACTGGGGTATAGTCATGTTGGAATAGAAAAGGGCTTTCCCCAAACTGTCGCCCCCAAGTTGGAAACATAGCATTGTCCAAAACGTCTTGGTATGCTGAAGCATGGAGATTGTCCTTCACTGGAAATAAGGGGCCTAGCCAGTCGGTCGACTGATGGATTATGCTACCAAGGTAAGTGAACTGCTCTACAACTTCCAAGCTCACACCATTCACAGACACAGAATCAATGGCAGCATCAAGGCATCCCAAAATGCTTGGGTCTTTGCTTTGGCCCAGGAGACGTGCATTCTGAACTCTTCATCACCAAATGACACCCCACAGTTTGCTGCCCCTGTAACCTGATATAGGGGCTAAGAAGCACCCCTACCTCAGCACAGAATCAACTGTGAAAGTCAGAGGTGGAACCACCACAGCACTATCTGTACCAGTATAAGTCAGACACCAGCTGGATGTTTGAAGGCATCTCTAGATTCCCTGACCACCTGAAACACATCATAAGTGGCTTGACTTGTTGCTTTGGGCAGTTCTGCATCATTATTTCTTACCTTATTCCCCTTTGTTTTAAATGAACCATGTAGAAATTTGTTTTTGTCTTTGCACTCAGACGATTGCAGTGAGTTCGACTAAAATCAATGTCTACTGTTGAACCTTGACTCATAAGGTGACTGGAGCTAATCTGAAATGTTTTGTATAAAAGGAATGATGTTAGAGATACAAACACCACACTGAAAAGAAAATCTTACCTGGATGTTATTTAATGCTAACTGAAAGATTTAATAGAATTTCAGAGTAATTCCGTTCTGTTCCCAGGGACATGCATTATCTATCGGATGATGAATGCTGATGGGTCCTGAGATCTGTGCTGAGCAAAATTATTTTTAATGGATTTAATCATTTATCTCAGCCCAAAAAATGACAGTATATGAAGGTAATTTTGATCACTCCAGGTCACAGAAAACAGCCCCAGATAAGCACAGTCATATTACCAGCCATGCTACTTCATGTCTTCTCATATACTTCCCTTAAATCTATAATATAATACATCTGTGTTTACCTGGATATAAAGCTTTAAACAGTTTCTCTCTTACCAGTTAGTCAGTTTGAAGTTTCCCTCTCTCTGGGGTTAACACAGTCTGTAATGACTATGTGCATGTGTTTGTATGTGTGTGTTCTGAAATGTCAACCTGAAGGCTGTATGAAAATCACATCCAACTGTAATTATGAAAAATGGCAGCGTGTTCATGCTGAAGTGAGGTGTCATTATGAGCTCCAGTCTGCGAGATGGAGCAAGAGAGAGAGAGAGAGAGAGAGAGAGGGAGGTAAATGTGCATCCATTATATGAGTGTGGTGTTATTACCTGCTGAGGCCTAGGTGCAGACCATTATGTCTCCAGCCACTTGGAAAATATGCAACTAAATACTGGACGCCTAAAGTGAAATGCATTAGCTACTGCAAAGCCCGACAGAAACAGACAGCTTACAGAGAGAAGATGTTACAGTCTTATAGTCGGCGATGTTGGGTTACCTAAAAACGATGAGAGACTGGTAGGTTTGGTGATGAAAAGAGAAACTTCTGTTTCAACACTGCCCTGTGGGGCAAAGTCCCACTGATGCTCCCTGAATTCAGAGAAAAGGCCTCTGGATTTTTACTATGCCATTCTTTGATCTTGTTTTCTAAGTCAGCCTGTATCCAATAGCAAGATCCCTGAACTGAAGATATGATTGGCCAGGCTCAGACAGTTACAGCAGTTACAAAACCTGCCAAGCTTTCAGCTGCACTTTGTGGTAACTTTTTAGAGGGAAGGAGCTTATTTCCAGACAGGAAATAGAGATTATAACATGTAAAAATCGTGTAAAGTGAGTCAGATGTTAAACCCTGTGTTGGCACATGCTTCTGGCTGCATCATTAGCATTATTACCTCCACCAAGGAGGTTATGTGATCGGCAGGGTTTGTTAGTTATTTAGTATGTTTGTTAGCAACATAACTCAAAAAGTTATGGATGGATTTTGATGAAATTTTCGGGAAATGTCAAAATGGAAGGACTGATTAGATTCTGGGAGTAATCTGGATCACCGTCTGGATCCAGGAGTTTTTTAAAGGATTCTGTACTACAGGGAGATAGGGCTAATGGCGGAGGTCTGCGTTCTCTGAGTGCTTTTCTAGTTGCAAATGTACTTGGGATTCTTGTCACTGAAGGACACCACTAAAAGGCCCATGAGAGAGATCAGGCTGTGTCAAACTACCAGATGCATGGGTTGTAGACTACAAACACAGCAATACCAATGAGATAATACAATATTACTTCTGGGACCAGGACTGAAATAACTATGAGTAGAGAATAATAATATCAGACCAGCTCTAGCTGTTGAACAGTAGTGAGAAAACACTTTCTGCACTTGTTTCTGGTTTTTACATTTTCCTCCAAGTACGAGCGTCATGGACCTGGTGTTTGGGTTTAATGAGTGACCATGGTAACAGATGACTTTTGCATTTCTAGATGTCATTGTTATGGCAGCTTTGGAAAATGGAGCGTGCCCTGTAGGGAACGATAGTGCAGTGATTCCCAAAGTGGGGCCCTTAGGTTAGGGGCTCAAATCAATGCCGTGGGGCCTGGCAAGGCTAAATCAAAACAACGCATGCCATTTTACACTGTTTACAGACTGGAAAATTTGTTAGAGGACTTCCAGATAAAAGTAGGGCTTACAATGTCAGATATCAATACTAAAATAAGAAAATATGAATCATATCTCAACCTGTGGGTTTTCATTAGAGAGCCACATTTCTTCATTTTGCCACATCCTAACTGGGCAGGGTAGGGTTTGAAATATCTTAATCCGCCAATCATTTTAGAAGTAGTTACATGAACAGTGGCTTGCTTTTGCTTTGTTAGCTTTCGCTAATGCTAATCTAGCTAGGCTAGCTACCTAATTAACTTTACTACATAAGCCAATGTGGCTAAGTTTGCTTTTAGCTACATGAGTTTTATCTACATTAGCTTAAGCTATGTGAGCTTTTGCAATGTAGCTCAGCTTTGACTACGTACCTATATTATCTATAACTTTGCTAGTAACGCAAGTTTAAGCAAATGTAGCTAAAGCTACTTAGCCATGCAAATAACCTAGATACGTAGCCTAGCTCATGTAGCTGATTTGAGAGCTTAGCCAAAGCCCAGTTAGCTACATAGCTGTCTACGTAGCTTATGTAGCTAACGGAGCTATGTAAGCCACACTTGTTGCATTAGAGTGCTTTCATGGAGGACAAGCTTTTTTCCTGTAAACAGGCTGTTTACTCGTTTACGTGTCATAATTAAGTTTTGCAAGTCAGGTTTTTAGATTTAAACTTTTGGCATCTTGGCCCTAACCAGAAGGTTAATCTGATTTTATTTTGAAATTTTAGTCTGAATTTCCATTCTAAGACACACAGAAGAACAGTCGTGAAAGTGGCTGTAAGAAATGAACGGTCTGCAGCCAGACTGTCTTGCATCATTTAGATTTAGTTTAATGTGGATTTGGTTTATCTTTAAAACTTTCAACTGAAGTAATCCCAGCAGCTATGTTGTTACCTCTCTGTCTCTATAGTCCTCCTGCTGGTCATGTGTAGTGTCCATGTCACACTGATTATAGAGAATGTGCACACCTGTGATGTCTAATGGACTCAGGTGATGTGGGACAGCCATGATCTGTATTTCTCACACTGTAAACTGTGAGTACATGTCTGACCTTACTGTTAAAATGTTAAACAGAACTCATAGATCTTAATTTATCTTCTGTAGGTGCACCGAAACTGATTTAGAGTTTCTTCAATTATACTCCTATCCTAGATAGCAATTTGTTTTTGCTGGAGTGAAAAACTAATACTAATTTTAACTCAGGAGCACTGGCCTCTAGAAAAAGCTCCCACAGTGGGAAAATTATCCTCATATAGCCTGTAATCTCAAAAATGATAAAACACTTCTTAGTTTGTGGAGTAACACTGAGAGTTACATCTGAAGGTTAAAAGCCTGTTAGCTTTCATAGAAAGTGAATGTAAACTAATGATGGAAAAGCAGATAGCCATGCAGTTCACTTCTGCTCTGCTTTATTTTGGTTTAGGAGTACTTAATAAGACTGACAATCCCTTATGTATATGACTTTTACTTTTTAATTTATACTCATAAGATGAATAGATGGACGGAGAGATATTCCAACTGATCGATGGAAGAAGAAGTACATCCATTCTCGTCTGGGATATCATTACCTCAAGGTCATTTGCCAGCTGTCAGAGGAAATTGCTTTCATATTATTAGATCTTCATCATTTTCTCTATTTGGAAATTTCCTCATAACGTATTAATGATCATTCCTCATATCACACATTATTGTCTTAATACCAAATTAGATTTTATAACTTCCCATTAACAGAAGTGAATAAATTAAACTTTGGAGAGCTGCCACTTCCCAAAAAGTTGTCAGGTAAGGAAAAGCTGCAGGATGAACCACGTATTTCTGCAAGTTTGAGATCAAATATGCACCAAAAGCTTCTGTGCTCAGTGCCAGCAGTGGATCTATCTGAGTCAAGAAATAACAACAAAAATTTGCAAAGCTCCAGGAAGTCAGGGGCGCACAATGAACCATTGAGTGTGAGCTAAAATCCCTGAGACAACATTTGCATCTCAATAAAAGGCCTTACACAGCAGGTTAGGGCCTCTGCCCCTCTCAGCATGCAAAACATCAAATGATAACAAACTCTGGACAAATGATTCGTGGACTATAGCAGCAATTACCGAGACACATGCTCATAAACAAATAACAGAACCTTGCAAAAGTAGCTGACATTGTCAGTTTGTTTATTTTCTATTGAGGTTTCAGATTTGAATTGGCAAGGCTTCTATGCCTTATTTACATCAGGATAAATAAACAGGAATCAACAAGAAGAGAATGAAGTAAACTCAAGGATGCTAGCATTAATCTCATTGCATTGACACAAGAAAATAGAAGGATGCACAAAATATCTGAGTTTTTTTGTCTCAGGAAGTTCAAGACAGAGTACTTCCTTCTTACTTACTTCTATTTGGATCTGAAGAACCCTCTCTGAGGTCTTAACTCAAGAAGGACACCTTGGATTTTTCAGAATTTTCCTAAATTTATATCAAATCCTCTTTTTTCTTATTCAAAAATATGCTAAAATGCATTGCTACAAGTGTTTGAAGACCCTGAAAAAACTTCCTGTTTCATGGCGAACAAAAAAATTGCCATAAGTTAATTTTTTGATGTGACTAGAGTTTAAGCTCACGTTGTATAAAAAATAAGACAAAAGGCTACATTTGTGGGAAGTTAATACAATTTCTTGAGAGTGATTTTTACTTTCCCACAAATATAACAAATTCCTCAAATGTATTAATTGTTGTGTTTGCAGCAGGCAACTGCTATTACTTTTGTGTGAAATGTACTTTATTTGTGGGATTATAACATGAAGAGCTGCAGATTTATATTACATTTGTGGGATGGTGAAAATCTCAGGCTGTTACAAATCATAATAATTCCCCACAAATGTAATATGAACATGAAAACTAAATGTTTCTTGTCATTGTGTGTTTGTTGTAGCCTTTTCACAACTGCCAGTGGGTTCAAGTCAGCTAAAGTTCAAGCCACATCAAAAAAAGTAGCAACAGCAATTTTTTTCTCGCCATGAAACAGGAGGTAGTTTTTCCAAGACCTTAAATCACTGCTTGTGCCATGAATATTAGCAGTTGAATAAAATGTATCAAAACTGTGCTCTGAGGAAATTATAAATAACGTGAAGAGACACTGTTCTCCCAGCTAGTTTTATGGTTCCATAATAACTTAAAATCTCAGTCCACTTAGTTTGAAAACTTAGTTATTTTTAAGTGCATTGTTGTTACTAACATGTCAAAAAGACCGAGACTATCCAGATGCGAGTATTAAAAAAGAAAAACACTTAAGGAGCAAGAGCTACAGACATATCCAGAGGTGTTTTTTTAGATTGCTGATCCAGGACACTTGATGGCTCAACCCCTGAAGCTGGAGAGGTGCAAGTGTTGCTAGCATCACAGGAGAAGATGTTACTTCTTCACATGAACCACCGAGGCCATTGTTATGTTTACAGACTGATAAACCCTCAGCCATTTCTTTAAGTCTATGAGAGGCAAGCAGTGTCACCATATCAGAAGTTTGTCAGTCATAAAAACTTCAGTCAAATCTCATAGCGAGCAGACTTCTGTAAGGATGAAAGCTCGCCATGTAAACTTCTGAAAGTAGGCTCATCTTTTACAGTGTGCATACATGTGTAAGTTTGTGCCCGCATATGTATGTATGCTTTACGTTGGAGAGATTTGCTTTGGAACTGCTACTTCTCGTGCCCCTGCCCCTGTTGTACATTCATTTGAATCGGGTTATTAGTTATTAGTTATTATACCATGGTCTTGGTGGGTTACTCGATTCTGATTCCATTGGTGTCCATTAACTTCTGATATATGGACACCGTTTGAACTTGAAGCAGCCATTAGCCGTTGCTCTGTCAGGAGTAACTCTTGCAACCTGAGACAGTCATATTTTCTGAGCTGAGAGTACAGTAATTTTTGTTTGTTTCTTGTTGTGCTGTTGTAATGACCAAATTTCCCCCAGTGGGGGGTCTTATCTGAGATCATTGAACATTGATAACGTACTCACTGAGAGCGATCATTGAAAGGGAACTTTCTAATTAAGACATGCTGACCTCTCTGATTTTGTATATATTTTTATTTATATATACTAATATCTATGTATATTTTAGGGCTGTCAAGATTAATCAATTTAATCGCGATTAAGGTCCGCAATTAGTGTACCATACTTCATTGTACCTTCAACACACTTTGGTTAAGGTACATCAGCTCCACCACTGCTCCTTAATGTCTCATTTAACAGAAATTCATCCATCAAACAAAAAATGTTCTTTACTGTTTAGTAAACAGTGCTTACGGAGAGCAGTTTTTGTTGAACAGTCTTCAATTACAAACAGGAAGTAAGCTGTGGAGGTGGGCGGAGTCCAGAAGCTTGTCTCATCTTTTGTTACTGTTATGATTGTTACTGGTGGTGGAATTTATAAAGGAAGAAATACACATAATTTTGCATCCAACTAAAGCAGATTTTGTTATTCAAGTTCATCTGAAGTTGTTCTCGTCTCACATGCCAACTAAACAAACCCTACAATCATGGTACGCGAAGCTCTGTCAAGATCGACTTGTTTGCTTTGTTCCAGACTGAGATGAGAGGGTTAATCTCAGTCTCATGTCTGTGGACTCAGAATTTGTTTAAGATTATCTCTGCTTAAAATCTGGATTCAGAGGGACAAATACACTTCCCTACACGTAAAACATCACTTCTTAACATGGCACATTACTGTTTAATCCCTACTCAAACGCAAATGTTAAAACAACACCTTTTTGTTTTCATGGGGATTTGTGCAGTGATCAACAACTCGACAGATCAACAAAGCCTCCTCATCTGTGTGAGGTTGCCAGGTTTGCCTGCAGTGTGCCTACACACAACCAAAAACCAAAACCTGTGCTCACTAAATCAACACAGTGTGCTAGAAATCAGGCACTGGAGTTGATATTTGTCACAAAATAGATCCAGCATGCAACTTTCCATAACCCTTACACCACAAATCTTCATTTGTTACTCTTGTTTTAATGCAAAAGTTGAACAAATGAGGTATAAATGCTAACTTTTAAGCTTAGAGGGGTTTGTGAGCCGGTTTTGGATGGCACAAATCCATCTATTCCTTTTTCCACTTCAAAAATGTATGCTAATTTAAGCTTTACACAACACTGCTTGTTAGTGAAAGCAACATAAAACCAGGTGGGTTTGATAAAAAGAGTTATAGTAAGAGGACAACTGTGAAAATGATCAAAAGGGCAGTCTTATTAAAATACTGCAGGTTCACTACAAAAACAAAATTATAAAGTCAAAACTAGATCTCATCCAGTCCAGCGATGATGCTACAAGTGTGTCAGCTCTGGTTGCACAGAATTATGTTCCTCTCTACAAACAATTAAGAGTGTGAAAATAATCACAAATACTCTGCAGAGCTGCTGACTTTAAATGTCAGCCATGTGACTGTGAAGCTGGCCAAGCATTTGTAGTTTCTCAAACCCCAACTGCATCCTGCATATCAGTGCTGGCACCAAAATATTAGACAGACAGATGGATGGGCATGCATTAATGACAAAAACTAAAGGGTAAGACACATTAATAAATGTTCATGGTGACCCTGGCTGGCTTAAACATAAGATGTTTGACTGATGTACTATCATAAATGGTATTCAATGGTAGATAAGGCTAGAAATATGAAAATGCAGCTTAGTCCCTGTTTAACAGCTACCCTGTGCTTAATGAATAAATCAGTAATACAAATTAAAACTTACACAATATTTTCAAGCAAGCAAATATGACCATAAGAGAGATAACTGCTACTGTGCCACCAGGTCAAAAAGAGAAAAGACAAAAATAGGATAAAAGTGTCAAAAGCAGGTTAAGAAAGGCAAGGAGGTGCAAAAATAGACTGGGAAATGGTGAACAGTGGTTAAAAAGTGGGTGTTTTGAACATCAGAACCCAATAACAACTTTTCATCTCCTAAATGAGGGAACTGTCAGCCAGGATGCTAGCACTAATGCTAATGATCCAACACACATGCATTTATATGTCAAAAAATCACAACTTGGAAGGGTCTATCACTGGGTTTTTCAGGGTCCCAGCCAAATCTGTGGGCAACCTGCACTGGGTAGGTGTCAAACATGTGGATTAGCAGCACCCTGCTTAAACTGCCTCAGTTTGCACGACCACAGCAGAAATTGAATTAAGCTGAATAGGAACAGATGTTTTAAGGTGCTTTCACACCTGCATCATTTGGCCCGGACTTTTGGACTTTTCAGTTTCATTTGAACCTACATGACCATAGTCTAGCTGGACCGTGGTCCAACTAAAGAGGTGATCTCAATCCCAACCAAACTGAACCATGGGGGCCAACTGGACAAAAAAAAAAAAAACATAGATATATGGAAACTTTCCGGCTGTTTCCCAAGAGGATGAAAGCGAGAGAATATGAGAGGACCGTGCTGCCTGAAGATAAAGTGGTGCTTCCAAAGATCACACCACTCTCACGCCTTCTCTCCTGAGTCAGCGTTGTCTTGGCTCACAGGATTACATACTGCCGTCTCCTCTCCTGTCTAGTACGATAAAATTGTTGTCTAATGAGGAAGCTCATGTGGTGAACTTGGCATATGTGTATGTACTGCTCTTTAAATTGGTGCTGTTGGTTTAGGAAGTACATCACTAATAATATGATGAGCATCATTCAACATGCTGACGTCAGACGCCCACCAGCCAATTAACCATTCAATGTAAACTATGGAGACATACATCCCACAGAGCTCATGGTGATCACGTAGGTTTGTCATGTAGAGTCTGTTTGTCATAATTATAGTGTGAAAACAATAGAAACCAAACCAAACACACACAATATAGGGACCTTGGCCCAGACTTTCAGGTGTGAAAACACACTTATTTGTTCCTTTTTCTTGCTGGATGTCCAAGATTAAAGATATTTTTGTCACTCTAAATGTGGGCTAAAGATCCATCTGGATGGTAAATACTACATATAAGGACAAAAATAAGATAGAATAAAAAGTAAACAAACCTAACAGTGGCAAAGTCTGTGGGAAAAAAAATCTAAATTAAAAAAACATAAATATCCAGAACTATAAAATTGTCAGTATTCTTTTTCAAATTGTTCAGAAAGACCAATCAACACACTGAGTTTCAATTTTTAAACATAGCTGTGCACCGATCCCTCTGTGCTGTTTGAGAAATGATACTTTGTAGACTTTAAGACTAAATCCATTAGCTTTCAGTGTATTATGACAGCCAGCATACGTTTCCTTATTAATGAGGAGGAGGATGGATTCTTTCCCTGTGCTATATGACACTAATGCCTTCCTGTTGTGACTCTGAATTTTCTGTATTACTTCCTTCCTGCATAATTTAACACGATCCTCGCAGTAGCCAACCAGGCCTCCTTTGCATTTTAAGTAAACGTGAAGCTCAGCTGTAGATTATGGCGGTAATGAGCCACCAGAACACTGCGTAGTTTTCATCCCCTCCTCATCAGGAAGGCGACCCCTGCAAATGTACGTTCACCCTCATCACCATGTTTACTGCTGTTCATCCAATCAGGACCTGCTGCTGCTGTCTCGCTCCCCGCCTCCCGACTCCAGAGGTGGACACGAGGCTAAAACAGTCCTGCACAAACAAGCCACAGCAATCAATAGCCAACACAAACATACACCGGCGGTGTTCATCTCCAGCCTTTATCTGTTTCTACTGAGCACGGGGGCAGCAAAATAACCTTTTCGAGGGCCCAGGCAGGCGAGACAGATGACTCTCCTAAATGAAGCTTCTGCTGATGCTGGGCCCTAAATCAATGGCGGAGGCAGGTGTTGAAATGAAGGCCCTGCAGCATGTGTTCATACTTTCCTGTGAGAGAGTTGGAAGCTGCTCCTCTCCTCATATATTAATATTTTATCATTGGCACTCATTCACTCATTCCTGTGAGAAAATATTGTAGCTGAGGGCGAAATTGTGATCAAATCCAGCACAGGTTGTTCATGATCGATTATATCTAACTTTGACTTTCTGCTCCTGGTTCTGTGACAGGTGGAATGATTTTTTGGGGGGAGTTGTTGTGCACCTATTTTGATGTAATCTCATCAGGTTTAATAGTAGTTAAAGGTTAGCAGATGAGAAAGGATAAACATAGTATAGAAGCAAAAAGGAAAGCATCAGTACAGAAATAAACCTGTATTCATACACAATCCAGATTAGGGATGCACAATATTATCGGCCTGATATTGGTATTGGCAGATATCAAAATTTCTGCCAATATTTACATCCAATATTTTGCCTTTGTATTTCAGCATACATCGACTGTAAATTTGGTCATATATATTAATAAATTAGTGGAGTTTTAGGCTAAACCAACAGACCTATGTCAGTTGAGCTCTTTTTCTTTATTTACCCTAATTCTTTAAACTTTAAAGTGTTTATTAAGGACCAAAGTTTGTTTCCTTGGCCATCCTCAAACCTTAAAATGTGTCTAAAAGGACTGAAATTTCTCGTCTGAAAAACATATTTAAATATCGATATCGATATTGGTATCGGCTTAAATGAATCTGTAAATATCGGCATATTGGATATCAACAAAAATTCACTGTTGTGCATCCCTAATCCAGATAGAAAGAATGGCCTGAAAAGTCAAATACAGATGCAGAGAATATTTACATTTAAAGGTGAGCTAATATATGAAAAAAACTTAAACTGTGTAGTTCTAGTAATAAATCTAATTTTAATTTTTCATCTGAGGGCATTTTGGGAAAAAAAAACCATCATTAAGGTCCTTGAACACTTGCAAATGTAATAAGTTCCCACAAATGAAATAAACCATAAACATAATAAAAATATACAGCATTTATTGTTGTAATCTCACAAACGTCAAAGCAGTTTGCAGGAATTTATTAAGGTTGTGGCAAAGTAAAAATCACTGTCTCTCAAAATTGTATTTACCTTCCACAAATGTAATAGAAACATGAATTATGAGCGTCGTGGTCATTGTTTGTTGTTGCCTTTTTACAACTGCCAATGGGATCAAGTCAGCTTTAGCTCAAGTCACATCAAAAATACAGTTATGGCCAGGGTATGAATTGTTGAGAAAAAAAAAAAACTACCTTGCAACTGGCCTTTGATCTATAGCTGGCCATACACTGTGAGCCTTCAAGCCTATTTTTACCTGATGAATTTTGAGTTTGAGGTGCATAGTTTGTGAGGACACAACGGCCGATCGTGGCTTAATTAGCCACTCATGATGTGGATAAATTTCTGACATAAACACTGGCAGAGCCACGAGCAGATTCCGAATCGTCAGGGCATTTTTCCTGCATAAACTTCTCTGAGCTGATCATCAGATGATCCATGAGGGACAGAGAGCGCTACATGAGGAGAAACTCGAGTCTCAGCAGGTAAAAGTCTGAAAACTTCTCAAAGTTTTATGAACTCCTTTCCCTCATCGATCTCATCCATAGTCACTGATACTGCGTCTGCTGAGATTCACGTGATTTCTCTACTGGATTAAAATTTCTTCATGACATAATGAAAACTGGCAAAACAAAGAAGGAAAGACAGGAGTTAATGCTGAATGTTCCTGGCTGGTCTGATTGTTTTTGTGTTGTCTTAAAGCAAAAATCGGACTGATCTAAGCTCAGACTTGGCGCAGCGTGCCGTTTTTTTCCTACTTTCTCTCTCCACGATCAATAGACAAATACTGATTTATGTTTATCGCCAAAAAGAGATAATTTTCCTACATTGAAGTCAAAGATCAGTCGTCTGATGACTGATTTATGGGTCTTTGGATAGCAGAAAATTACGGCAATCATATTTTTTGGATCGGACATGGCCTGCCTGAAATCAGCTGGAGATGCATGTGAAATCAGCTGTTTACAGAGTCTTTTCTTCCTCACTGCCTCTGAGTGGCAGCTGTCAATTCAGCACCATGGACAGAGACACTCATTCTTGAGCTAAAACATCAACAACACAAATACTCACTTGTACATAATGTGGTTTAATAAATATGTCAGTCCCATTGCAGCCATACAAGAAACAACACGGCAGCATGCGCAAGACAGAACACAAACAGGCTTTAACAAAGCAAGACTGCTTAAATCATCAACAATCTTATAGTCAGTCTGAGTCAACAAGCACGCCTTTTGCAGCTGCGCACAGTATATAACTGTGTGTATAAAAGTAAGGGATTAAATGTGCAAACAATTCTGTAGATACAATATAACCAAAATTAGAAATACTAGCAGAGGGTGAGAGGGGTTGTCCATGATGGGTGTCAGCTTAACCAACATCCTCCTCTCACCCACTTCGTCCACAGAGTCCAGGGGACAGTCCAAGACAGAAGTGGCCCTCCTGACCAGCTTGTTCAGTCTCTTTCTGTCCATCTCTGTGCTCCCTCATTCCCAGCAGACCAGCATAAAAAAAGCTGACACCACCAGAGTCATAGAACATCCTTAGCAAAGTCCTACACACTCCAGAAGACCTCAGTCGCCTCAGCAGGTGTAGTCGACTTTGTTCCTCTTTGTAGAGGACGTCCGTGTTTGTTGAGGTGAACACTCAGGTATTGGTAAGTCTCCACCCTCTCGATGTCCAAACCCTGGATGTTCACTGGTGCATTCTGGGGTGTCTTCCTCCTGATTTCAATCACCATCTCCTTGGTCTTGCAGGTGTTGATCTGTAGGTGTTTGAGCTCACACCAGCTCACAAAGTCCATGACGACCTGCCTGTACTCCAGCTCTGTCCCCTCAGACACACACTCCACAATGGCTGGATCACTGGAGAACTTCTGCAGGTGGCAGCTCCCAGAGTTGGAACTGAAGTCCATGGTGTAGAGGGTGAAGAGGTAGGGGGAGAGCACTGTCCCCCTGTGGAGCCCCTGTGCTACAGACCACCATGTCAGACTCACAGCCCTGAAGCCTCACATACTGTGGTCTGTTGGTGAGGTAGTCCTTTGTCCATGCAGCTAAGTGACAGTCGACTCCCGCCCTCTCCAGCTTCTCCCTGATCAGTGTGGGCTTGATAGTGTTGAAGGAACTGGAAAAAAAAAAAAAAAAAAAAAAATAATAATAATAATAATAATACATCATTAATCAAAACAACATTGGAAAAGGCTCTTTCTTGTAGTAAGATGAAGACTTTACCATTCTAGTTATGGCTGCTGGTCGCTTCAAACTCCCAAAATGTACGTTTTTAGGAATAAAAATATATAAAATAACAGGATCCCATAAAAATCTTTGAGAATCTTTGTCATAACCACAGTATAGATTATGCATTTTTACTTAAAAAATCCTCATATCCTAACAATGGAGACAAAAGTTTTTAATTCATTTCACAGCTAACAGAATATCATCACTTTTGTTCAAACTTTTGCTCTAAAGTGCACTGAAAGCAGCAGCTGTCTGTAAGGGATTTATTAGGGCCACAGCTTCTCATATGAATATGGGATTCTTGCCTTCATAAGACAAGGGACTGAAAATAAAGTTACACTCAAAGTTTTATAGATTCATCCCTCATAGGCCTCCCAGCAGTGACAAGAAGAAGTGAAAGTTGTTTCTGCAGAGAATTGCTTCTGTTCCAACAATACTAGACTCATGACGAGTGCAGCTGTCTTTTATTTCTTTTTTCCTCTGGAGACGCAGTTTTACAACGGATCTGTGTGAAGGGGGAGGGAGAGGAGCATCTCACAGGAAGAGGAAAGGATTATTTGCCAAGTTTTTTTGCATATTGGCACACATAAGTCAAACTGAAGTGTATACGGAGAGGAATCAATGAAACACGTTTTCTAATCGAACCATGGGGCCTTTATTAAAGGACAATTTTTACAAACAAATCATAGGAAAGTACATCCAGATAATGAAAACTTACAAATTAAGGCTAAAATATGGAATAAGATTCATGACAGCTACAACATGGCAGCAGATTTTAAATTTTGTGTGTTATTCCTGATCATAAGGTATGCTGATAAATTAGCAAAAACCTCCTTAACTGTCAAAAACACAAAAAACCCTGTGTTGCAGTGATCTGGCTTCAGTAGGGGTTAAGGATTTAGATTAGTGGTTCGTTTCACAAGCACATGGACTATGACGCCACTCACTCTAAAGCAGTGTTTCTCAAACTGGGGTCCGGGGACCCCTGGGGGTCCGTGAGCCACAGCTTGGGGGTCATAATTGAAAAAAAATTTATCAAAGTAATGCCCTGTCATTAAAAAGCAACTAAATACATGGGACCACAGCACCATGAAACAACCATACATAACCAATGACTCCCACATAAGTCAGCTTTCTATTATAAAGAGAACATATTATGCAAAATGCATTTTTTCAGGGTTTTCTAACAGAAATATGTGCCCCTGGCCAGTCTACAATCCCCCAAGAATCAGAACCCCCCCCCCCTCCACCTTTCAGAAATGTGTGCTAGAATAAGCTGTTCTCAGATTTTTAGCACCGCCCCCAGATTTAGTTGGTCCTGAACTAAAGACCATCAGATCTGGAGGAGCTGATTCTTCAGAAGACATCTCTGAGACTTGTTGAAAACTACAACAAGGACTGCAGACTGTTATCAAGCAAAAAGGATACACAACTTTCAGCATCAAGGAGGCTATTAATTTAGACCCTTGTAGCGTTTTTTTTTTTTTTTGTTTTGTTTTGTTTTGTTTTTAATAATTTGGTATCCGTGTGTGAAGTAAAATAATGTAAGCATCCAAAATAAAATGAGGATATTTGGAAAAGCTGTGTTACAAATTCCTTGATCCATTTAACAGCACTTGGGAAAGACTCTAAAAAGAACATTTTCGTAGCGGGCTAATAATTCCATCCTCAATTGTATGTGTAAAACTTCTTGTGCTGCTTGTCTGGCCAGGATTCCCTCCTAACCAAAAGTTGAGAAAATAAAAGCAAATGAGGATGTTGTTATGGCAACAAAAAGAAATCCTTTGCAACAAAATGGGTTGTTTACACTGATTGCACATAACAGTTCATTTCAGGTCATTGTATTTGTCTAACACTTCATACGAGTGTGTGAGGTGAAGAGAAAACAAACAAACCAACTTAAAACAAAACAAAAAAAAATAGAAGGTGGAAACCTTGGGCAAAGCCAGAAGAATGTTGAGCAGCTTTCTACTGAAGCTGTGCTGGGGTTGTGAGTAGATAGAGATATGCAGAAAAAGAGACAAGCAGGACAAAAAAAAACAGAGCTACAGCAGTGAAAAACAGACATTTTTTAGGGCTGCACTGTCTCCAAGGGAAAAAAGTTTAGGAAGCACCGTTACACAATGCCCATAAAAAGTTGGATGTTTTACCCTTTTTGATATTATAAATCAGCCATGGTCAATATGATTTGGGTTTTTTAATTTAAAAAAAACCCTGTGATGTCCATGACATCATGTGATGTTTGGTATTGTCAGTCTGAGTGTCTGTGTCTGTGGGTGCAGCTCATTGATTAGAGTAATGTCACACACCTGTGCTTAGAGTGAGGAGGTTATTTAAGCTCCTGCAGTCACAGATTCACTCTCTCTCTGACCTGGCATCCACACAGGTACACCACACTTGGGTTTAGTTATATTAGATTAGGTTTAGGTTTAGTTACATTTGCGTTTTACAACATTTACACACATTATCTTCACTCATGCACATCCTACACTACTGACTCTACTGATTTACCCACTTCATGCTGTAAATATTTAATTTGATCCTATTTGAAGTAACTGAGTAATTTGGTTTAATTTGGTCTAATTTGGCATTTCTGACTCTTTAGTTTGGTTCAATTCAGTTTAATCGTAAACTGCCTAATTTGATTATTTGATTTGAATGCTTAATTTGGTTTAATTTGGTTTGATTTGACAATAAAGACTTTCTTAAAAACTTTGCCATGGTTTTGTCTCCCTCCTTTGTTGTGACCACCTGAGCCAGGTCATGACAAAACTCTTCAATGTCAAAGGGAAAACAGATTTTACAAAGTAATGTCAATTGAATAATTTTTTTTTTTGTAAAATAAGTGGCTGCATAAATATCTTCTTCTCTGCAAAACTGCTCAAGCTCTGTCAGGTTGCGCTGGGATCAGGCATAAACAGCCCTTTTCAATCCAGCGGCAAATTCTCTATCAGACTGAGGTCTGGGCTTTGACTCGACCACTCCAGAACATGCACCTTGTTGTCTTGAAACCATTTCTGTGTAGCTCTCACTGTACACTTCAGGTCATTGTCTTACTGGGAAAAAAAATCTTCTCCTAAGCCGTAGTTCTCTTGCAGACCTCCAGGATTTTCCTATATTTTTACGTATTCATTTTACCCTCCACCTTTACGAGCCTTCCAGGGCCGGCTGCCTAGAAGCAAACTGAACTCCGGGGATGTTCAGTGCCTTGGAAATGTTTATGTATCCATCTCCATGACTTACACTTTTCAATAACTTTTCCCTGAGTTGCTCAGAGTGTTCTGTTGTATTCATGATGTAATGGTAGCCAGGAATACTAATTGAGACTGGACCTTCCAGACACAGGTGTCTTTACACTACAATCTTGAGACACATTCACTGCACTCAGGTGATCCCCATTTCACTAATTGTGAGACTACTAGCACCAGTTGGCTGGTCTGTTTCCACTTTGACGTTAAGTGTTTTTTTGTGTGTGTGTGTGTGTGGGTGGGGGTGTGTGTGTGTGTGTGAAAAATCCAACTATATTGACCATAATTGATTTATAAAATCAGTAAAAGGGTAAAACATCCAAGGGTGTGAATTATTTTAATAGGCTGCATAGAATATATACTCTGTGTTGATTAAGTGTACATTAAATAAGTCCATATATTAGCATTAACAATGAGAATAATGAAAAATTAAGAATGGGTAATGATAATTATGGTAGCAGTTGGAGTTGTGAAGGTCCACAGCAGCAGGTGGTCTGAATAAAGATCCATAGAAACAAGATGTAAAAAAGGAGCTCAGCTTCACCCATTAAGCTCGCACTAACAAAGACATATCACAGCAAACATTAGAGTGAAATAAGCACTAAATTTAGACTTAAATCAGTAAATAACTTATCTTATCAGGACTGGTTTGCATGCTGATTGTGCTGCCATGCTCAGTCTAGTTGTAAGATGTCATAATTAGCATTCAGCTGAGACACAAACGCTACATGGATCAGTCATTTACACTAGAGAGCTACTGAACAGCTAAATTAACTGCAGTAATACCAGTTATTAAACACACTAAAATTAACAGGATTTCTAGCTGTCGTTGGACAGAATAGAATAAATCCGGCCAACAGGCTGATATTTTCAATAGAGCATATTATCAAGAAGTAAGATGCAAAGCCCCTGTGGAGCTGATGGGGGTTGTAGTTCAAGCAGCATGTTGTAATGACCCTCTTCTCTTTGCCCAATCAGCCATA
This sequence comes from Cheilinus undulatus, assembly GCF_018320785.1. Taxonomy (NCBI): domain Eukaryota; kingdom Metazoa; phylum Chordata; class Actinopteri; order Labriformes; family Labridae; genus Cheilinus; species Cheilinus undulatus. The sequence goes on from NC_054868.1 coordinate 40,981,136, forward strand.
CATGGTAATCAAAGACTAATCCATCCATCCCCCAAACATCCTGAAGGAGCAGGTGTGCATTCATCTCTGAGTGAAATGAATCCTCTTGTTAAACCTCAGCTGTATTTATCTTTTAATTAAATCCTGATAGCTCTTCACATTAATACAACACACATACAGAACATGTGTGCTTCAATTACAAAACCTGCGTGTCCTTGTTAAACAAGGATAAGAGGTGTCCTATTATGCCACAATTCCTGCAAAGCTTGGATTTAACAGGCTTTTCTGATTTGTGTGCCTGCATGGACACTGAATGTGTCTGCACATGCTCAGACGAAGATGATTTCTTTGTCTTGTTTTGGCAAAAAAGTGTGTCAGTGCATGTAAAACAGTGCCAATAGCCTGGTGAATACTGTATTTCTCTGCAGACAAGAAACCTGGCTGCATGCTTTGATCAGCTAATTACATACTTCACTGGATAAAAAGGCTTGTATAATTTCACATGATGATTGCATAATGTAGTAATAAAGCTATTGTAGTAACTGTAAGAGAGAAATGTGGATAAGGCCTGTTCTTTTGTTTATTCCCTCCATGTGTTCTTGTGTTTTCTTTTATTCTTTAGTTACTTTTCAGTGTTTCCTGCTTTATTTTGAAGTTTACCTCCTTTGTGTATGATTTCTGGTTTTCTTCCTGCCCTTGTGTTCTTCACCTCATTAGATTCACCTGTGATTTATTGCCACACCTGTGTGGAATATCTTTGTCTGTCGGTTCATTGTGATGTCTCCCTGCATGTATCTCTACATGTATTTGTCTCCTGTGCCTCTTGTTTCCCAGTGTCTCTAATGATTTTTGGTAGAATTTTGACTTTTGAACTTTCTATAATTGTATTAGTTTAGTTATTTTTGTCTTGTTTGGCTCATTAAACATCTGTGTATTCATGCCCTAACATTGGGGTCCGCTGTTGATTCATTTTTTGCTTAAATATCATAGAATTACCATTATGGACTCAGCAGGCACACACATCAGTGATAAGCTTTTTCAGTTAATTATTATTTTTTTTTTTTAGTTCCCTATTAAGGACTTTGGAAGGATTCAAAGATGCAGTTGTGCTACAGAGAAGCTGCTTTTAAAAGGGCCAAAAAAAAGTTTTGATAAAGCCTTTGTTGCAAATTTCTTTGCCAGAGTGGCTTTTGATTTTTGTTGATCCATTCACCAAATCAAAAAACGTCAGGCGCAGTAGCTGGCCTCTTAGCCCAATCCCAGCCCAAGCCACAGCGGCCAGTCTCCCAGCCCACACCTCTGCAGCTTGTCTCCCAGCCTTAGCCTCAGTGGTCGGCCTCCCTGCTCAAACCTTAGCAGCAGGTCTTCCAGCCCATACCGGCCTCCGAGCCTTAGCTACAGCCCCTGCTAGCCTCCCAGCCCTGGCACCAAACCTCCAGTGCCACCAGAGCCTTGAGTTTTGAGTGCCCAAGAGCTTCAAGTTTCATTTGTTTTTAACTGAACACACTTTGAATGTTTGAGCAAAGTTTGATGAAAATCTGTTGAAGTGTATTTTGGAGAAATTGTGTTCACGAGGATGGCCAAAATGGATTGACTGACTGACAGCCTCAAAACATACTGCCTCTTGACCTGGCCCTCACAGCTGTGGGGGTGTAAAAAATCCAATGCACCTATGGCCTTGTTGCAGTAGACCAAATATTGGCTATGTCCAAAATCATATACTTAGTCACTACTCCCTACGCGTGGAGTTCTCTGTGGATCTAGTGAGCTCACTAAATATCTACGTTACAGAGATGCCAACGACCAGCTTATGACACAAAGCTTATTTCATCACATACAAAATGTCCCAACTCTATTGAAATTTATCTGATATTTTTAAGTATAGATGAGCTTAATTTTAACAGTTTCTTAACTGGAAGCTGAGTTGAGGGGGTGATGCATGTACCACATTCCTCTCCTTCTGTACCACATATTGTAGTCATAGTATTCTGTTTTATTCCTAGCATCCCAGCAGGCCTGGTTTTGAATGTGATGGTCTTCGTCAGTCTTGCCCTCTTTGGTTGGAGTTATGGCTTCGTGGGTTCATGTTAGGTGATGTTTTGGCATCACGGATGACTGTGTTCGGAGTTGGAGCTTAAGTTGGGATGAAATAAAGGGTAAAGGGTTATGCCTGAACAGAACTATTTTGTTTGACAAGTGAAGTATGTCGTATTTATAGCAGTTCCAAACCGCCAAACTCCAGGACGGAGTGAAAAGCAGGCTGTCATAGAGCGGGGGGAAGACGTGATATTGAGTAAATACGGGTATGACAGAACATATTTTCAGGAGACAGTTTCTCCTGGAAGACATTCCTGGTTTTCACTTGGTTGTTCACATGAAAAATGACAGAAATAGTTGTCTAACAAATGTTAAAAAAGAGAGCTTAAGGGAGGAGATAAAACCCTGACTCCTTTCTCACCCTTACACAGCTGGCTTATAAATATGAGTGTGGACAGTTGGTTTAGTTAGAGAATTTGTTAGTCTGGCATTGGAGAGAGACTTTTTTGAGTATATTTTACCATGAAGTTGAAGGGGACTGTTAATAGTTTAAGCATCATAACATCAGGTTGTTTGGAGCTGAAGTCAGGGTTAAGCTCAGGGTAAAGGTAAAGTACAAGATAAGGGCTGCTCTACTGCTGTGAATGTGGTTACTTCACAACCAAGCTGCACCATAATGCTGCAGAAAAGTGCAGTCGTGCACGGTTTTCTATGTGGTCAAGTTCAGTTCAAGCTCTTTGCAATGTATAAAAAGTGTTTACAGAAGATGACAGGTATAAATATTTTACAGCAGTGCCTCCATCTGTCTCAAAGTCTGTCCAGCACTTTGGGTCTAGATGAGAATATCTCAGTCGCTACTTGAAACACAAAAACTGCTGTGTTGTTTTATTTAAGAATTATTTGTCCCAGGATATTGAATCAGGCCAAGTTTTCATGTCTGTGGCCTTTTCTTCAACTTCAGAAAGGTCAGAGTTGTCCTCTATCCTTTGAAATATTCTAACAATAACTTCAAATATTTGATAAAGGTTTAGAGGATAGATTCGCGGTTGCCAGGGGATCCATTGTGATGATGTTTGTGTTCCTCTTACTTTTCCTCTCTTAACCACCATGGGTCAAATTTGGGCTTTTGAGTGGGTCTTTAAATACTTTTTGTTTGGTTCACATGAAATCAGGTGGTTCATGCCCTCCTAAGGATAATCATCACTGTGTAACACATTATCTGTGAATAAATACCTGCAAAACACCTGAGGTTGAAAGCTGACACAGAAAACGGCAGCTTTAATCAAGAATGGATGTGTTTAACATGTGTTGTATTTGTTAGTAACAGCTGATGGGTGGATTAAAAAAAAAAAACAGATGAACATGAAGTCACTCCTGATGAAACTGAGTTATTGTAATAGCTGTAGAGTTTAATAAAACAATACCCAAATTACCAAGGCATTTTTTATCTTTTGCACATTTTCTAAATATTCTGGGGGCCAGATGGGACGATGTGGGTGGCCTGATGTGGCCCCCGGGCTACCAGTTGATGATCAGTGGTCTAGAGCAGTGGTTCTCTACCAGGGGTCGCGAGACACCAGGAGTGTCGCAGGATGCCTTGGAAAACATGAGGAATATTTATTAAATGTTTTTCCCGACCAATTTTGTTACTTTGTTTCAATGCACCTTTCATCAATTTTGGACCAATTTTTTGCCTCATTTTACCCACTTTTGCTATTTTACACCAATTTTGCCAGATTTAAAGCCATTTTCATCACTTTCCCCCCACCAATTGTTACCAATTTTAACACATTTTTGCCGCTTTAAACCAATTATTGTCAATATCAAACCATTTCCACCACTTTTTTTCTGCCCCTATGCCACTTTCCACCTATTGTGGCCTCTGCTGACTAATTATTGCCACCATTAGCCCCTTTTTGCAACTTCTAATGTCCATTTTTGCTTATTTTAATCACATTTGACAACTTGTTATACCCATTTTTTGCCAGTTTAACCAATTTCTGCCTATTTAAATTATTTTTTCCAACTTTAAATCCTATTTCACCAAATTTTACACCAGCTGTGCCCCTTGAAACCTATTTCTGCCACTTTTTAGCCCCCTTGACCACTTTTTGTGCCTTTTTTTTACCATTTGTTGCTTATTTTTGCCACTTTTATCTAATTTTTGCCACTTCTTTCCCATTTTTGCTTTTTATAAAATCCCATGTCACCACTTTTTCACCACCTTTTTAGGCCATTTTAACCAATTTTAATTCTGTTTTTAAGAAAAGGGATTGACATTTTTAGAAAGCTATATAATATTCCACAAATGACTAAAAAAAGAGATTTGTTGCTTTTATAAGAGTGGTTGTTATTCAGGTTAAATATAAAATATGGATATCACAGCTTCACTTTACATTGGACCCTGATTTTGCTGATTCCATGGGCCCCCAGTTTGGCTGGGTCCCAGAAAGTTCTCCCCTTTATCCTCCCTCATGGGCAGCCTTGTCTGCACATGACTGTTCTTGAATGGGCTTCAACCACCTTCAAGTACAGGGGGTCCCAAGTCTCTGGCACCTTTGTTTTGGGGGTTGCAGGCTGAAAAGGATGAGAACCGCTGTTCTAGAGGGAGACTCTTTTTTAAATCACTGGGTTTTTGGGACCATTAATAGTTGAACAATAATTGATATAGTTCAGTTTATGTATTCACATCTGTACTATGGTCGCCCAGGGTGCCAGATGCCCAACATGCACAAAAAGTATATCACAAATAAAGTGTAGCTGGAGTATAGTCCTCCAGTAAAATCTCTGGAAAGGACCTCTGTGCTGTCTAGGTTAGGGCCCCTGAATAAGCCTAATAATAATACCTGAAAATAAGATGTATAAAAATGTTGAATAGCTGTAATTGCTCTTAATCATTTCAAATTAACAGGCTAGAAAATTCTAACACTCCTTGCTTCTGTTTTGGTCTTCGGCCTGATGATCTGAAGTAGGCCTAGTGGGAACCATGCTCTAAATCCTTTTCAAATTCTTTTAGTCAGTCCTTTACCTTGACCTGCAACAAATCTGAAGTGTGCTATATTAGCAGAGTATAATTGATGGATTGACTTGCCTATGTCCTCCAAATCTCTAAAACGGCCTCTGTGCAGCAGCTTCAGAGTTGATTTCAGGGACTTGTTCATTCTGGTTCTGTGTCACTCTGCCACATCTCACTGAGACGCTTAAATACAAAAGAACCATTATTAATGTAATTGCTAACACCAGTCCTTCTTCAGCCATGACAGTCAACATGTCTGCTGTGCAAAAAAACAGAACCCAACAAGACTGGATCAGAAAATGTCAGAGAAAAAGTGGTTTAAGTGGCGTTGTTCTTTGTCATTCTGTGACCAGTTGTTCAAATCACACTCCAACCCAATGAAAACAAAAGATGCCGTATATTTACTGTCACTATTGTTCGGTGTTGGAGCCAGAGCTGCAGATAGAGGCTCAGTTTGTGGTAGTGCTGCAAGACTGGAAGTGGTTTATCGTGGCTAAAGCATAGCCTGCAATTTATACCAGTGGGATTATAAATTTAGAGGCGTGTAACCTGAAAGTTATGTGTATTAAACTGGAGAAAGAGGATTACAGATAAGGGAAAATGAAGGTCAGATCTTGACTTTAAAAAGCGCATAGAGTGACAGTTTTTCTTAATTTGACATCCAAAGCCCAAAGAAGAGTTTTCAAGTTTAACTGTAGCTCATTAGTTAAAGTGAAACAAATGTTTTCCTAATCCATATATATCTTATATTTTAGCACTTTGCAGTGAGAATGAAATGTCTGTAATTAAAGCTGTGAGATAAAACACTACCAGAGTTTTCTAACTGCACTGAATTGGTAGAACCACTCTAAAGATATTAGACAGTCAGAAATTTACAGTGGATCTGGAAATAGTTCACAATTAAAGTACCCTGGGAATAAATGAATTGGGCATGAAACCGTTCCACTGTATATCAAAAGAATCGCTTCCAGCTTGGACGGCAGCCTTGGGAGCCTTTTTTTTTTCAGATATACTCAATGATATGAAAGAGTGGTATTTTTTTTTATTATTGCTGCTACAGATAGGAAGTGGGGAAAGTGCAAGTGAGGAGAAACAAGAGACAGAGAGGGGAATAAGGGACAATGAGGAGGAAAATGTCTCTACTGTTTGTGTGAGAGGAGAGCTAGCAGAGGCACTTTGCTAATTATTGTTTCTCCATTAGGCATGACGGGCCTCTGGGATTAGAAGCACAGCTTTTTCTGATCCTACCTCTGATCACAAGGTGCGATCAGATCAACATTTTTGTATTTAAACTATGTTTAGATTTCTTAAAATGAGGGTAATTGACTTCCTTTTTGGATACAGAGCTGCTTTTATTTTAAAAGACCAAGGAATTAGAGTAGATCCAATATAATGACATGATCTTAAGCACAGAAAAAAAGGAACTTGTAATGGATTGGAAAGGAATAAATGGAACAGTACATTTTTGATAATACTAGATGCAGATGGCTGGACATATTTCACATCTCTGGCTGCAAGGAGACGTGCAGTGGCTTTACCAAAGTGTGCTGAAAGCAACAATAAAGCATGCAATTTTAAAAAATGAATGCAATAATTATGGACCTTAGTTTGCCACGATTAATGCTGACTGCCCTTTATCCAGTACATGTGACTTCCAAGCTGATATTGCATACTGGCTCAACTTTCTGTTTTGGTAACAGGGATTTGGTTTTTGGCATTTTGTTAGAGAAGGCGAGAAGTTTTGTCCCGCTGGTGGACACAGGCAGCAAGAGTTTGTAGAAAAGCTGAGAAGAGTTTAGAGAGGCGTTTGAGTCCCGTATCTGACCTCACATTCTTGACACATCCAGTGACGATACTCTGACCACTCAGCGGTTGGCAGTTTCTTGACGTCACTTTTTAGCATCAGCCTCAGCTCACCTGGAAACTTACCAGAGGTAAACCAAAAACAAGTTCAACATCCAGGTTAGTTTGAGGCCAGCTCAGATTACACAATTTGTTTGTCTTTTGTGATGATACAGTTCTAGACTATGCAACAAAATCAGTCTCACCGACAGACTGGCCACACTACAAGTGTGATCCTAGCCGCTCATCAGATGCTATCATATTTTCACGTTTGCATGGCAACGCTTTGAAAACAATGTCCGTCCACACGAGAACGCAGGAAACAGAGAAACGCTGTAGTAGCTGATTTACTGCGCAATAAAACTGTCTCTACAACAAGGACAGTGTTTTTCATGTGTTTTTGATGATATGTAACATTATCATACACGGGTGCAGGAAAGTAATTCATCACCAAATCCTCTTCCTCATCACCATCCTAGGGCGGCAGCGAAATTTTATGGCACATATAAACACAAAAATGCATTGCAAGACTAGTCTTATAACAAAATTCTGCGAAGACTGTTTGATTTTCCAGGGACAAATTTTTCTCCTAAAGCATTTGATTTAAGCTCAAGCTCAAGTCCATTTACCATAAAGGAAATGGACCATCAGTATTGTTTTTCTCTATTATTAAATAAGCCAGCATTTTCTGAAAAGCAAAGAATTTTAATTAAAAAAAAACTTTCAGTGAGTTATTTCTGGATCTTTGGAGATTCCTCAAACTTGAACAGAAATATAAATAAGACTTGTAGCTTTGTAACTTCTCCAAAAAGAGAAAAATGTTTCTTTGACCCAACATTTGCAACAAAGAGCAGGAAATGAGAATTTCTGTTCATACGGCACAGTAAAAATAAAACAGTCTAAGCACCAGATAGTGAAGTGGTCATTTTTGCAGAGGCTGTACTCCTTCATGCAGGTGTCCCAGGTTTGCCGTGTTTCTCATTCCTGTTCCACTCCATCCTGATCTACACTGTAGGCATTTAAGGTAAAAAAAAAAAAAATGCCAAAAAAGCTTTCAAAAATAAACTCAGTGTTTTTTGCCTTGCAGTAATGTTTCATTTCTGGGTTTCTTCTTTGCCCAGATGTGGCAACAGCTGAACAGCGGGGAGAAAGTTTCAACGACATCAAGTGTCAACAGCAAAACCGTGGTTCTTCTGACAAGCTGACACCTGAACACAGCGGTTCTTTAGGGTAATTGCTAATGTTATTATGGTGGCTCACTGTGACAATGCTAGCATGCTGACTATTAAAGCTGTGTTCAATCTTTTTACCACCATGGTACTTCAGCATGTTGCAGTCTCATATTTATTAACATCAAAGAAGAGCCGAGGGTGAAGGGAATATCTGCTGTGCTCTAAAGAAGAATAACAAGAATTGAAGTGCATCTAGAAAAGGTCAACAGACTAAAAGTTATTCCATTTAATTTTTCTACAGGGAGACTGGATGTACAGTTGAAACCATAAGTGTACATACACTGTATAAAAAGACACACAACATTTTTTCTCACTGTCTGACCTTAAATAAGACTAAATTTTTCCTGTTTTAGGTCACTTAGGATTATTAAAATTATTTCTATTAACTAAATGCCAGAATAATGAGAGGGAGAATTTTTACAGATTTTTTTTATAATTTTCTTCAAAGTCAGAAGTTTACATGTAAGAGTACTATGCCTTTAAACAATTTCAGAAAGCACAGATGATGATGTCATGGCTTTGGGGGCTTCTGATAGGTTAATTGTCAACCAGTTAATTGGAGGCACACCTGTGTGGTATTTTAAGGAACACCTCAAACACACTACTTCCTCCTGTGACATCATAAGAAAATCCAAAGAAATTAGCCAAGATATCAGGAAGAGAATTGTTAACCTCCGCAAGTCTGGTTAATCCTTGCAGATACCTGAAGGTGCCACGTTCATCTGTTTAAACAGTTATACTCAAGTATAATCACCATGGCCATCATACTGCTTAGGAAGGAGACAGGTTCCAGAGATGAATGCGCTTTGGTGCAAAATGTGCCTATCGACCCTTGAACAAAGGCTAAAGCTGGTAAGAGTGTCATTATCCACAGTGAAGGCCACTCAGCAAAGAAGGAGCCATTATTTCAAAAGCAGCATAAAAAGCCAGATTACAGTTTTCAAATGCACACATGGACAAAGACCTGTGTTTCTGGAGACATGTCCTGTGGTCTGCTGAAACTAAAACTGAACTGTTTGGCCATAATAACCATTGTTACATTTGGAGGAAAAAGGGGGAAGCTTGCAAGCCTGAGAACACCGTCCCATCTGTGAAGTATGGGGGTGGTAGGATCATGTTGTGGGGGTATTTTTGCTGCAGGAGGGACTGGTGCTCTTTACAAAATAGATGGCATCATGAGGAAATGGCAAATGGGTCTTCCAAAAGGACAACGACCCTAAGCATACTGCCAAATTAGTTGCAAAGTCACATTGCAGCCCAAAATCTTTTGATAGTCTCCAGATTTCATGCTTCCTTGCACACAGTCAAGGCACCCAGTGCCAGAGGCAGCAAAACAACCCCAAAACATCTTTGAACCTCCGCCATGTTTGACTGTAGGTACTGTGTTCTTTTCTTTGTAGGCCTCATTCTGTTTTCTGTAAACAGTAGAATGACGTGCTTTTCCAAAAAGCTATACCTTAGTCTCATCTGTCCACAAATGTTCTCCCAGAAGGATTGAGGCTTACTCAGGTACATTTTTGCAAACTCCAGTCTGGCTTTTTTATGTCTCTTTGTCAGCAGTGGGGTTCTCCTCTGTCTCCTGCCATAGCGCTTCATCTCATTCAGATGACGACGTATGGTCCGAGTGACACTTTTCTACCCTGAGTCTGCAGGACAGCCTGAATTTGTGTGGAAGTTGACAGTTGGAAGTTGAAGATGTTTATCCACCATTCCGACTATCCTGCGTTGCATTCTTTAGTCAATTTTTCTCTTCCGTCCACGTCCAGGGTGATTAGCCACAGTTCCATGGGTTATAAACTTCTTGATTATATTACGCACAGTGGACAAAGGAATTTCAAGATCTCTGGAGATGGTCTTGTAACCTTGAGATTGTTCATATTGTTCCATAATTTAGCTTCTTAAGTCCTCAGACAATTCTGGGCTCTTCTTTCTCTTCTCCATGCTTGGTGTAACACACAGGCACACAGCACAGAGGTTGAGTCAACTTTTAGACATTCTAACTGGCTTCAGATGTGATTTCTAGATTTCCAGCACCTGTTACTGCCACAGGTGAGTTTAAATGAGCATCACAGGCTTGAAATAAAATGATTTACCCACAGTTCAAAAGGGTGCCAATAATTTTGTCTGGACTATTTTTTTAGTTTTGTGTCAAATTATGTCAATTTTGTCCTTTCTCTTCTGTTTTTTTGTGTTGTTCCAATGCACATAAATGAAATAAACATGTGTATACCAAAACATTTGTAATTGCAACAATTTCTAGGGAAATTTTCTAGAAAAATTCCAGGGGTGTCAGTTCTTTCGTCCATGACTGTATGCAAACTTCTGACTCTGAAGAAATTAATTTTAAAAATGATCTCAAAATTCTCTCTTATTATTCTGGCATTTAGCAGATAGAAATAATTTTGGTTATCCTAAAAACACGAAACGTTTAGTCTGATTTATTTAGACAGTGAGGAAATAAATGTGATGTGTGTTTTTCTACAGTGTATGTAAATGTCTGGTTTTAACTGTTAACCAACTTAATGACATGTATAAGACATGATAAATAAAACTCAAAACCTCATGGATGTGCTGGTAGATAAAACTTCTAAACTTTGTCAAACAATCTTTTAGCTTTCTCACTAGTTGCCAGATTTTTAAACCACACATGGCTTACTCTGTGACTCAAATGGCAGAACTTGAAAGGCACAAATTGGGGCAAACTTTGACCATCTGCCACAGCAACCAAGACATGCTTCCTCCTGTAAAAACAACATCATGCAGATGTGGAGTTTGCGTTGAGACACTCGAGGCCCCTCACACGCTGAATAAAATTAGCAGTGCCAAACACGGGGGCCTTATATCTTTGCGGAGGCAGTCGTTTGTTGTTGGACGTGGGCTCCTGTCAACAGATGGCTCCAGCAGCGGTTCAGACACATTCATTTGTCCTCCTAAACAAAAGTGTCGCCATTAATGCCGGACCGCTGACACCAGAAGCCCATTAGTGCAGTTTAGTGGTCTGGGCGGGAGACCGAACGTGAAGCGACGCAGCAAAACGAGCGAAAGGATCATCCATCTGTTCTTTCCCTCTTGCGCTGCAGTGAACAAACCCATCCATCCTTTCATCCCTCTACCCCTGCTTTCCATTATTTATGAGACATTAGCTCTGCATGTAATTAATTGGTGGTGTTAATAGCAAATGCATCAAGTTAATGATTTTTAATTAAGGAGATGTTTTGCTGTTGTTGATTATGCCTACAGGGCACATATCTGCTGTGGTTTATGTAAACTGTCAGGCCCTCTTTTGTCTCCGTCTAACAAGCTAGTCATGACTCAGGCTGCCGTACTGTAGGTAATGCAGCACGAGGGCTCTGCTAAATCAGGCAGCAACAGTTTATATGTGTGGAAAGCCATAAAAACATTTGACAAGCCTTGTGAAGTCTGTACACTGGGACATATGGCCAGATTTTTTTGCCTCTCTCAGCAGAACAGCGCTGACCTTTGCTGTGAAACAACAACATAAAATCACTCACACAAACAATATGATGACTTTATTTCTGTTTCTTGCATCACTAGGGAGGGATTCTCAGCTTTAGATCCTCAAAAATCAAAAATCTTAAAGACCCTGTAAAGTGAAAGTAAATCTGTGTTTAGATTTGTTGTATGATAGGCCAATGTGTTGTGAGCCTCCAGGTCAAATTTCAGTCAGATAAATCATCTCTAAGTTTATAAAAATTAAGCTTCAAAATCATGAGAAATGAGGAAGTAAAATCTGCCCTAGGATGATGTGGGCGTGTCTGTTGAATGAGATGAAGCCACGCCCACCCAGGAGAAATATGATCTTCTCAGATTAAAAAAAAAAACTACCAATGGAATTGAGGAAAGCTCTCATGCCATTAGCCTGCCTCTTGACTTTTTGTTGACGTTAGAGAAGAGACAAAGTCCTTTTTCTGGCTTAAATCTCTGTTATGATGCTTTAAAGGATCCATAGACTACTGTGGCTGATAGATTTGGTAAATTTACCTCACAATGAACAGAAAAACAGCATTTAACTGACTGTTAACTCTCAATAAAGGCAGAGACATCAGCTAACAACAGACTGTACTGAGATGAACTGCTCTGTGATTTTATATTATAGTGTTAGGGGGCGGGGTCATTCTCCTCTGTGGGCTTGTGACATCATGAGCCCACATATTAGCCCCACCCACATTACGCCAAGCCAGGAAAGAGGTGAAAAACTCCCTAATGGTCATCAGTCACATGTAGAGCTCAGTGTTTTCACATGTTTACAGCAACCATATTCCAACACATCTAGTGTGTTAAGACATAATTTTGGATTTCACTTTACAGGATCTTTAAAGGCTGTGGAAAATATTAATTAGTTTGGTTTATTGTATAAAATGAATGATTTCCACTTCCAGTGTGTGTCTGGCTCTGTGCAGCTCTGTCCTGTTTTCTCAGGGCTCAACAGTGAAGCTGGATCACAGAGTAAGCTGTGGGCTTTTCATCTATCTCTCTCTGCTTTGCCTTTTTTTCTCTTCCAGTGCAGCAGCGGTATCATGCCTACTATACGAGGACAGTTGTTGCATATCAATCAGAGCGCAGGGAGCTGTCTGAAGAAGACCACGTCCTCGTAGCTCTCTCTGTCGTTGATTACAGGCACATGCAACGAGACTTTCAGAGGCCTTTTGCTAATCAAGCATAAAGTGGGAGAGCTGTAATTTTAGAGGGATAACGGTGCTGTCAGCATGTGTGGAGGAGTAAGTATTAGCTGGTGCATAAAGGAACCCTCTTGTTTGTAAGGGATGGTTGTGCATGGCGGCGTGGTTGTGGGCAGGAGCAGACAGTCAGCAGTTTCCAGGATGTTCTGTGGTGTTGGTTTGAGGAAGTGGAGGCCTCGACTCCCACCACACCCTCATGTAAGTCTTTCAAAGTTTGAACTCAGAGAAGAAGCGTTCTTTTTTTTAACACAGGAAGAGTGCATTTCTCCACACTTCCCTTATATGCATCAATGAATGATTCCTAAATTACACCAGAGCATCTAAAAGGAAAGTCTACTTCCTTGTACTTGCGCCTGGTGAGAGCTTCCAGCTACAGCCTCAAAGTAGAGGTGCAGACGTCATCCACGCCGTCTGGTCTGTGACTCAGCCTTGTTACCAGTATGGTGGCCACTGTTTATGCCCAGAGTGGCGGCCGCAGTGGGAAACCTCTTCGTCGCTTTTGTGTCTACATGCGTCATTCAGAGCCCTGCATCATTTATGCTGCACCTCAAATGAAAGCCTTCTCCGGCTAAATAAAGGCCACTGAGTCTTATGTAACCAAGGTCCAAGTGTGCAATAACAGTATGCTGAGCAGAAAGAAGAGGCACAAACTTGTTCATATCGCTCTGAAAATATCACAGCAGAGTCACTCTGACAGGGGTGCTGGCTTCACTCAGATAGGATGTGAGTTAAATTTACTTCCAGCAGCTGTGGGAGTTTATCTGCTTTTTACATCAGTCAGAGAAAGATAAGTCAAAGGAGGCTGAAATGCAAGAAACACATATTGAGAAGTTTTAGTAGTTGTGAGGTGTTTTAATTTCTAATAGGTGAATTGTCTAACAAGTTCTAACAAGTGTAAAAAGAGCCATAGGGACTGACTTACCCCAGGCAATATGGGTGAAACACATTATTGTGCAGCACAGTGCTTGATATCTACATACCATTACCCAGCAGGTAAAATTCACCCATTATTACAGTTCATTGATTTTCTTCCATAGAGCTGATCAACATCAATTACTTAACCACAGACAAAAACATCTCATTAACAACAGGAAGAGAACTAGATCTGTGTCAGATGTTGATCAGTCACCCAAAACTGTCTTAGGCCTGATCGCTTTTCCTTAAACTTCCCCAACATCAGTCATCTTCACTCGAAGCATTAAGCTTATCTATTGACAAGCTCAGTGTTTTTGCTCGCTAGCTTTCTCGCTCGATGGAAGGCACAAGTTATGTCGTTGTAAAAGGAGGACAAAGCAGCACACCAGGAACCTTTCCTGGACTCATTTTGAATTAAAAGTGGTTTAGCGAAGCATTTTCTCAGCTGGAATTGTTGACCAGTGGTTCTCAACCTTTTCAGCCTCCTACCCCCAAAATAAAAGTACCAGAGACTTGGGACCCCCACTGTACCTGAAGGTGGTTGAAAACAGTCATGCTCTTTCCAGAATAGCCATGTGCAGACAAGGCTGCCCATAAGGAGGGATAAAGGGGGGAGATTTCTGGGTCCCAGCTGAGCTTGGGGCCCATGGAAGTCAGCATAGCCATGGTTCAATGTGAGGTCAAGATGTGCTAGCCATATTTTATTTTTGTACCTGAACTCTAACCACTTTTATAAAAGCAAAAAACTGCCTTTTTTTTGTTAATTTCATTTCATTTATTTAATATATTTAATATATATTAATAATATATTAAATATAATTAATATATATTCCCCTTTCTTAAAAACATAAATGGCTAAAATGGGTTAAAATGGCAAGAATTGGTGAAAAGGTGGTAAAAAGGCATTTCAAAAGAAGCTGAAATAATTAAGAAGTTGCTAAAGTTAGATAAAAGTAGCAAAAATGGGATTAAATGGCATTAATGGCCATTAAAGGGGTAATAAGGGCATAAAAAGTGGCAGAAATTGATTAAAAGTGGAAAAAAAATGGGTGGAAACTTGGGTGAAATGGGCTTTAAAAGCGGGATAGAGTGGTTTTTACCGGCAAAATGGCTTAAGTGAGGTAGAAGAATAGGCAGAAAATGGCAGAAATGGGGTAAACTGGCAAAAATGGGCATAACAAATGGTGAAATGTGTTTAGCATGGGCATAAAATGTGGTAAAGAGGTGTTAATAGTGGCAATAATGGGTCAACAGAGGCAACAATAGGCTGCCAGAAGTGGTAAAATCTGGTCAGAAAAAGGTGGTGGAAAGGGTTTGAAATGGACCAAAATGTGGCATAGAGTGGAAAAATGTTTTAAAATTGGTAGGAGAGAGTGATGGAAATGGTAAAAATTTTGGAAATTGGTGTAAAGTGGCAAAAGTGGATCAAAAGAGGCAAAAATGGGTCTAAAGTGTGCAAAATTTGATAAAAGTGGAAAATATTAGTGGCAAAATTAGGTGCGAAAAATTGTTAAAAAGTGGCAGAAAAAACTGCTCTCACCATAGAGACAGTTTGACAGACTTTTTCGCTCCAAATGAAGTGACTGTTATTCAGTACGCTAGCACCAATGCTGATAAAACACACATGCATTGATATCATCAATAAATCACAGCAGGGGAGGGCTCATTTCCTGGGTATCCTGTAAAAACAACTACCAAAAGAACCTGTTGTTATTGTTGAGTTCAAAATTTGCAAAGACTACAGCTGATCATAAAGTATGACACAAGAAAAAAACATGGAATAATATTTACTGCTGTGAAAGAGGATGAGGCCTAACACTGCCTGTGCCGGTTGCCTCTGTTATTTAGCATCTGTGTCAGTCTCATTGCTAAAAAGCTAATGCTAAGTGAGAGGCTAATGGGTCTTTGAACATCAAATTTAGCCACAGGATGCTTTTTAATGTGTTAATTCAGTGAATGAAATAAATGAGGGGCATCAGCCAGCAGAAACCTGACCACATCACACAGGCAACAATTAAAGCACTTAGCACAACAAAAGGCCAGGAAGCAGAGGAGACATGAGCCCGCTGTCGTGACATTATTGATAGAAGGCCACAGCGAGGCCTCAGGACATCAAAGTTATTCAGGATTTATTGAAAAACATTATTAAAGAGGAGCGCCATGCAAGATGGAGCACTCACACTGGGTAATGAATTGGACTTTGGGAGTGAAACATGCTCAGACAGCAGTCAACACTGTACCAAAAGACCATGTGTTTACACCCAAAACTATTCTTTCTTCAGCTTTCCTGAACTGTTTTTGAATTTACAACATGTGGCTTTACTTTTGTTGCTCAATTACTTTTATCAACCTTATTTGCCCAATGCTGAAAAGCCACACACACAAAGAGAAACCTTGAAAAATAAAGTGCACTATTCAGCTGCTTGACAAACATTTCTCCCACAAGGTGGTGGCGACCAAAGACAGGATTAAAAGGAGAGAATACTGTTCTTACAAGTAGATTGTATAAGTATGGACAATGCAGCACCTTGCTTTAAGTGAAGTAAAAATATTTAGAGCTCCTCTTAATGCGGGCCCAACCGCCTCACAGTTTTATTGCTATTATTAAACAGAAGAGTGGGCCAAAATTCCTCCGAGGCGATGTCAGACACTCATCGCCAGTTATTGCAAACGCTTGCAGTTTTTGCCACCAAGGGTGGCACAACCAGTTATTAGGTTGAGAGCAGCGTTTCCGATAGACTTTCTGGTCCCCAGTCAAAATGACCGGCAGTCTTTAAGACTTCCAGTGATAATATCACTGTAACCTCTGCTAAAGCATTAAATCCAACCATCCTGGTTTATTTGGACTAGTCCCGAAAAAACAAAAGCTCCACGGCAGATAGTCGGTCCAGTCTTCCTCTCATTGATGTCTTATCCAAGGCTACTTCTGCTAATTAGCTAGGACATCCCAAACATTAACAACCAGCTACAGGGAAGAGAGATAGAGCCTTCGTTATCAGCTCCAAGTGGTCCATGCCATTCTGCATGATGTGATTCTGTGTTGACTACAATCTGACTTTATCTGAGGATTGGTCATAGGTAGTTAATCGAAGTCCACTACAACTCTGCTCGGCGTAAGCCTCTCTCTCTCCCTGCTGCTGCATCGGTAATTACAATGCTCAGCTATACAGTACCCTTTGTTTCAGCCTCTTCATTACTTGCAGCAATGACTAACTCAAAATCCCTCCATACCGTTGATGATATTAAACCTTTGGTTAACCAGGAGAACCTCACTTAGATTAAAGTTATGCTTTACAATAAAGTTCTGGTCAAACTTTCCCTCCATAGTCTCCAGCATTACTGAGCATGCACAGAGAGATAGATGTGGTTTGATGTCATGGTGCATACATAATTAGCCATGTGCTTGCCGTCTGAGGAGATAAACAACCCCAGCCACCGCAGGACAGTTGGTGTAGTAAGACTAGTCTACTTTTAGTTTATATTAAAGCATTCTTGCAACATATCTTGTAGGTTACACAAAATATGCAAGTATTAAGTATTTACTTATCTGGTCATTGGCATGTTTTCTGCTGGACATTTTGACCAGTTATATTTTTATCTGCCGGACTTCCGCTCTTTTTAATGGCCAATGAAGGGCAAATGCCGGCTAACGGAAACTCAGGTTGAGAGGCAACTGCTTTTTCACATAGAATCATCAATCAGTAACTGCCTTTTGTATGTACTTGGGTTATCTTTGTCTAATATTAAAGGTCACATATTTTACCCCTTTAAGACAAGTTTATTTTGGTCTCAGAAGTCCCCGAAACATGCCTGTAAAGTTTGTTGCTGAAAAAAAAAAAGCATCCAATATTGGATTCTTGTATGTCTAAAAACCCCTCCATTTCAGCCCTGCTCAGAACGAGATGTTTCTGTGCCTTTAACTGTAAATGTTAATGAGTGGTCTGACTCCACCCCTGACTCCACCCATCTCAGGAAATGTATGTGGCTTAATGAATGTTGCTGGCAGCTGGCAGCTGAGAGGAGGATCAAGAGAGGAGGGCGGAACTTCCTTCCAAGCTGGGGGGACCAACCGAACCTGGGGGCGGTGCTAACTTTCCACATGACATCATGAGGGGAAAATCTGAGAGCGGCTTGTTTCAGCACACATTTCCTGAAAGGTGGAGAAGGGGGGGTCTGACTCTTTGGGAGATTGTGGCCAGTGGTGCATATTGTTGTTAGAAAAGCCTGAAAAAGTGTATTTTGCAAAATATGTGACCTTTAAAGAGGCTAGAAATTGATCAGTGTAGTGACACCACCAGCCATTAGGCTAACTACAACAGCATTGTGTTGCTCGTCCACGACGACACACTCTATGCATGAATGAGCCTCCGGTTTATCAGCTGATACACACGCAGACCAAGGTGATTTACTGGCACTAAGTATACAGAGGAGGTAAGGGAAGTCACAGAATAAAACACTAAATGAGCAACGTGACGTAAGTGTTGTTTGGATAGCATCTTCGTAAGCAAACTAACGTAATTTAGCATATGTTTTGTAGAACATAAAACAGTACATTGTATTTCATAGTCCGAAGTCATGCCCTCTACAGGAAGATGGCCATCTCTGGATTGGTATTTAACCATAGACCATAGAAAGAATTGGACAAACCCTGTGCGACGTCAGTCGTCTGCTTACAATAGGTGGACTCAAATGGCTCTTGAAGCCAATCCATGGAGGCTTCAGTATTGAAATCACAGTCTCAACCGAACTTTGGATCAACCTAACGGCCCGCCCACTGAACGCGACTTCCTGTCAGCCTGCTCGCCAGCATTCCGGTTGACAGAAACGGAGCCTCTGCCTGCTGAGCTATCTGTCAATCAAATGAGACGTGCCAGTCAGCTTTCATCGTAGATATGATCCAAACGATCGTGGTACAAAAAAATTCACCCCCTGTACAGTGGGAGCACAGTAAGACACTAGCTAATGAGACACGTTTGGTGTTTTGAACCAGGCTGTAAACCAGTTCATTTCTAGTGTAAAAAGTGGCTGTTTTACATGTGTCCAGACTTGAACTTCCGGTGTTCCTGCAGCCAGCCACAAGTGGACACTCGTGGTATAGCAATTTTTTGCACACTAACAGATAAATGACTCAACAGGCTTATACAGGCAAACAAGGAAGAATAAAGAGCCTTGTTCTGCCCATCGGGATAAAGTGCGCACCAATATATACTTAAAAATGGGAAGTGTGAAAGCAAAAAACTTACATATAGCCCCTTTAAAATTTGTTTGATGGTCTGAAACATTTAAGTTTGACAAACATGCAAAAAAAAGAAGAAATCAGGAAAGAGGCAAATACTTTTTCACAGCAATGTAATTTATGCAAAATTGTGCAAGATTTGCTGACCCTAAGTATCCAAAAAGTCGATAAATGCAGCTGTTAAGGCCTGAATTTAAAATTCCCAGACAAAATCCCCAACCTTATTTCTGCCTTGTGTAAAAACAAGAACTTCATCCATTTACAAGTGAAATTTTCTGCTTGGCCTTTTCCAGTTGGTGTTGCTTGAGGCAAAAGAAGACGTTTACAACAGAAAAAGAAACTTAAAAGCAAATTTTTCTCTGTTTGTTACGGTCCAACCTGCTCGCTTTTGAGCTGTCCTTCCCTTTACTGTTCCACAAGAGAGACGCCATTAAAATACCATTTCTCTGCGACTTTAAAGCGTCACTTTAATCCGCTAACGCATTGTTGACACGCTTTGTCTACAGGCTTTGTTTCATCTGCTCCTCTCACGCTGCGTTGCTTTGTTTTTGCTTTCTCTTGCTTTACAGTTTTTGTTCTTCATAACCTTACATGCTCTTAAATCGGCACAATAGCTCTGCTGTAATAAAAGTGATTACGACAGAAAACAAGCCCTCACTTTTCAGTCACAGGATCAGAGATGACTTGAGTGGATGGCGATGTGAGCAGAGCTTATGGTATATGACAAAAAGAACAAAGTTGCAATCTCTGCTATTAATTCATGTCACTGTCTTACTAGGAGAATTTAGCTGTAAAGACTTGAGTTTCTTGAAAAGTCTGAGCACGGTAAAGTAAAAAAAAAAAAAATCCCCCCTTGATGACCTCTCAACTCTTGGAACAGGCTGCTGTCACCTGGCTGGTAATTACCTGCCAATCAGGGCAGACGATGGACCTGCGAGGAAAATGGGGGTGGCAGTCAAAGATCAGGCTCAGTCCCAGCAAAAAAGACAGAGAGAGAGCGATAGAGGAGAAGAAATATGAGGAAGAGATCGAGGGTGAGGCTGAGGAGGGAGCTGAGGCTCATAATGAGGCCTGTGAAAGAGACACAGCTGTCAGAGCAGCAGAGGGAGACTCAGAAACACACAAACCCCTCGTCCTCTTATGTGGATGCCAATTTGGGGGCTTTCATCTGGGGATGCCATTGTGCTCCATTTTAGGCCTCTGATACTGTATCGCTATTGTACACGACAAACTGCAACGGATACAGCTGTGCTCGCTGCTGTCAAGCATTTGATTAGACAAGGATAAAGGGAATACAGAAACAAGGGCTGAATCTGGGCTATGTCTTCAAATAATGTTGTGCCATTAGATGGGGACTATTTTTGGGAATATTAGAGGGTTTCATGAATGGTTACTGATGGTTAATTGATTGCATTATGTTTATTTTCTAGAGAACTTTCCAAAAAGACAGCGTCTCTTCTTCAGCAGTTCGTTGATGTGAAGCAGCATCCTCCTCTTCATTATTAACTCCAGATCATCAATATTGCATCACTTGTAGTTCCTGGAGTGTTGAACCCAGCTGCACTTCAACTTTGACTTTCAGGCACAGTCACAGAGTTTGTGTGGGCATGTGGAGAAAATGGTTTGGAATCCAAGTTTTCAGACAGCATGCAGCGAATTTCAATGTCAACATTTTTCTCGAAGTGGACTCTGGCAAAATGAATAAACTTGAGCAGAACTCTTATGCCTGAATACTGATTGTTGACCCGGAGATTCAGTTTCTAAACAAGCGGGCCACTTGTCTCCCTCGATGCACAAGTATGAAAAGAAAAAGATGTTGTCCTTGCTGTGTAACTCTTTAGTCCTCAAGTAAACTAACATTTAAAATGGTAGATTCAATGCATGCCACTGCTAACAAGCCCAAACACAGCACGGTGTGAAAAAAGACACATAGAACGGGTCAGAAAACCGAAGAAGTCTGATTGAGTAAACATTTGTGACTCTTCTAAGCATAGACGGAGACGTGGCTACGGTGGCCTGGAAGTGCATCACAAAAATACAAAGTCTGAAATATTTCTACAAAACTTGAGTCAAAATTGGCATTAAAGGTGTAGTGTGTAAAACTGAATATCAACATCTAGAAGTGGGTTCTAGATTGCATTTCTCTGCTGGAAACTGTGGCAACCAGTTGAATTTAATGTGTATCTGTAATGTGAATACAATACAATACAATAACTTTATTTTTCCTTTTTTCCTCTATGTTACCATGGAAACATGTAAAAATCCAAGATGGCGGCACCCATGGAGGGGACCCTCCCTATGTATGAATTTAATGTTTATTCTGTGTAGTTGTTGTTGTTGTTTTTTTTTTTCAAAATAGCTATTTTTGAATTTAGATGACTAAACACTTATTTAGATAGACCGTCTAAGAAATGTTTTGCTTTATTTTACCAAGTTTGTTCAGCTAAATGCTACTAGGCTAAATATTACACACTGCACCTTTAACAGGAACATTTTTACATTTCATGAAACATTTTTACATTAGCAAAACACTTAAAAATTACAAAACAAAATTACATTTATGAAACAAATTTAAAGAAAGTTCAACTGAAAATTCCAAAGTCTGAAACAATTTTACAAAACTTGACAGTGATTTTGTCCAGGATTTTATATAAAATTTTGCTTTGTAAGTCTTTCATGCTTCAATTTTGTATCTGACTTTTTTGTAAACTTGCTTTGTGCAAAGTCAAAAACAAAATTACAATCTGAAACAAAATTTACAAAACGTAACACAAATTTACAAAGTTTGAAACACTTTGAAAAAAACAAAATTACAAAGTCAGACACACCTCTGTACACAATATTGTATTGGACTTTTTAAATCAGATTTTTTTGTAAATTTGCCTAAAGCCCTCTAACAAAACTTAAAATACATTTTAAAAAACTCCAATACAAAATAACACCATCAGAAACACTTTAGTACACAAGTTTGTTTTGGACTTTTTAAATTTATTTGATTTTTTTGTGTTTCACACTTAATGATTTTGTTATTGACTTTTTGTGAATTTTGTTTAAAGTTTTGCAAAAGCATTTTAGAGTTTAATTTTGTCTCTGACTTTTTTTGTAAATTTATTGTGCAAAGTCAAAAACAAAATTACAAACTGAAACACTGCGATTAAACTTAGACTACTTTTAAAAAGTTAAATACAAAATTACAAAGTCTTAAACACTTTTGTGCACAAGTTTGTATTTGACTTTTCAAATGTGTTTATTTTTTTGTTTCACACTGATTGATTTTGTATTGGACTGCAAAAACAAATTGGTTTTTTAAAATTTGTATTTGTTTCTCAACTTGTAAATTTACTTTGTTAATTTAAATGTGTTTTATGAAATTTTGTACACCATAAAAGTGTTTGTTTTCTCGAAGCCCCAAAACTTAAAGTAAAAAGTAGGCAAGTGATATGATCAGTAGAATCCAAAAGAAAAAGTCATAAAAAATAGACCATGCCGGTCACACCACAAAAATTTCATTCTTAAAAAAATTGCAAAATTAAACATTTTTTTTGTCACTCTAACACCATATACATGCTGTAGTGTAAGAAGAACTACTAAATATCATTTTCATGAGTAAATCCATACCTGGAAGCACACAAAAAAGTTTTCTTTTTTTAACCCTAACCCCGATAATATTCTGGGATGTTTTTTGCTTCTACCATGTGTGAGTAAATTTAGAAGTTAAAGGTTTATTTTCTCAAGACAGATTGTGTGTTACATAAATAATTTGGTGGTTTCCCACCTGAATAGTGAACTCTATCCATGTGACCCTCTGATTGACTGATGACCTATGGCATGAAAGGCGGCAGTCCACGCATTATCTTGTATTTGGAAATTGGCTAGAAACTGTATACATTCATTCTCCTGTTTGCATAAATCTGCTCTACATGGATTTACAGGTTTTGGCAGTGACCAGTGCCAAAGCACGTATCTCGAGTGAAGTGGACCAGAGTGCATGCTGTAGAACTGCAGATTGACCATAAAGGGAATATTTTCCTTTGCATTGTGCTTCATTGTGCAGAGTATGTGAAAATTGGAGGTGAGAGAGTAAAGCTGTGCTATGTGATAGATGGGAAGTGACATAAATGAGAGCATGCATGGAGAAGTGCATGCAACAGATTGTTAGAATAAACAATGAAACCAGCATGCAGAATTAAGTCTTCTAGCCTGAGCTTTTTCCAGAGATACATTTACAAGTGGTATGCTTTTGCACAAGGTAGGTTGACTTGCAATTGTTGTTGATTGTATGCAATGGCCAAAGTTAGCCAGATCTGCCTAACTCACTGGGTAACCCTCTGAGTCAGCACTTGTGATATGCAGATGCAAAGGTGTTATTTGAGGAAATGCTTAGTGCTCTTTTTTGCTGCTAAAGATGCCTAAGGGTTGTCCTGTAAAGAAACCTAAGAGTGCTTGAGGGTTACTCCAAAGCAGTCGAGTCATAGCCTTACAGTGATGAAATTATGGAAGTGGAGCTTCAAAGGAGGAAAACAAACCATAAAAGCACGGGGAAAGATGGTGTGGTTGTGAAAGCTCTGCCTCCATTTTTATCATATAAAAGCATCAAATCACGGCCACAGGAATGCTTCTAAATTTGATTTCAGAGAGTCTACTGCCCTTCTACATCAGGCAATTTGCTCTTATCCTGCATGGGATTTCTTTTAAAGTCTTAAAGGGCTCCGTGTTTACAGCTGACTGTGCTAACTGGAACTGGGATACATTCTCATAAGTAGAAAAGTGAGCAGCATTTTGCCTTTTGACCTCTTATTTTGGCAGAAAGAGCCTCTTCCTATTTGCAGTCTTGGACAGGGAGCAGGTGGACGGACTGAGGATCAACGACCTGTGACGGGCTGTGGGTGCACCTCCTTTAGCTCCAGGCAAAACAGACTGAGAGGTTTAGTGGAGCAACACCAGAGCATGGCTGGAATGAGAGCAAGAAAGAGCGACTGGAACGAGGAGGCTGCAAGCACAAGAATTGATTCATTTTATTTCAGTGCTGCAAAGGAATAATTTCGTAGCTGTGTAACAATAGCCAAAGGCGATAACACTCTGGAGAGAATTAGAAACGGCGAGGTTCATTTCACCTCCCAGTTAATCACACATCACTTCAAACATGGACCACGCTTTTGGCCGCTATTTTAATCAAATAACATGTGAAAAACAAGTGTCAGTTATGCTTTTGAGCTTCATCACAGCTCCGCCAGCGTGCTAAGTAGCCATGTTTAATTCATAGTTTTCTCTAAATGATGTAGAGGGTTGTATGTGCTGGAGACTGCCGCGGCTACTGGAAATGATGAAGAACCAGTTAATTGTCATTTCCATCGTTAACAGTTCACCATTCCTCATTGACGTCCGGGAGAATAACGGCGCTCTCGTTTTCGAGTCCTGTTTAGATTGTAGCACCATCTCTGCTCGGTCACTGCCATCTCTCCATCCTCCGCTTTGTTATCGTCTCCCTCATTACGACCGCTGTTCCTCCCTCCTCGTTCTGCTCGGCTAGCGAGGCTGACAAGTTGAGCGTAATGGAGATGGGTTGGAAAAGGCTTCGAGCGTCAGCCCCTGAAGTGCAAAGATATGAAAAAACTGAGTAGCTGTGAGAATTATGGTAATAGATTCATTTGGTCTTATGATAGTTTGAATTTGCTGCTGCCGTGTGCTATTTTCTCCATCCTCTTGGGCAGAGGGCCAACAGGATATTGGAGATGTGTTTCTGGAAATCAGACAAGCGATGACTCACCGTGATTTGGAAGATGCACAAGAAAACATAATAAAGCCTTTTTTTGCCTGAGTTCAGGTCCTGCCTCTTTGTTTTCGTTGAAAAAAAAAGTCCAGTGAGGCGAGAAATAATATTTTAACTATATATTGAAGCTGAGTGCACAGTAATAGGCTTTACAGCTGAGCTTATTTAATGATCACACACAGAGAGAAGAGGATCCTGTGAGTATCGATCAGCAGGGCAGACTAACGCAGTCCTGACTGCAGCCTCTCCTACAACTTTAACTTCTTATATTAAAAGTAACTAAACCCCAGAGTTTCAGCTGAGGTGTATCTAACCTGGAATAAAAAAAAAATCCTTCAGAACGCCAGGGACACGGCTGGGAGGGAGGATAAGGCACATCAACACCCTCCTTCCTGCTGTCATCATCAGCCACAACATCCTTCACCCCTAAACTCTAACAGATGTGTGTTTGGTCCAGAGATGCTCCATCACGCCAACAGAACAGACAGGTTTAAGGCCTTTGCACACTGGGTAAGATTATTTTGTCTAAAAAAAGAAAAAAGAAGAAAATTGAGCTCATGTTGTTTCAATCATGTTTGCAAAATCGTATTTCATTTACAACATGTAAAAACCTACTTATAAAAAGGTTTCTCACCAGTGGTAGAAGCACAAAAATCCAAATAAAAGGACAAAAAAAAAGAGATGAAGCAAGCCAGCAAGTCCACCCTTCTCTACCTCCTGCAGCTCAAAACAATAGCTTCATGTGTGTTTGTTCTGTTTTTAAACCACTTCGGTTGTTTCTTTTCAGATAATCACTGCGTAAAAGCCTTGGTCTTGGGTCCAGCAAGTCTGGTGGTGCTACGTGCCGTGCAATGAAAATGTAGTGGACAGGTGTTGAAGGACGGTGGGACACAAAATGAATGTTGCAATGATGTCTCTGATAGGATGATCATGTAATTTCCTGGAAAACTTATGTGTTGGTTACTACTAGGGAGTTAAATGGTCATTTTTAAACCAAAGACAGTTTGAACAGGAAGATACACAGCAAAGGTCACTAATAAACAGACTGGGGTCCAGATCTGGACCCGTGAGTACCTGATTCTGATGAGTGCCTATATGTTGGCTTGTGGGGCTATTTTACATTCACAGTTATCTACTTAACCTGTGCAGCATTTCTCGTCTTAATGGTAGCTAGATGATACCCTGCTCAGCCAATCAGATGCTTCGCTCAGACCAGGAAGGGGCCACATGTTTGCTGCAAAATGCACAGAGAAGTTGGGGATGTCTCAGAAACAGGCCTGAAAAGTGAGTGAGCTAGGGGAAAGAGGAGACTCACTTTTTATGCAACTTTAGGCAACACCACTACATTACCCATAATCCTAAAGTGTAACAGCCACATGCCTCAGATTGGTAACGTGACACGCCAGATAGGCTGTTTCATGTCTCCATTTCATGGATATGTTTTAAATTCACCTGTGAAACCACCCATACAAAGTGTTTGGGAAGGGACCTTTCAAAAAATTCTTGGAAGGTGATTGGACGAACATTCGGTCTGTCACATTATAATGGGCCAATCAGAGTGATTAGACAAAAGGCATTAGTAGGCATGCACAGCTCTAGTAAATAACATGAGGTTGGCAGACAGATGATTAGAATGGTGAAGCTTATTGGTGGATAAACTTGTGCTAAGGCCAGCATGACGCCATTGAACTCACCGGCTTATAGCACAACAAAACTCCACCTGTAACTATTGCAAACTCATGCTGTAGCAGATAAGGAGATAAGCAAAAACATCTTTGCCGTCATTAAAAGCTTCGTTGTGATATTTTGCTCTTTATCCAATAAATAAATGTGGCCCAGTTCTGATGAAAGTGCTGCTATACGGTAACCTGACAACGCCAGATGGATTTGTTTTACACATCCATCTGGAAAACCTTCAATATTAAGCATTTGGGAAAGGGCAGAGGATTTGAAAAAAATCGGAGTGTGATTGGATGAACATTCTGTCTGTCACATCTTCACGGGCCAATCAGAGCAACAAAACATATGACGTAGCTGCAACTGAGGTGCGCGTGCGCAGCTACCAAGGAATAACCATGGTGACTATAGACATGTCAGTACACGGCTTTTGTCGTTTTTGAAAAGAAAACAACTCACTGCTGTTCTTTGTTCTTCTTTTAATGAAGAAATGTCATCAAGTTCTGATAAAACTGGCACTTTAGCAGCATCCACGCTAAGCTCTTCCACCATAATTGCACCGGCCTCTTGTTACTGCTTGCTTACATCATGACTCCACCGTGCCTGAAAGTACTGCCCCTGTCGCTGATTGGTCCTGTCACTTTCTAACCAGGCCCAAACGGTTCGCACGGGAGCTTTGAAAAATGGATTTGCCAGTGAGAAACAAGGAAACAGGCGTATCCATCTGCTTTGTGAGGTTAGCTATACAGTTTAGCTTGGTGGGCAGAGTAAGCGCCCATATACAGAGGCTAAAGTCCTCAAAGCACTGGTTGTAGGTTCAATTCCCATTCCTGGGACTTGTTTTCATGCATGTCTTTCCCCTACTGTCCAATTAAATAAAGGCAAAAAGCTTCAATAATAATCTTTTTTAAACAAAGGTCTGCTATACTAAAGCTACATCTGAGCTAAACACTGCAGCATTGCTAAAAGCTTCCAGTACAACCAAAGCCCACCTGTCGCTACTGCCCTGTTCTCCTTTAATTACGCTTATCGATAAGGACTTTTCTCAGACCTGGCACAAAGGTTTCAGGTTGGAGCTTGCCTGATGACATGGCCATGCATCTGTTTTGCAAATTTATCTGGTTGGTGGAGTTGCAGATTCCACCTTTCAGCTGTCTGAGGGGTCTTTCACGTGCAGCAGAGGGCGGTATGCATGTAGCCAATTTGCAGACCTGCCAAGAAGAAGAAGAAGCAACCATGACAGCCACCCAGATCATGACAAAAGCGATGACTGAGTATGTTTCATGCTGGCAAAGGAGTCTGCTGCCATGGATGTAATCAATCCGTCTTTTTAAAGATGTCAACAATGGCCCTCCTCATACTAACACATCAACTGTGCAGCTCAGAGGATGAAATGGGCCTGGGCTGTACAGATGTTATGGTTAAAGAGACATGGTTGCGTTTGCAACTCTGCTTGCTGACTGCAGCGTTCGGTTATTGATAATGTAAGTTATACAGGCATTTCGATTCTGATGACTTCCACTATGCATGCTTACTATGGCAGAGTCGACTTGAACACTGCCTGAGACCTCAGTGGACTTGGGCCTAGTGCTCGGTACATTACAGACCGAACTGAACCATTCAGATCTGGTTCTGGGCTTGTAATGTGAAAGCACCCTGATTGAAGTTAACATCATGGGAAAAGTGGGTGGTAATTATTGAGCTCTTTGGTGATGATAGATGGCCCATATACATCATTTAGCACCAGATAAGCCAATGGAAATCTTTCAGAAAAGCTCAGATATCGTATATGGTTTCAACCTGTAGAATTCAAATATTTTATGCTAAATGTCAAGATTTGGACCTGATCTGATCACAGCAGTACTAAATCCCCATGTACAGATTTTCATCTAGTTACTCTTTAAGGCAATGAAGCTTCATGTCCAAGAAAAAATCTTCCTCTCCACTCAGACTGACAAAGACACTCTTCATCTCCTCCTGTTTCTTTCCCATCATCTCTCCCGTTTCCTCCTTCTGTGCCCAGGGGTGCTCATTTTTCAACAAGCTATAGTTCACAGCGGCCGGCTTGTGCATCACACAGAAGAGGAACACACACACGAGCAGCCCCTGCAGAGTGTTTGCATTATAGATCTGCAGAGGGAAAAACAGCAGCGGCGGATACCTGCAGGTAATCATTGGGAAATTAATTTGAGGCGATACGGGCGAGTGGCGATTGATTGTCTGCCTCCTGTGTGGCTGTGATGCCCACAGGAAGGGAGCCTGGCTTCATCTGAAGCACCTCGACAATAAGAGACGTTACATCCACATGCTCACATAGGCACGTTTATATATGCCTCAAAGCTATAGCAGCGAGATGAGACATATGAGGAATACTAACAGAGGCCTCGCTGGGGCTGGAGGTGGAAATAAAAGCGAGCTGAGATACAGCTCTCATCTCATCTGGGATTGTAGAGCTCATGTTTCATGCTTGTGTAGGAAAAAATGTGCAGATAGAAAGGTTGGAGCTGTTCTGATTAATAATTTGACACATATTCCAGTTTGCATCTTTCTCCACTTTGTAGAAACACATTGCTCATTACAAGAGCATGCATCTTTGAAAAATACACTCTGGATTAAAATTATGAGCTGTGTTTATGGATCTTTGATTAATGATGCTCCTCCCATCCGTCTGCTCCCTAATGCAATATGTATGCATTGTTTTTTCTTCCGCTTCCTCCGACGGGCTGAATGGACTGCAGCTAATTACAAACGTAGCAAAATAAAACTGCTTTTGCACATTCAATCTGCATGAAACCCGACTTCAATGTCACTTCATTTAAAGCGTGATAAAAAATCAGGACAAAAGCCTCTTGTAAAGATCTGTTTCAGCGGGAGTGTTTGTGTGAAGATTCAAACGGCCGTGTCTCCGCTTTGTTCAGAGGGACGAGGCAGACGCTGAATCGGAGTCAAGCTGGAGTGCTTCTGCTGAGCTCGGCTGAACCTCATTATAACTTTTCAATTAGAGGCTGATTGAAGTCGGAGGCGACTGCAGAATCAGAAAACTCTCCAACCAATCGGGGCCTTTTTAATCATTCCCTTTGGTTCAAGGGGGAAACTATGAATGAGAGAGTGTAATGAATGGCCTGGTGTACTGTAGCACTGATTCATGTTTTCAATAAACAGACCAAAACAGCTAAAGATGGCATCACATGTGCAGCATACAAAGCTTTTTTTTCAGTAGATATCTAAAATTGTGGCCATGAGAAAATCAACTGCAGCAACAAAAGGCATCAAGGCAGAACCATATAAATGGTGTGTCACTATCAGTTCACCTGTTTGAGGTAAATGTTGAATGTTCAACCACACAGGGCAATACAAAGACAAAAACGGTCATAAAGTGAGAAAAAAATGATCACACAAACATTGCCACAGACCACAAAGGAGACAGAATGAAAAATCCAGAGACTGGCTGAATACTCAAAATCCTCACAAAGAGTCACAAAACACCAAGAAATCAAACAACAGATGCAGAAGGGCCACACAAACTGAGATGTAAATAATAGCAAAGAATGCAAAGCAACCAAAAAGAAATGCATGATAAACACTTATTATTGAGGTTAACATCAGAAGAAGATGGCAAAATGCTAAAGCCTAAAGGGACTTTTACTGTGTGTCGAGTCTTTTACATGTGTAAAGCTTGGCATACACTGCGATTTGGTGGAATGTCAGCTCTGACTGTGCGACTGAATTGCTGACCATCGCTATGATTTATGTGCTCACACTGCTGGTCTGATGCTCCTGCACAACATGAGTCTTCACACTTCACTTCACGCTTCTCGACAGTCGGGACAGACTGTGACAAAACTCTGTAGAGTTTCCTTTGAAAAGTCTCACACACTAAGTAGGTTGAAAAAAGGATTTAACCTCTGACCTTTCTTCTGTTTTATTTATGATCTGCTTCTTAGTCAGTAATGATAGCATTGAGGTTATTTTCAGAACATAACTGCCAGACTTTGTTCATGAATAAGGTTGAATTAAAAACAATCCAAAGTGGCATAGATGTCTAACTGGCAAATAACATCACTTCCATCCTGACAGAGGTGGCATCTCAAAGTAGTGGTCTGCAAGAGGGGGCGACTGAGACCTGCAGTATGCAGCCAGACCTTCCTCAATAAAAGACTTAGCATGTATCTCAAGAGCAGAGCAGTGTGGCGCTTCTGGAACATGCCAGAAATACATTATGATGTGTGCTGTGGAATTACAGAGACTGACACAGGTGAGATTTGGAGTTTGTGGAATTTTAAAGTCAGCCACCATTGCCATGGGAAAAAAAATGGCTACATCTTAAGGATGTACACCTACCCATCATCAGCAATCTTAAGCACCAAAAATAACCATACTTTAGTCAGGAGCTCTCTCATCATACATTTAACCATTTTATTGCAAAATGGAAATACAGTGTTACTTGGCAGAGAAGGCTCTGCTCTAAAGATGCTCCCTGGGTTAGTCAAGCAGCATGGCTAGAAACCCCCCATATGAACAGATACATTTATGATGATCCATGTTGAGTACAATAAAAGTAGTTCAAAAGAGATGTATCCATAGTTGTATGAATCTGAATATGAGGGTGCAGCAAGCTTTATGCTATAAAGGAGGTGGCTGGGGTGGAGGAGGTTAAGAACCTCTGCATTGAGAGAAAGAGCTGTGATTGGCTGTGGAAGCTGGGAGGCTATAATTGGGATCAGCTGGCCGTCAGCTGATCACGGCTGGTCATATGACTACTGTGTCCGACATGTATGAACACTGAGCTTCATACTGATGATCAACCTTTACACTGATGGTTCACGTTTCCTTTGTAGGCCAAAAATGCATTATTAGTATTTTGCTATGAGGAGAGGCAAACTACTACAGATGTTAGACAAATGACTGCAAAGAGAACAAAGGAAGAAAAAGCACCAAAAAGATATTCAAAAGAGAGGCACAAAACTACAACAACAAGCATTCTGTGCAAGAAGGACTTGAGGCCTTTTACTCATCAGTGTCCAGGGAATATTTAAAGTTGTTTGTTTTGCATTAATATTAATGCACTGGATAAATATTGTTACTATTAATAATGTAAAGCTTATTATTTACAAGAAAAAGTGCTGTAAATGGGATTTTGTTTGTATTTATATTTCCGTGTTCCTCTCCTTCCTCAGATCTACACCCCATGCTGCTCCCTGACAAAAACTTCCAAACAAGTCTTCCTGTGTTATATTTGTGTGCAGAAACCAGGACGCTGTTCTTCTTCTCTGATAAGACATGGTACAGTATGTTTGGTGATGTCAACTCATCCCGTCCTGCCTGTCTATCTGACTGACATCTTTCTGCTTCTGCTTCCTGTCTCTGTGGGGAAATCCAGCCTGTCTTCTCGATGTTTTGCTGTTACACGTGGGTGTTTTTCTTTCCTTTCTTTCATTCTATCTGCCTCCTCCACTCTCCTCCCACTTCCACCTTCCTCTCCTCTGAGAGACTTGGTGCGGTCGGCATAAAGCTCGGCTCAGACAAAACCCAAGGCCTGCCAACAGTGCAGCAGATTCCTCCGATCCCTCTTTACACTTGTCTTATCCCCGGCCTCATTATCCCACAGCTCTGGCAGTCGTAGGCTGCACAGAAAACGTCGGCCGAATCCACTCTGAATGGGCTGAGAGCGTCTTCATTATGTTTCGATCACACACATCACGGTCCGCTGAGGGAGATCCTCATGCACGGTTTGTTTCACTGGGGTCTAAGTCTTCTTCCTAGAAAGTAAAGAGTCTATTTCTGTGAGAGCGTCTGATTTTCATTCATTTGCTCATTTGCTGTTTCTATGGTGAAAGCAGCCTCAAAAATATCAGCCTCTCGTTCTCTCCTTCAGCTCTCATTTTAAATATTAATCATCAGGTTTCATATTTGGGGGCTTTGATCAGTTTTCATCAACATGCTAGTCGTTCCACACACCCGGGGGCTACCATCATTATTATCAATCGACACACACGCCAACATCCAGCCACAGTTATTTTTAATTATACATCACAAACAACATGCTGCAAGCTTCAAAAGGTGAGTTTATGTTCAGATAGTGCTGTTTGGTCTTTAAAAGAAGGCTTGAGCGCTCAGGTGACCTCAACATCTGTATGAATACATTTAACATCAGTGCATGTTTTACCTGTACATCTCTGTAGGTATTTTTAACCCCTTTCTCTAATAGGTTCCTGTGGTGGAAACCTCCTGCTGTCATGGACTGCACCAATGAGGGAAGCCCTGCAAATACAAGACAACTTAGACCATTGTTACAGTAGGTGCTATTGTTTCATTAGCCCACCCTTCTACCCTGCTGGTCTGCATTCACATTAGTTACATCACTCTATGCCCAAGCACAGTTGCGTAACTATTTTTTCCAAAACAGTAGGGGGCGGTATTTACATATTTGGTTTGCAAATTAGCAAAGAAGGTAAAAGAAGAGACAACCACGCCACCGACTCAGATTAACATTTACTCATGTTCCAGCGTATAATGGAGTCCATCCTGCAGGCTACTATACGCCAACTACAACCTGCTTCCTACTTCCACATCTACTTGCATCACAGCTGCAGAAAGGAAAGGCCTGCACTACTTCTCCTTCACACACTTCAGGGGGAGCATCCTGTCACTAATGGAGCTCCTTAGTGCAGTGAGTGTGTGTTGGAGGGGGTGGGATGGATGAATATAGGTCAAATTTGTCAGAGGACATTCATTTAAAAAAAATCTTTTTGATTTATCATCTCAGGTCCCTAAATTAGCCTAAATGGCTAAGCTAAGAAAAACCTGACACATTTGTTCCTAAGGTCAAAAAAACATCCCATGTAAACCACTGAAAATGACATTTTTGATCCCACAGTTATTTATAACGTGAACTAATGTTTTCCTTTATGTTAAGATTTAATTTTTGACTATCAGCTTTCAAATGAAAATTTTTAGATTTGTCCAGCGGATGGCGCTACTTTTCCCCATTCAAAGCATACCACAAAGTTCACACTTCTTACTGTTTTCTGCAAGAGTACCTTGCTTCTGAAATGATAAGTGTGTGTCGCTATTGATGTTGGTTAATGGTGTGTGTACAAAAAAAAAAAAAAAAGTGTGTTTTTTATTTGAGTTTTGGGGATTTTGTTTTACAAAAACCAGCAGAGTTGTTTCAACATAATGGTCTTTAAAGGGCTAAAATCCCCAAAATATCATTCATATTTGAGGTGTAAATTTCAGGCTGAAGTAGTTTTAAAAGACTAACCCATTTAGAATAAAAAAATATGTATGTTATATTTTTTACAGCTGATTTTAGGAATCTGGCATTTTGTGTCATTAGGTCCACCAGTGTTTTTTTTTTTTTTTTGACACAGCAAAAATAATTAATAAATAGCAATGCATCAAAATCAATGTTGCTGCCAATCACTGACCCATCTTAGGGCCGTATAATAATAATAATAATTAAATACTCTTTGGAATGTATTTTATGGAAATTATTTTAGTTTCTTGGTTATTTTGCTGAAGGAACTGTGGAGTTGTGTAAACATCCAAGCATTTGAAGGGTAAAAAATATCCCCCAAATATTATTAATATTTGAAGAATATTTGTCCTGACGGAATGTCACTTGATTTTTTTTTTTTTTTATCAATTATTGGACTATAAAGACAGAGAAAAACTCAAAAATGGAAATTTAAACTCAAATATTTTTATTTGACACATGGTTAAACATAATGAAAAAGACTTTTTTGCACAAACTCTTTCTTCCATCTTTAGGGGACTTCAAAATATTCAAATATTAACCAAAAAATATCCTAGCGCTTCTTTGTAGTGTCTCTATTTGTGGTCTTATTCAAAACAGTTCCTGTCTGCAGTGACACAGAGGGACACAACACAGGCTCTCTTTCTCTCTTTTTCTCTTTCTCTCCATTATAAGCTATTCAGGCCATCTCCACCATGATCTACTCAGTTAGGGTTTGGCAAAGCATGACACTTCACTGGAATAGCCTGCCATTGGTTGTCTTGGCTCATCACAAAGCATTGTGGGATGCAAAATTGAGTTTAGCATTAGCTGCTAGTGGCAGAATGATAAACAATTGATTAGAAATGTATAAAAAAAGACATTCCATTTACTGGTATTTACTGGTCTGGATTTAATCTTTAAAGACCCTAGAAAGTCAGCTGAGTTCCAGGCTCACTAGAAGAGCTTCTGAAGAGCTACAAGGGCAGGGATAGCATTATTAGAATGGTGCAATGGCCTGCTTACAGAGGGACAAAAGTAAGTGGCTCATGATTTATGGTTTCAAAGTTATTTCACTTTAAATGCAATTCTCTCTGACAACACCAGTCAGAGAGATTAATAAAAAAAAACACAAGTTAAGCTCAAAATCAACATATCAGACTACAGTCCATATGCAAGTAATAAACAGTTTAAGTGGTTATGTTTGAGTCTACAAAGTTGTTCTCAGTCAGTGTTAGTGGTTCTGCAGGGTTTAGAAGATGAAATTGGTGGATGTTGTGTGAATATGATGGTTTTTGAAGAGGAAGGAGATGTTTGGAATCAACTTTATAACTCTACTCACTGATGAATAACCAGGATTATGTTCACATCTCCATGCACCGTGCCCAAGTACTCATAAATTATGCCCAAGACGTCCACTTCACCATGCCTGAGGATGGTACACTTGTAATTACGACGGACTAAATGGAGCCAGACTTTTGAGTCAAGTGTACTCAGATCCAGGCCCAGGTCCTTGATGTCAAACCATCCTGTGCTGAGATATCAGGAAAATCATTGAAAAAATACTCATTATTAAAAATAGTTAATGAATCTAATGGATGCTTGTCTGCTAAGTGCCTAAATAGGGAACAGTGTAGCCCCAGTTTGACTGACTTGCTTGGCTCGCTGTCCACACTGCATCCATCAAATATTCATGTAAATGCCCAGGGAATTTCAGTTTCTCCATAATAAAAAAACATCCAGCATTTTTACTTTAGCAGTGAGGAAATGGATTAGCACTCTATATCGATGAACTTTGATTGCATTTTGTGTTGGAGTTATCCCAAGTCAGAGCGCTACAGGTGAATCAGGGATATGGATAGGCTGTTAGTAATGCATCATTTGTTAGCTTCCTTTTACTTGGGTTGAGAAAAGGGAAGCTAACAACTTTCCTGAGTGAGAAAAGTGAAAGAAAATTAGAAAAATCTTACTGGACTAATAGGAGCCAGTCCATCTGTCTCTGTGTCTGTCTGTCTCGTTGTATCTCTCATCTCTCTGTCCAGCTTTCCCAACTCGTCCAGTTCAGACGGCTACACACCACTCTTTAAGTCAATATGGTTAGTTTGCTGCTCCTGATCAAGTTCAAGCCTCCTTCATCTACAGTCATAAATATCAAACATGTTTGATATTTTTGATCCCAGGTCGGGCTGCCTCAGATAAAGTACACTCAATAGCCTGTGAGAGTGAGCTGGCCGGGTTTCATCACCAACGGGGGGTTACGCACTTTTACAGCTCACAAACATAAACACAACTATACTTTCTTCTCAGGCAGGAGTTTCATCAGGTTATTTTGGCTGCAAAACAGAACACACACCAGGATGGCCAGCTGAGGACGTTGATCAACAACCAGATTTACTGTATGTTTCTTCATACAAACATCTGATTACGCACGTTAGTTTTTATCTGTGTGTAACCACCACTGTGAAGTTGTTGCTGCAAGTGTGTGGTCTCGTCTGGATGAACTGCCAATAGCAGTGTTTGTTGGAATCCATTGCAACTCTCCCACATCTGTGTAATTAGTTAAGTTTGGAAAATGATCTACAGTGCTGTTAAAATGTGTTCACCAACCTGATTTCTAATTTAAGTTTATTTTATTGCATATTTGCAACCATTAAATGTTTCAGATCATCAAAAAAAAAAAAATTTTTTTGAGACAGATACTCCCCCCATTAAATCATGTATTAACTCTGATTAACCACATTTTTTGGGAAGTTGCGGTCAGTTTCACTAGCCATACTCAGGCCTGATTCCTGACCTGTTGAATTAAGAAATCTCTTTAATGGAGCCTGTCTGACAAAGTGAAGTTGGCTTAAAGATCTCAAACAGCAACATATCATACTGTGATCCAAAGAAATTCAAGAACAGATGAGAAACAGTCATTTACATCCATCAGTTTGGAACAAAACCATTTCTAAGGTCTTGGGACTCCAGCAAACTCACGGTGAGTCATTATCCACAAATGGAGAAGACTATGAGCAGTGTTAAACCTTCCCAGGAGCGGCCTGCCTACCAACATAACTCCAAGAGCGCTTCAATGACTCACCCAGGAGATCACAAAAAACCCAGAATAACATCTAAGGAGCTGAAGTCCTCACTTGACTCAGTTAAGGTCAGAGTTCATGACTCATCCATAAGAGAGACACAGAGCAAAAATGGCATCCATGGGAGAGTTCCAAGGCCAAAACCACTGCTGACCAAAAAGAACACAGAGGCTCGTCTCACATTTGCCAAAAAGCGTCCTGAGGTTCCCCAAGACTTTTGGGAAAATATTCTCTGGACTGATGAGAAATAACAAAACTCATTGCCAGTTGTTGCCACCAAGGGTGGAACAACCAGTTTTTAGGTTCACTTAACAACTAACTTTTTCCCTTAATAAATGAAATCATCACTGCATTTTGTATTTTCCTGAGTTGTCTTTATCTAATAGTAAAACTAGTCTGATGATCTGAAATATTTAAGTGTTACATACATGCAAAAACAAAAACAGGATGGGATGCTTTATTACTGGACTATATTGTGTAGCTATGCATAGGCGGATGGCTGTTCACTGTTTTGCCCGTTTAGAGGAAGGTTTTCCTTGTTAGCAGGTGCTTCATGAGAGAAAATGGTCCAGATATGGAGTTTGTGCCATAACATACATTTTGTCATGATTTGGTGCTTTATGAATAAGATTGAGTTGACTGATTGATCGAACTCCTGTCACTTTGCTTTAGTTTTGATCCCTGATCTGCTCCCCCAGACACCCTCTTCCTCCACTTTCTTCTGACACGTTCTGCCGTCTTGTGTTTGCCGTCTTTCTTCTTCTCCTGCCTCTCTTTGATGTCGGTTTTCTCGACAGCCTCTGCTCTTCTTCACTCGTCATTAGAAGCAGCAGCTCCTTCTCTATCCCCCTCCATGCCTCGTCTTGCCCTCTGTGGGGTTTAAAGCCCTCCCCCATGTGATCAGCTCCCTGGGGGGGTTAAAAAAGTGAGATATTGATGTGACGCAAACCCCTAGTGTCACTGTGGAGGACTGAACGAAGTACAGTCTTCTTCTTCATTAGTGCCTAATTACATTTCCTGCTTACAGAGTGAGACTGCTCCTTTGATGTAACACTAATTAATTGAGATTTCCAAAAGAATAAAGGCAAAGAAAAGGCAACATTCCTGCTGTAGCTTTGCAGAAGGATTAACACAGGCACTGGAGTTATTGTGGCAGTGATTATCTGCGCTCTAAAATAGTATTTTAGCAATTAGACACAAAAAGAACAATGAGAATCAATAATGATTACACAACGTCTCTGAGTGAATCCCTTTATCACACTGTGAGAGGAATGCATCACGTCCTGCAGACTGACAGAAAGCTGTTTGGTAGCAGAATAATGCAGCAGAGCTCAGGGTGAAATGACTTCAGGTCACAGTGAGGTTAAGAGAGGGCCGACAAAATGTATGGTCCTTCTGATGCTCCTTTGTCATCTCTAGTCTTCAGGTAATTTTGACCTCCATCTAAGATCATAATGTCTGCAGAACAAGATGTAAAATGGAGCATGAAGGTTGTTTAGACCTTGAGAAAATAATGTTAGCTCAAGGTAATTTTACTGGGTTTTTTCAGGGCTTGGGAACACATCTCTACATCTGAAGTTTTCACATCATTGACATGCACCTGCTTTGTAAAATGTGGTCATATCTGCTGTTCTGCTGTTCAGTGAGAGGCTATTTGATGCTACTGAAGGTGTTTTCAGGGCCTAGTTTATACTGTTGAAGTTACACTGTTGTAACCTATGTACTAATGAGCACTACCTGTGTGTTAGTACATCTGTGTCACCCTACAATATTCCACCTAAACACTTGTTGCACTGCAAGTTTTAAACATTAAATAAAGTGTATAGCATAAGTTCAGGCAGGGCACGGAGTCAAGTGCTGCCATGTATTTGAGATCAGCTGATCTCAAGCAAACCCTCATCAGCTGACAGCCAGCTGGTTCTCTCTAAGCTCACTGTTGGCTGATCGCACTCATGCTACCGTATCTAAACTGCTCTAGCCTGGCTATGCTTTGTTGCTCCCTCTGAAAGCTGCTTTATGCAACCCTCCTCCACCCCAGCTCCTCCTCTATGCTTTATCTGGCTTAAAAGATACAGTAAAATCTTATCTTATCTCTTATATTATCAGCGTCATTCTGTTGTCATTGATGCCTGCTCTAGTCTGGGTTTATTGCTGCTTCCCTCCCTGCCTCAGGCTGTCTCTGCTTGATGCTTTGTGATGGTCTGGTTTGCTTTTGTGGCTCATAAAGTGGCATCCAAATCAACTGAACCTTTCAAGCCCTACTCTATTATTTTTATTTTATTTTTTTTAGCACTTTGTCTCACCAGGAATTATTGTTTTAAAAAGTTTGTAAAACATCAACCCTGTGGTGCACTGTCAAGCTCTTAACAGTCTTTTATATTACAGGACAACCTGAGCTTTAAGAATATGTATGTGTGTTGCAGTAATGTCACTTCAATTGAAAAAAAGTTTTGGGACAAAAGACAAAAGAAAAAATTAAATGGAAAACTCAAAGATATATTTTTGTGTGTAAACAACATTAATTGTCTTTTTTTCTTTTTTTTGCATAGAATTGTTCAGAAGAGAACAGAAATCTCCAACAACACTTAAGAGTTAATAACAGAAAACAGATTCTTTGATACTACCCTATCTAAATGCTGTTTGCAATGTATGTCTTGATGGCCAAAACATGCTGTTCTAATAAAGCTGTTTACTAAACTACAAGCGTTGCTGGAGATTTCTGTTCTTTTGAAGACTTTCGTCATCTTCCACACACCTTGGAAGTTGGTGAGGTTGTGCCAGAATTACCCCTTCAGCATAAAATTGTTCTCCCATCTCTTGAGACCTGAAAAAATATAATCATTCTGTGACAAAAAAAAGTTATCAAAATGTTGTTATTTAAAAAAAATGTCCTTGCACCTTTTTGTATTGGCTGTTTTTGAGCCATTGTTCAAATCAGGTCCTGTCTACAGTGGCCACATCACAGGTTCTCTTTCTTTCTCTCCATTATGAGCTATTCAAGCTGTCTCCTGCGTGATCTGCAAAGTTAAGGCATTGTTGGATACTACATGGTAGTTAGCATTCAAAGCTGGCAAAAGAAACTATTAAAAAAAATGATTAAAAATGGATAACAAGTCATTCCATATTGGATTTACTGGTGCGGGTCTAATCTTTAAAGACCCCAGAAGTCACCCACATTCCAGGCTTACTAGCAAAGCTTCTGTGCGGGATTCGTAGGCATGCACAACGACTAGCTTCAAGAGGAAAAAGTAAGAAGCTGCAATTCATCATTCAAAAGTTACGTGACTTTTAATATTTTGTGTCTCTTCTCATCAGTAACTATAACATCTGTCTTAGAGGGTTAAGTCTGATTCATAGCAAGTTTAAAACTCCTCACAGTGGCTTTAGCAGGTGTTCCATTTTTAAACCGTGGCACCTGTTGATGCAAGCACTCAAAGGTACAATCATAGCATGCTGGCTATTTTCACACATGTGCTCCTGGAAAATTTATTGAAATTTTCAGGACAGCCTGACCCAAAAATATGCTTCAGTTTCATCACAGATAAAGTTTTCCCTTGCAGACAGGAAGGATGCGAAAATTGAACTTATGAAAAGATGCTGCAAGAATCAAGGATGACAAAGCACAAGTGTCAAACACTAAATAAATTTTTCCATTTTTTTATTAATGCAATCAGTGTTAGAGCGTCACAAAAACATGCTGGCAAGGAGAAAAGTACAATGTGTTTAATGCCTACCGGATTTTTACCTGCAGCATTCACATCAGCTTATCCCGTCTTCACCGGGACTTTTTTCAAGCTAACTGGTGGAAAAATTTAAGGGAAAGTTGAGGTGAAAAGTTTAGCCATTTGTGTTTACATGCCCACAATATTTAGCCAGAAATTCCAGATATTTTGTGGAGT
Organism: Cheilinus undulatus; assembly: GCF_018320785.1. Taxonomy (NCBI): domain Eukaryota; kingdom Metazoa; phylum Chordata; class Actinopteri; order Labriformes; family Labridae; genus Cheilinus; species Cheilinus undulatus. The sequence goes on from NC_054868.1 coordinate 41,021,756, forward strand.
TTTGTGCATGTGTGAAAGCACCAGCTCTTCCCAAAAATCACTTGTGTATCACTTGTTCTTTGTTCCCTGTCTTGGTTCCCTGGCTGAAGCCAAAACAGCCTGCATGCTTGATCATGGTTTGCACAAACACTGTCTTTAGTTACCTTTGTCTACATCTTTGTCTTAATGTTTTTATCATTTTATCACCCAGCACAGCACTTCAAATTGCTCTTGTTAGAGATTAAGCTCTTCAAATTACCTCCAACATGTGTACAGCAGTGATTCAGAGCTGCTGTGACCTCTAACAGGATAATAATCACACTAGTACAATGCAGCACTTGACAGGAGCCATTTGCAGACTGGTATCGGTCCCAGGCTAGATGGAAAAGTTCCCTCTCGGGGAAAATTGTGATCATGATGAAAGCGTAACAACATGGCAGTCTTGGGAATCGCTGCTGTGCAATATTTTGCAGATGGTGGGTATAATTAGTGTCCTGGTATTAAAGACTCTTGCAGTAGTTGCTTCATTGCATCCTTCCTCTCTCCATGTCTCTGGGTAATATTCAACCCATATAAAGTTTTTTCTGTTTCACTGCACACATGAATGATTTTATGTTCTTGCTCTGTTTAAGGTGGAAAAACAAACTGTAACCTTTGCTTCTTATAATTGAAAAAAATGACTTGTTTTTTTACTTTGACTTATGTTTGATTTCCTCAGTTTTGGCCGTCATTTTTGTCAGTGATAACAGTGAAGTAGCCAAGTTAATTTCTGAGATGTGTGAGTGTGACTGTGAGTGGGTGATGAACACAGGCAGAGTAATGTCTGAGTATTTGAATTGGAGTAAAAAAAGACACCAGCAGTCTGATCTATCTTTAAATGAGTTTAGAGTTTGGTTTTAATGATATATCTGGCTGTGATCTCACTTTATAACATGATTTTCACAGTGAGTATGGCTTGGGTAGTGAAGCCCGTGTAGTTAAATTAGCATTTAAACGACATTTTGTAGTAGTTTTGTGATGGTCAGCTACACGCACATTTGCATAATAACATTATAGTAACCTTCTTGAGTGTCTCCATGTTTGTTTTTTGCACCAGCTCTCTGGTGCACCTCCTCAGGGTGTCCTCCAGTAACATGTGCCATGTTCAGACAACAATTAAGCTCTTTACAAGGCCGGGCAAATGCAAACACAAAGTGAAACAGCGAGTATATCTCTGGCTTAAGGTGGAATAAAAATGATATAAATCAAAATGCTGTGACAGTTTTGGCACGTGTTTTCATCATGTTTACAAAGTTACTGTGAATGGTTACACAACTACGTATGAAAAGGGATAGAGATCAAAACCCAGCTCTGTAAGGACCCGATTCTGCATTTTTCAAAACCTGAACATCATTGATTTTTTGGCTAATTGATACAGCCATCTGGTCTCATGAGCTCTGTGATGTAACATAATTTTATCATGTCACTGCAGCAGAAGAATAATACATCAGGGGGTGCTCAGATGGCCATAGTGGCTGATGGCCCAGGTTCTAGTCTGGCCCGTGGCTCCTTTTCCCGCATGTCTCTTCCCCAATCTGTCATCCCTGTTTCTGACTCTCTGATATAAAGGCATAAAAGCCCCCAAAATACATCTTATAAAACAATCAGTCTGACGCATGAAGTAGCATGCACTCATAACAGTGGCTTCAGCTACTATAAGACAGATATCCTTCTCATCTGCTCAGATCAGCCACATTAAGTAGTCCCAAATTTTGGAGCAAATCATGTTAGTTAAAAATATCAATCCAATGTTAAAATCCCTGTGAAAATCAACAGATTAAGAGTTAATTATCTCACTTAACGATATGACAGACAGTTACATTTTGGTGTGTTAAAGGTCTGTCCAGTAAAATGCCTATTATGCAAAAGTTTAAAAAAAAGATCCTCAGGTGACATCAAGAAAAAGAAAACACAGCGTTTGATAAGAAACTTGAACAAAAGCAGTTTTGAGGAATATTGTAGATTTCTTTAGCAACATGAAACATCAGTGTTTCCACCTTGGATTGAGATGTAACGTCTCATGTTTAAAATCTTGGTGTTTCTTGCTGCTAATGTCATCCTGTACTCCTGCACTTGGGGATAATGACTGCAATATGCTACATCCGCAACACACACACATGCAGCTCAGTGAGAGGGTCTGGCTGCAGACCGTATATCTCTAAAGACCCGTCTCACAGACCGTTCTCGTGAGACACCATCTGTGTGAGAATGGAAGTGTCGTGATTTTAAAATTTTCTTAAAATTCAACTTGCTTTATAAACAAAGTCCGGCAGTTACATTTATGAAACAACCACGTAACAGAAATTACAGACCAAGTACCATTTAATAAATAAAACAGAAAAAAAACAGAGGTCTAATCTGGGATTAAATTATGTATTAAAGGTCACATATTATGCAAAATACACTTTCTCAGGCTTTTCTTGCAAAAATATCTGCCTCTGGTCCGTCCATAATAAATAATAATACCTCCAAGAATCAGACCCCCCGCCCAAGCCGTTCCCAGATTTTCCCTTCGTGATGTCATGTGGGGATTTAGCACCACCCCCAGGTTCAGTCGGCCCTTCCTGCTTGGAAGAAAGTTCCACCCTCCTCTCCACATCAATTAAGCCACATCCATTTCCTGAGAGGGGTGGAGTCAGGGGCGGAGTTAGACAGCTCAGTAACATTCACAGACACAGAAACAGCTCGTTCTGAGCAGGGATGAAAACAGAGCGGTTTTTAGACATACAAAATCCAATACTGGAATGTTTTTTCAGAAACAAACTTCACAGGCATGCTTTGGGGACCTCTGAGACCAATATAAACTTATCTTAAAGGGGTAAAAAATGTGACCTTTAACCAAATGATTACATGTATCTACACAAACAGTGACTCACCTTAGCTTTGTTGGCTTTAGCTAAAGCTAATAAAACTAGGCAAGCTATGGAAGTAATGTTACTACATAAGCCAATGTGGCTAAGTTAGCATTAGCAAATGTAGCTAAAGGTTATGTACCTGCATAGAAAATGTAGCTCTGTAGATGACACAGCTACATAGCTTATGTAGCTGCTTTAGGAGCATAGCTTTAGCTACATTATCCACATTAGCTACCAGCTTAGATTGTTACGTAGCTTACACAACTAACAGAGCTATAAAAGCTATGCTGGCTACATCAGAGCTTTTTTCCAAGCACTCGGCTTCATTACATGTTCTGTAATCAGGGTTTTAGATTTGAACTTTTGGTATCCTAATCCTTATCCTAACCCTATGAAGACATTTGAGTGTCTTTATATGACATATTGTTGATGAATACTGTCAAAAACTGTCAAAAGATCTGAAACACAAAGAAACAATAAATACAGAGAAAAGAGGCAGGACAAGATGGCCCACAGATGGACTATGACTTTTTAAACTTTTTAACTCAAGCTCTACTCAACTTAGTAGAACTTAGCCTGTGTTAAAAATGCAGTCCTGCCGTCATTTTGTCTTTCTACCAAACAAATGAAAAAATATGAATAGTGATAGCAAAAAGGACTTGGATCAACAAGGAGTAAGGGTATGGATATCAATAAAAATCCATTATCCTCATCCCTCCATACAGCACAGGAGTGAGATTAGTTTGCATGATTTTTTTGTACGCTATTTTTGGTGTAATTTATACATCGAAAATAAAAAACAATCCAGTTTGAGAACAGATGACAGACTTTTAAATGGTTTTTCAGGCTATATCTGTAAGGTTGATCACATCTTCGAGTGTCACAGCAGCAAATATTGTTTTGTTTGATCCAGCTTTTGCAGAGTAAACAGTGAAATATAAGGAGCAGCTTGTTTCACCTCAATCACAATAAAAAGGATGTTTCAGTTCTTCTGTTGGTGAATTTTTATAACTTCATGAAAATAAAATTGATGAATCTTAAAGATCATGTCCTGGACTATGAGAATAAGTTTGATAAACATGTGTTGTCCTCTGCAGAGAGACTTGAGCAGAGGACAAAGACAGTTTAAGAATTCTGCAGCAGGTCAGGACATTAGAGATGAGTATTTTTTTTTTGTATTTCAGCACTGTTGAGTCATAAGCGTGCTGCAGAAGGGTTTGTCATGCCCGAGCTCTGCCTGCAGCACTCTTCTGCTCAGGAGCTGTCAGTGTCTCCTTGCCAAACCACAGCGGGTGAAGCAGGCACAGGAAAGCACCAGCAAACCACCTCCACACACAAACAACAGCAAACAACTGCCTGAACACAAAGAAGAAATACAACCACATTTACACACATGCAGTCAGTTAATTCTGTAGACTTCTGCTCCAGTTTAAGGCAAACATGATAAATCTGCTCATACTTAGTGCTCTGTTGCAGAAAATTGAGCGCATAATTAGCACTGGAGGATGACACCACAGGTGAATCTGCTTACTCATCTCCTCTGCAGATAAATGGGAGCACACGCCGTCACACACCTTGTGCTCATCAGTTTCCCACGTGAGACAGGTGGTGCTGGAGAGTCGGCGCGTGTGTTTGTGTTTGTGTGCTGGCAGCCTCCCCGGACATACTTTTGAGCCTCCTACGCACACAAGTGTTGCAGATGGGATTTGGTGTAGCATGAAGCTGAATGTTCCTTTACAGTCCTGCAGGGAAGGAAATCACACTTTCACTTTCTCACCTTTAAATCCTGCAAACTCAAGGTCACAATATGAAGAGAGGATGTGAATATATAAGAGCAAACTCTGTCCCACTGCTGCAACAATTAGTCAGTGGAACCACTGAGATTTAATATTTTTCCCACCAAAAATACTCGATACAGCTTCTGAAAGGAGCGTGTTCTTTGATTCTCCTCTCCTGTGTAATAACACTAATTGTAATGTTTTCAACTTTCAAACATTTGGTTGAAAAGGACAAAATAATTTGACAGCACACTTTTGGAAATTTCTGGGTGCCCTTTTTTCACTTTTTCTAATTTTTAACAGATTAACATTTATTTTTTATCAGCTCCATTTTGTTTGAAAATCTACTTCTTGTAAATAAAGCTCTTAGCACTCTCGGGTACCTATAAGACATGGCATGGAGCCAATCAGTCCGCGGCACTGCTGGGGTGTTATGAAGCCCAGGGGGCTCTGATGATATCTGGAGTTCCTCGTCTTCCTCAGAGATTCTTTATGGCAGTAAGCATCAACCATATCAGGCCCCTCAAAGCTTTCCATCCATCCCCAAGAGGATTATTAAATTCAGAAAATCATGACACAGCATATTTGCATCAAACACAATGACAGACATCAAGAGGGCTCCAGAAATATGTAGCTGAAATATCTCAATCGCCCTTTTGTGGTGATATGACTGAACTTACGGTTAACGGCTTAAAGTTCCAGGAAATAATCATTTTAATATTTTAGTTAAATGAAAATATTGATTTTATTGCAGTTTATTTCAAACGTCATGCGCTCGGACCTTACACACTGAGTTCGATGCGCTCTTATTTGCTTTTACTGCAACAGTTCGTAGAATGTGGTAAACTGTTTCATATTACAAGCCTTTGGCTCCGTCACTCCTTTAAAATCCCGCTGGATTCATCCTGACAGAGTTTCAGCACACGTTCATGTGTCATAGTGCTGAGCCAAGTTGGAGAGATGGACTTTTTAATTCTGTCTCTCTTATGAACTGTGAGTAGGCTACCACGTATGCCTGTATCTGTTATATTTCCATACCTGATATCCACATAATACACTGGCAAACTATGGCGTTTTAAGTGAGGTTTCCGTGTGAGAGATGGGGGAGGATTGGGCAGGGGTGAGTGAGTGAGTCAGAATAAAGCAACAGGTGCTGATCTGAATCATCCATCACCAATCTCTGTTATATTTCCATGGTTGATGTCAACATAACAAATGAGTAAACTTTGGTGATTTAAAGTGTTTTAGAAATTTGCATCATGCAAAAGTTGGGCTTGAAAAAGCAGAGTAACGGAGGAAAAGAGTGCTTTAACTTGGTAGCAAGACCTCAAAAGTTTGGGGGAATCAGAAAGTTCAGTCTGCATTTTGTCTACTAGATCCCACAGTGACAAAATCTGACTACTTATTACCACATCTAGATGTTTTAATCTGTCTTTTCACTAGCACAGAGGTACTAACCATAACACCATTTACAAAGCAGGTGAGAAAAAAGTTGTCTGTTTCCCCTTAAATGTACCTGTGAGAAAAGTCAATGAGTCACAAAACATCTTTAAAAATGAACAAGAGAATCCACTTAAGAACTTCTTGACATTCAAGCTCTGAGGAATAATTTAGTTTAAACCTAAGATGACACATTAGTGTAACTATGTTGTCACATCAAAGAGAAATCTTTAGAGGTATAAATCAGCTCTACATTATGAGTAATTTATAGTGACGCTGGGATCATCACTGTGATTTTAAACTAAATGTCTTCTATTTGGAGGTCCATGAGATAGTTATGAATTAATGACCCCTCGGTTTCACCTCCTGCTGCAGGTTCCTGATACCTCAGAAAGGCAGCCAGGCGTGAATCCCATCAGAGCAATCAAAGAGATGGAGCTGAACTGATGTGTCTTCACCTGGCTGTGATTAACCATGCCTGAGTTATTGAGAGCAGGGATAAAATGAATGAATATTTCTGCTGCATAGATACTGTACTCAAGAACTGCTCAGACACAGCTCATTATGAAACACAAGGAGTGATATGGAGGGCTGCTGAGCTGTGATCAAACACAGGAATTCGTTCAAATTGGCAATTTTTCCCCCAATGACAAATGTGGCATTTCAATGGTTTCTCATGAGCTGCGGTTTTATGGATGCGGGGCGAGGGCAGAGGAGAAAAAGGTCACAGTCGTCACATTCACGCAAACGCACATTTTCAGCCGCAGGGGAGGAGCTGAGCGAACATTGCTGACCTCACAGCCTTCACTTTATACCCGAATCCAGAGGGGCAAAAAGCAAAGATTAATTGGCCGTATTCACACAGCAGCCACTTTTCTCTGATGTATTGCTCAGGATGGGAAGCTCAAATGCTAATAAAATGTCAAACTGCGTTCCAGGTTTACTGTAAAATCTGGGATATAAGTCAGGCTGGCGTATAAGAAGCTGCCTATTTTTGGGGGGTCACCCAGAGGATAAAAGGTTTGATCCGTCTGCTAGTGGATGATTTTCATTGGCTACAATGAGTAGTTAGTGTGCAGCTGTGTAGCTCTTTTAGTACCATCTCTGTTCGCCATGTCTAATCCAGCTATAGACACTGGATCAGTAGTTGAGATCTCAGCTGAAGGTAATGTTAATACTTGTGATAAACAGATCCACAGTCAAGACAAGAGTTTTACCTAGAGTGCCAAGTGCCCATCTCTGCCCACCTCTATTATGCTCCTGCACCATCACAGCTTTCATATCTGGTCTAAGTTTGCTTCCTGTTGGCTGTGTCTCCCTGCTGGAGCTCTTTGGAAAGTACTGACTTCTCAACATGTCAGCTAGCCTACCTGATGTTAGACAGCAACACATGAAGTATGATAATGTAGGCTAGTTTAGCAACAGGAAGCACATAACATCGCTAGCAAATGTTATGTGCTTCCTGGTGCAATGAAATATTAAACATAAATTTATTTCCCAGCGAATGGAATGTCATAATAGTCGTCAATTTCCCTGCTAGTTATCGTAATGTTAGCGTTTTACTTGCAATCTGGTTGTGCTTTCTAGCTAATGTAATGTTAGCTATTTACTTGCAATCTTAGTGTTCTTAAGCTAACATAATGTTAGCTATTTACATGCTACCTTAGTGTGCTTTTAGCTAATGTAATGTTGGCTATTTACTTGCAATCTTAGTGTTCTTAAGCTAACATAATGTTAGCTATTTACATGCTACCTTAGTGTGCTTTTAGCCAATGTAATGTTAGCTATTTACTTGCAATCTTAGTGTGCTTTTAGCTAATATAATGTAAACTATTTACTTGCAATCTTAGTGTTCTTTTAGCTAATGAATTGTTAGCTATTGACGTGCAACCTTAGTGAGCTTTTAGCCAATGTAATGTTAGCTATTTACTTGCCATCTTAGTGTGCTTTAAGCTAACATAATGTTAGCTATTTACGTGCTACCTTAGTGTGCTTTTAGCTAATGTAATGTTAGCTATTTACTTGCAATCTTAGTGTGCTTTTAGCTAATATAATGTAAACTATTTACTTGCAATCTTAGTGTTCTTTTAGCTAATGAATTGTTAGCTATTGACGTGCAACCTTAGTGAGCTTTCAGCCAATGTAATGTTAGCTATTTACTTTAGCTAGGAAATACTATGTAATTCCTAGCTAATAATGTGGAATGTTAGCTGTGAATTTCCTGTGTTAATCCTGTAATTTTAGTGTGCTTTTTAGCTAGTGTAATGTTAGCTAGGAGTAGCTTAAATGCTAACATTGATGCCATTTTTAAAATTTTGTTTTTGCTTGACACCAGGATTGAAATCTGTCTCAATATTAATCACTGTCATTTCTGACTAAAAGTATAATAGCCCATCACACTAAATTTAAGCATCTTACAACTGAAACACAACAGGATGCAGCGTTTGACCTTCAAACACAGAGCACCACATCAAAGGAAACGGCCATCACTACACCATGATCTCCATGACTGAAATAAAGGCGTAAGGGATCCATCAATACGTATGCATGGATCAGCTGTGAGCTACAATGCTGTAACTGTATTCGACATTAGTCATTGACGGCAGGTTATGGTGATTAAGAGATCTTTTATCAGTTCTGGGGCTACAACAAAGGTCTAAAACAGGATTAGGCAGGGACGTGGAGCGCTAGCTGTGCTAATGCTACGGCCCTTTGAGAATCTGCTGGCAGTGAGAGGAGCTGCGATGCTTCGGGGCAGGATTACTCAACAAAGAGATGGAGGGATATGGAATGAGGTGTGGGAGCCCCTCTCTACCTCTTTTATCTTGACATCCAAAACCTCTTAAATGCTGCCCATGACATCAGTTTCTGCTCGTTGGAGCAGCATCCCTCACCAGTATTCCAGCGTGGTGTTTGTCACCTGATGAGTTAGAGCTGAGGGGGGGCAGCAGACGTGTTTGTTGTGAACGGTGAGAGCAGGAAGAGGGACATTCATTCATCAAGGAGAGGCAGTAAGTGTAAGGTAGATAAATGGCTAATAACCTGCAGGAATGAGATGATTCATCACTTCCTAAAATTAAGTTCATTAAAGGATTACTGTGGACATACATCAATGTCTACTTCTCCAGGTGTTTCACATGGACAACGCAGTATGCAGCTTTTTCAACAAGATATTTCTATTATGAAATAAAAAAACAAAATTATAATAGGGATTATTTTTGTTGGGGACTTTTAAACTCTAATTCCCTTACAATGGAAAACAGGTATTACACACTAGTACAGTGATAAAGTGTTTACAACTTCACTAAAATATCAATTGTATGCTTCCAAACATTGCTGGATTAAATTATAAAGAAATATTTCCTTTTCTTCAGTAAGAACATTAATCTGAAAGTTGTGGTTGCTTCTGATAAGCACCAACAGGAGTTTGAGACCAAACCGTGACTTTAACAAAAATGAGGATTTTATTCTGTGCGTTATTCTTCCTCTTTATATCCTGATGCCTGTATTAGCAACAACAGTTTAATTTCAGTCAAGGCCGCCAATAAGGGGGGATAAAGGGGCAGCTTCTGGGTCCCAGTCAAATTTGGGGCACTTGGAGGTTTGAAAAATCATGGTCCACTGTAAATTTAAGCTGCGATAGCCATATATTATTTTCAACCTGAATAACAACCACTTTTGCCAAAGCAACAAAAAACTACATTAAAGAATTTTATTTATTCTGTAGTACAATCTAGCCTTTTTTAAAAATGTAAAACTCTTTTCTTAAAACAAATTACTTGTTCTGTTGATAACAATGTGAATGGGCGAACTGAAATAAACCATTGGGAAAGTAGTGCCCGACTTCATAGCTAAGCTTGATGTGCACAATTGTCAGGATGCAAGAAAATAAAGTAGAACAAACTGAGACGACTTTAATCTAAAGGAATACAATATTCTAAAAAGAAGAAAAGGGACAAAAGTGTATTAAAATGGCAGAAATGGACAAGGGTTGTGTTATGAATTCATAGATATTTAAGAAACTAGATTACTTTTTCCCCACAAAAACCCAGTGAAAACTCACCCTGCTCGTTTAGGCAAACTGGGGCACCTGAGGTGGCTGCTCCCAGCTGAGAGCTGTTGGTAATCAGCAGGGCTGGGAGTCTATATAGGGAGCAGGCTGCTGCTCAGTTTGAGTTGGGTTTTGAATGTGTGAGGGTCAACATCATCAGTTGGCTCTCTCTTTTTGTGTTTGAGTTTAAGGAAAAATAGATTATTTTGTTTCAGGGCTTTGAGTTTGTGTGTGAGGGAGAAAATCACAAATATTTTATTTAACTTACCCCTTAATTGGAAAATGACTCCCACCTATCCTTATTTTGAGTCAAATTTTTAGTTCTGCTATCATTTCGATAGACTTAGTGGGTGGCAGTGTGGAAACATCATCCCCTGCCACCTTTTCGAAACCCAAGACCCATTTTGTTTTGTTCATGCAGTTTTTGTTAGTTTCCCCATTAGTGACCTTTCTTATAAAACTTGTTTTCTTGGGGGGGGGAATGTAACAGTTGGGGGCTCATCCGGGATTGTTGTAATAAACCTGTTTTAATAGATACTTGTGTTGGTCACTTTAAAATCTTGAAAATTTGTGTGCTGCATGAATTATGGAGTTTAGTGTGCAGTCATTTGTGGATAACCCCACTTGGGAGGCACTTAACCTATGTAAAAAGGCTGATCTGTTGCAAATTGCTGGCCAGTTTGGCATCACAGTAAAGGCAGGCAGCAGAAAGGATGATATTAAACAAGCTGTGGTTTCTTATTTGTTGGAGAAGCAAATTCTCCTCAATGACTCTGAGGCCAAATCAGAGCCTGGTGATGAAGAAGGTGAAACTGACCCTGCTGAGGATGTTTCATTGAAACGATTAGAAAAGAAGTTCAAGCTTGAACAACTGAAATTAGAACAAAAAAGAATGGAATTAGAATTTCAGTAAAGAGAGAATGAAAGGCAGAAAGAACAGAACATACGTTTAAAGAAATTCGAACTTGAGGAACTCAGAATAAAGTCAACACAACAGTCCATGTCTAAAGAGTTTGATCTTGCTCACAACAGCAGACTTGTACCACCATTTAATGAAAAAGAGGTGGATGAATATTTCACACTTTTTGAGTGAGTTGCTGACACATTAAAATGGCCAGAGGAGTTCAGGCCATTGCTACTCCAAAGTGTGTTGGTAGGCAAAGCCCAAAGTGTTTATGCATCGTTGTCTGTAGCTCAAAGTTCTGATTATAAGACTGTGAAGGAGGCCATTCTCCGAGCCTATGAGTTGGTGCCAGAGGCATATAGGCAACAATTTAGAAAATTTTAAAAAAAGGTGAGACACAAACTCATGTCGAGTTCGCACGAGCACAACAGAGTTTGTTTGAGCGTTGGTGTAAATCGCAAGAAGTGAATGATCTAGATGATTTAAAAAATCTCATTCTGCTAGAGCAGTTCAAGCGTTTTGTTTGCATGAGAGAATTACAACGTATCTCAATGAACATAGAGATTTAACTCTCGAAAAAGCTGCTGTGCTAGCTGACGAGTATATACTCACTCATAAGTCAACATTTGCACCTAGGTCCCCAAGCACTAACAGAAAACAACCACTAAAATCCCCAATCACCCCTTTTCCAGGATCTGCAATAAAGTAAGTCAACCACTTCAAGCCAAGTAGAATGTTACTACTGCCACAACAAAGGTCACATTGTTCGTGACTGTCCAGTCTTGCAAAAGAAATATGAGAAACCCAAAACCGTTGCCTTGCTGGGAAGACTCACAATCAGTGAACCCTTGTTTGAGAAATTTGAATCTGTCAAAAAAGATGTGCCAGATGAGTTTAAGCCCTTTATCTTGAAGGGATTTGTGTCTTTGCCTGGAGATGCTAACAAGAAATCTGATGATACTGCGAGACACGGCAGCGTCACAGTCCATTTTGTTGAGGGGAGTGTTACCCTTAACTGAAGAAATGAAAAGTGGAAACAGTGCTCTACTGCAGGGGGGTAGAGATGAACTGGTTTAGAGAACCATTGTTTAGTGTTTGTTTAGATTCTGGTATTGTCACTGGTCCTGTTGAAGTTGTTGTGAGACATGGTTTACATGTGGAGGGAATCTCATTTCTCTTAGGAAATGACTTGGCAGGTGACAAGGTCATAGGTCATCTACCAAACACTACTGAGTCAGAGGTACCTAAAATTGAAGGAAAGGAAGGGTTGGCAGAGTCGCATCGTGATGTTGTCATGTGTTGACACTCGAGCTATGGCCAAGAGGGAGGCTGGTAGCACTCGTTCTGAAGATGTCAGAGATCTCACTTTGGTTGATTTGTCTGAGGCATTTTTGTGTGATTCTGACTCTGAGATTTCTCCTGAAAATAAAATGTCTTTTAGTGAGCATGTTAATACTGATGGGGATGTTGAGCATCACATTTCAGTCGGTCTCTCAGAGACAAAATTGTGTGATGCAAACTTTGTTGGAGCCCCTGAGTTGGTTTTCCCTTTGGGCAGTCCAAAGGTGAACAGAGATGTAGAGATGAAAGATGATGTCTCTACATATTGCATTAAAATGTCTCATGAGCAGCTCATTGAGGAGCAGGAGAAAAGAGGTTTCTTTGTCACCCCTGTATGTTGGCCTCTGTTTAGAAGAGGATTGTGATGATGTTCCAGTGGGATACTTTAAGAAGGGTGGTGTTTTAAGGAGGAAATGGCAGCCATGTCCTCTTGTGGAAGGTGCCAAGTCGGCTGTATCTCAAATAGTGGTCCCAACACCACTTCGTCCCGAGATGCTAAGGCTGGCACATGTAGGGAGTATGTCTGGCCATTTTGGTGTCGATAAGATGTATGACTGGATTTTACAAAATTTCTTTTGGCCAGGTCTGAAAACAGACATTAAGGAATTTTGTAAAGCCTGTGATGTTTGCCAGTTAACAGGCAAACCAAATCAAGTGGTGGTGGTTGCTACCTTGCAACCTTCAACTGCTTTTGATGAGCTGTTCAGCAAAGTGCTGGTGGAGTGTGTGGACCTCTGGGATGAGGGTGTTCAATTTTTGTTTGCAAAGAGAAAAATCATGGAAGATCGAAAAGCTCATTCTCAATCATTTGATGTTGAGGATCAGATGTTGATTTTGTTACCTGTTATGTCTCCCCTTAGAGTGCAGTTTTCTGGAAAATGCACTGTAGTAAGTGAGATTGGAAGCTTGGATGGCATTGTGTCAAGACCCGACTTCAGAGAGGAAAAACTATTGCGTCCCATTAACTTGATAATGGTTGTGACACTGATGACCCTAGTTTTGGGATTCTTTGAGGTCTGTGCCTCATTTTCTGATCCTTTGGTGGTTTATACAGACCACAACCTTTTGTTTCTGCAACGATCAGCTTTTGCAAACAATTGACGACTCAGATGGAGTTTAGCTCTGCAGGATTTTCTGCTGGAAATCCAAAGAAACCAAAAAAAAAGACAGCCAAGCATAATTTAGTAGCCAATGGTTTGTCCTAAGTTGTCGTTTGTAAGAATATTTCAGTGTACATTGGATCATTCCTCTGAATGACCGTTTCTTTTGTGAAGGAAAAAAAATCAGTTTTTTTGAGTGTAAAAAAAAAAAAAAGTAAAAATTGTGAATCTTTGGAAAATTGACAAGTTTAGTTTTGCCTGGTAATCTAGAATGTTGGCTACTTAAGTTGATGATTTGGACATTATATGGTTTTGTGGCCTGTTCAAACATCTAAAGCCATTTGGTTGCTTTCTGCAACATTTACTCTTTTTTTTATATATTGGAGTGGGAGTTTGCTTTGTATTTAGGGGGGGAGGTGTTATGAATTCTTAGATTTTTAAGAAACTAGATGACTTTTTCCCCACAAAAACCCAGTGAAAACTCACCCTGCTCATTTAGGCAAACTTGGGGCACCTGAGGTGGCTGCTCCCAGCTGAGAGCTGTTGGTAATCAGCAGGGCTGGGAGGCTATGTAGGGAGCAGGCTGCTGCTACTTAGTTTGAGTTGGGTTTTGTGTGTGTGATGGTCAACACCATCAGTTGGCTCTCTCTTTTTGTGTTTGAGCTTAAGGAAAAATAGATTATTTTGTTTCACGGCTTTTGGTTTGTGTGTGAGGGGGAAAATCAAATATTTTATTTCACTTACCCCTTATTGGAAAATGACTCCCACCTATCCTTATTTTGGGGTCAAAATTTTAGTTCTTCTATCATTTCGATAGACTTACTGGGTGGCAGTGAGGAGCAATAATCTCCTGCCACCTTTTTGAAACCCAAGACCCATTTTGTTTTGTTCATGCAGTTTTTGTTAGTTTCCCCATTAGTGACCTTTCTTATAAAACTTGTGTTTTCTTGGGAGGGAAACGTAACAGTTGAAAAATGGGTTAAAGTGTCATGGAAAAAATGACAGAAAGGGGCAAATATGATAAGATTAGGTAATTAGATTAGGTAAATATGGATTAGAAATGGCAAAACAATGGAAGAAGAGTTGCAAATATGGGTTAAAAGTGGCCAAAAAATAGGGGAAAAGTAACAAAAAAATGGGTTAGAAGAGGCACATAGAAACTGATAAAATGGCAGAAAGTGGCAAAATTGGGGTTTAAAGAGACAAATATTGATGAGAAATGGCAATAATGGAGGGAGGGTTGCAAAAATGGGTTAAAACTGGCAATAAAAAGTGGAAATAATGGGGTTAAAATGGGTTTTACATGTAGAAATAATGGTCAAAATGGGTTAAAAGTGGCAAAAATGGGTGGAAAAAAGTGTTGAAACAGTTAGTTCTGTTTGTTATGCATGAGCTGCTAGACTGAAGCAGGGATAAAATAAGCCTAAAGTGGTGGTCAGTTAAGGGCTCTTCTTTGTAAACTGATGCCTTCAGATTTTTAAGTTTAAGCCACAACCATAGCAGACTTAAGTGACACCACTTGAGGCACTACCCTGATATAGGACCATTTCCTTTGGAATTACAGATTTATTTTAACTGTTTGACGGATGCAGCACTTCTGAGGTGACAAAAAGGACCGTCCATGTCCCCCCACCCCAGCAGTTAGAGGGGCATGACCCAATTACAGACTTGTTGCAACAGTTGATTAATTCAAATAATCTCTAATCTCCTCTTTTTCCAGCCTTTACAGGCCTGCAGTACAACCAGACCACACCACTGGCTATGGCCTCTTTCTCATCGAATAACGCTGATTGCTCTAGTCTGATTTTCCGACTGGGAACAAGCGTTTCATCTTAAAGTTTTGTATGTAAAATAGCCTGATGACAGACTGGAATCCATCGACTTTGCAAGGCTGGTGAGGGCTGGCTACACACTAGACCATTTTAAGCTCAATTTTAGGCTCAAATGGCCCCCCTACCAAGTGAATAGAGGGTCATGACCCAGTTTGAGGTTTGTTGCAAATTAATTTTTGTCTTAATAATCCTCAAATGTGTGCTTTCATAAACGGTTCTTTTACTGATTAAATCTGAGCCTCCCTGATTTTGAATCATAAATAACAAAACATTTGATTTCATAATTTTCTGAAAAATCCAACAGAGTACCCAAAAAACTCCAGTGAGAGCAGGCAGACTGGGCAGCGCCACCTACTGGATGATGCTTTTACACCTAACAAACTTAACCATCTCTGTATCTCAGCCAAGATTCAACCCAAATTTTTCCTTGTTTTAGTTTTTTGCTGCAAAACAAAACACAAGCCAGGACAGCCAACAGTCCTCTGTATTTGTCTTTCTTCTGAAGTCAAAGTATTTGGCCACACCTGTTAATTTTAAATTCAGATGTTTCAATCAGACCTGTTACCACACGTGTATAAAATCAATCACTCAGCCATGCAGTCTCCTTTGTAAACATTTGTGATACTAAATGGGTCGTTCTGAGGAGCTCAGTGACTCCAAGTATGGTACTGTGATGGATGCCACCTTTTGCAATAAGACAGTTGGTGAAATTTCATCCCTGCTTGATTCCGTGGTCAACTGTTGGTGATATTATTAAGTGGAAGCATTTAGGAACAACAGCAACTCGGCAGCAAAACGAAAATCTGGGGCTGTTTTTCAGGGTTGTGGCTAGGCCCCTTATCTCTAGTAAAGAACAATCTTAATGCTTCAGTACACCAAGACATTTTAGACAGTGCAAGGACTATGGCCCGCACAGAGTCCTGACCTCAACCCAATCGAGCACCTTCAGGATGAACTGGGACACAGATTACGAGCCAGACTTTCTCAACCCACATCAGGGCCTGACCTCATAAATGCTCTACAGAGTGAATGGACACAAATTCCCAAAGAAACATTCCAAAATCTTGTGGAAAGCCTTCCTAGAAGAGTGGAGGCTGTTACAGCTGCAACAGGGCGACCTTTCTATTCTACTTTCTATTTATGCCATCTAATTTATGAGTCAGTATAATGAAATAAGAGAGAAATAAGCAGCAAATTTCCAACAATATTTGGTTGAAAAGGGGCTAAAAGGACTACTTGTTTTACATCAAGTGCTTCGAGGATCAGTGTATCAATTTCAGCCCAGACCTATGTATTTGTGGTAGATTTGTGTTTGTCTGTCTGTTTGTTTGTCTGTGTGAAACAGACACTCACCTTGTAAACAAACAGCCCGCTCCAAAAACTCGATAACTATCCTCCGTGTCCGGTCAGTCGAGCGGAGCTGCAGCTCACTCAACACATGAGTGGATCTTGGGAACAAACAGCCACACTCACACGGTAACCTTGCCAACCAAAGTGGAAACTCCCCCACGCGTCCATTCATGTGAAGATGTACAGCCCTCGCTGCCTTCTCACAACAATGTTTATACTACTGAGCTGTGAGGCCCGGGCAGAGACGAGCTATCACCAGGCAACAGGCAGGAGGGAATCCAGAGCACAGACTGTGTTTCTGCTGCTCCTGTGAGCTGAACGGACCAGTGACAGATAACACTACAATATAAAAGACAAAGACTAACAGAATCCTAGAGAGGGACACATTCAAATGTGGTGCTTTTGGACACAGAGAGCTCCATGTTTTACAGTTAGAAAACAAGAATAAAAAGATAATTTAAAAAAAAATCCAATTATTTTGTTCCAGGAGGCTGATTTATCTCTCAATTACTTGGCAATCATTAAAATAGTCTGTGATTAAAATATGATCATCAAATAACATCTGTCATGCTGTGCTTAAGAAACCTCAAATGGTTATAAAACAGCACAATAAAACAAGAAAGCAATTACAAAATGTTTTCCTCTACCAAAGCTGTCTATTGTCCCTCAAGAATAATTAAAACTCGATTTTGAGATGCAATGTATACTCACAGTCACTTTATTAGGTACACCTGTTTAACCGTTCTTCACCAGTCAAAGCTTTTTGGGAGAGAGGCAAAGAGAAAACCTTTGTTGAAGAAAACTCAGACTAAATCTCAACTAGAGTTCACCTAAAGGCATGTGGGAGACTCCATGGATCAATATCCAGATTTTGGGATTTGTTGTTTTCATTTTCTTCCAGCAGGAACTCTCCTTTCAACCTGCTAACTTTTGCTACCCCACTACATCCCAAACCAACCACTTTTGTGCCATTAATGATTCATTTCACGGTTTACTGCTACAATATTTGATTAGTTTGAACAGGAAATTCTTTCTGCTGTTTGTTTTTTTTGTCACCAAGTTCCCTTTTCTGGCCTGAAACTCTGCAAGACATCAACACTCCATATTTGCCACAGGTAAATGTCAAGTTGCCAAGTTCACTCAGCACCTCGAGAGTAAAGTTAGTGCTAGTATGGTTTGCAGTTGCACTTCCTTGTTCTGATGAGACCAAAATGGTGCTTTCTGGCCATCAGACAACACCAAACATTGCACATCAACACAAACACTTCATCTCTACTGTGAAGCACAGTGGTGGCAGCATCTTGCAATGGGGATGCTTCTCGACAGCCGGCCCTGAAAGGCTTTTAAAGGTAGTAGGTAAAACAAATGAGGCAAAATAGGAAAGTCCTGGAGGACAGTCTTAGTCAGTCTGCAAGAGAACTACAGCCTGAGAGATTTATTTTCCAGAAAGAGAATGACCCGAAGCCTACAGTGAAAGCTACACAGAAAAGGTTTAAAGACAAGGGGAGTGTTCTGGAGTGGCAGAGTCAAAGCCCAGACCTCAATCCAAAAGAGAATTTGTGGCTGGACTTGAAAAGGGCTGCTCACGCCTGATCCCCCGTACAAACTGACAGAGCTTGAGTGCTTTTGCAAAGAAGAATGGAGTCAAATTTCAGTGTCCAGATGTGCAAGTCTGATTGATGTACCTGGTAAGGCTCTAAAACAGACTGGTCAAACATAAACCATAAACTTATGCTCAGCATCATGAAATCTATAGAGAATATGAGAAATGGGATCAAAAGTTTGTGAAATACTCAGACCATCTTATTCGACACCAACAACCATGGCACGTTTTAAATCCTCATTGTGATGCTCCGTTTGATCTTCAACAAGCAGTTGAACAGGTGTACCTAATAAAGTGATCAGTGAGTGTATAAATGTAGGGAGAAAATATGAAATCACACTTTTTTTTTTTTAAAGTCAACTATTTTGATTACAATCTAGAGGGCTTTAACTGTTTTAGAAAAATAATAATCAAAATGACATAAAATAGTGATGATAAATTCATTAAGCAGACTCTCCAGTCCTGATTAAACAGAATCACCTGGGCTGTGATTATCATCCTAGCAGTGTTTATTGAAAAAAGCTGCAGGCCTCGTTGTGTTGAAGAGACTGTGATCAGTCTTTTGTGTTAAAAACCAACATGCTTCATCTCTGCTGGGAACTTAGCATGGGCACTTTTTCCCACTTCTGATACAAAATCAAAGGAGCCGTTTTGGTTTTAAAAAGGGTTTTTATTTATCCTGGAACTATGAGTAATACAGCCACAAGGGCTGTCTGGGCTGTCCGTGTGAAGGAAAAGAAATGGACACACTTTATAATAAATACACACTATTAGGAATTTGTAAATGATCCTAATCTATAAAGAAATATAAACTAGTTTGTCATTTAAAAACACAAATATCAACATTTTATTGATGCATTAAACATCGGTACAGTCATGGTTAAGTTTGGTAGAAGTACAGAGCATTGTCAGGGCTGGGGTTAGGAATGCTTTACTAATGCATCAATATAGCATTTATTGCTCAATTTATAACTGACACTTGATAATGCATCATAGATGATTAAGTTTTTACTGAGGCTTACTAATGCTTTATTCATGCAAATTGTCTTTTTTGGAGAGCAAAAGAAGCTAAGCTCAGTGTGCCACAGTGTAGTCCAGGAACTGATGGATGGTCATCCTATAAGGATGTGGTCTTAAGTTAAGTATTTAAAGACAAATTATCCTTTAGTGTGGCTAATATTTTACTCTAACCTCACTGCTGACATAACAAGTGTGGAAAACTACAGTTGTTGCTGCTGTGATTCCTTTCAGCCACAGCTATTTTAAATTTTGTCCAAGTGTTCAGATCAAACTGTTTTTCAGTTTTGGTCACATTTTAAACCTTGTATTCTAGTTTTGGTCAGCGGAAACCCAAAAACATTTTACTTCAGTTTCAGTTGATGAAAGGCCCTTACATTTTAGTCTTTTAGTCAAGGCATTTATTTTCTTTGGAGCAGTTTAGTAAACCAAATTGTGGAATTAATATAGATGTAGGCAGATCAAATCTATGCTCTATCAATACTTGAAATGATTTAAAATACACTGATGAAAAAAGTACTGACATAGCCTATAAGCACAGTGAAGAAATATGGAATTTGAATGTCTAACAGTCCTGTGATGAACACTAAACCTACTTTTCATTAAATTTATCATCAAATATCTGTTCTTAGCTAGTCTTAGTCATGTATTCCTCGTGGAAAAAGGTAGTTGACTAACATTTTTATGGTTTTAGTCAACAAAATTAACACTGATTCATTCACGACGTACTTCTGTTATGCATCCCAAAGTGCATCTTGTAATGCAGAGGAGTTTCAGTTACGCTGCACCTGCAGCCTGGACCTCCTATAGAAGAATCCTGGTCAGGAGGAGCTGATCTCTTCACTTCATAAAGTAGATTGAATGCATTGGAGGAAAATGTGTTAGGTTTGACTTTCTGCTCTATGCCGGCATTGGTTGATCAATGATTGCTGTTTTGAGTCTGTAACTTCTGAATCGTGCTGCCCGTCTTGGCTAGGACGCACACAAACTTGCTCCCAGAGGTTTTATCATCATTAGATGACAGATAGTTTCAGGAACTGCGTCAGGCTTGACTTGTTTCCTTCTCAGCTGTGTAAAACAAATAGTAGCATCCTTGAACTTACAGTAACTGTAGAAAATCTTGGCAACGCTGGTGTGAAATACCGCCAAGCAGAAGATGACTGAGCTTTCTCCATGCAGGTGGGATGGGCACTCATGTTTCAGCAAAGTGTACACACTCATTTGGATTTAAACATAGAATAGGTTGATTATGCTAGTCTTGCCTTCTTCAGTTTCAGTATTATCTGTAATTATTTTCTAAATTATGAGATGACTGACAGATAAAACATGCCACAGCAACAGGGAAATGATCAATGACCAAAGCTGCAACAAGGGAGAACAGGCATTTGCCTCTCTAATGTGTCTTTGGTCTTACTGGAGTGATGGTCATTAATAATCATCTTATGCATTAACCCGACATGTTTTATCTTCATTCATCTCAAATTTAAAAACACTAATGATCAGGTTTTCAAAAGCTTAAGCAACACCCAAATATATTCCAAAACCTTTCACTCAAATTAGTATCAGAGAAACATGGGTGTCCTTTCTTTTAACACAGCTGAGTCTTTTTGACATTTTCCCCCAAAATATCAGCATTACAGCTAAAAATATACCATTATTTTTTTACCCATGAATTAAAATGTAGGGTTTTTTTTGTTTGCTTGATAAAACATCACCATGTGTAAAAATGCCATGCAACAATGTCAAAGTTGAATCTTCAAACCGTCATCCCTTTGATCAGCAAACTTCATGTTTGTAATATTTAAGGGATCTGAATAAATAAGATGATAAACAGTTGGAGGTGATCTTAGTTTATGATGAATGGTCAGTGCTTATTTAGCTTTTTTTATCAGTAAAATTTGAGTATGCTACAATGCCTTAATTAAACCAAACATTTCCAGACCTTAAAAACCTTACCATCAGATCTAAGTGATGACTTTGAGTGCTAAATGATTGTGTTTATTTTTGGTTTTCAAGCTAATTCTGCTGAATCTTAAACTGACTCATTGCTTATATGGTAGCTTGTTGTCTAGTACCTCTCAGCAGCTAAAACAGTTAGCCATGACTGCACAAAAACTTCCATGTAGTCAGATTGCAAAAATACTCAGTAGCTGTGGATGCACTGGTTGAAGGGAGTAATTTTCAGGTTGAAACAGCAGACACTGTTAAATACCGTATTTATGGTGGTGTTTTAAAAACGTATATTAAAATACAAGCATACTACCAAGCTTGAGCTACAAGTAAAATGGTTGCCAGTTTTAATGATAATCACAGTTAGTTGTACTTTTCAAATTGTAATGATCATTGAAACTGTTTGCAATTACCGCACTTGGATTTGACAGTAAAGCTTGCAAAGCAGGTTTGTTTACCAGGATGAATAAAAAATAAGTCTGCACAGGATGTAAAGAAAAAGTTTTAGGGACGAGGAGACAACAGTGTCTCTCTCCTCTGTCTGCACCAGTGCACTGTATGGTCTGTCAGAGTGCAGATCAGCAGCACACGTAGACTATCCTGCATCTTACCGAAGGTCTGTGTTGGCTTGTTTCTACATTTCAAAAGTCTAACAGCAGTAAATCAATCAGAAACTAAAATCTTATGTCTCTGTATCACTGCTTTGTTTGCTACAACCAGCACTCTCTCTCCCTCTACTTCATCAAAGCGTCAATGGCCAACTGCTACAGTCTATTTTTGTCAGTTATATTTTCAGCATTTAGGATAAAAATATGACTGTAATCATGTTCTTTCCTTCATAAATGGATACCTAATGTTTCACACTTTAAAATAAGGGATATACAGGGTGCAGATAGCCCAGTGGTTTGGTTGTTACCCCCTGTACATAGGCAGCCTGGGTTCAAGTCTGGCCTGTGGCTCCTTTTCCACAAGTCTCTTATCCCTGTTTACAATTCTATCAACTACTTTCTTTTATCAATAAAGGCATAAAAAGTCATACAATATATCCTAAAGGTATTGGATATTATGTTATTTAAAGTACGTGGTAACAGAAAGTAAAAGTATTGCAAAGTTTGACAACCTTATGAACAAAGGCTGCATTCACATTGCAAGTAAAAGACCCAAACTGAATGTTTTTTCCTCATGTGACTCATGAACAGCACAGGTCATATTAAATCTGACATTTTCGTACCAGATTCAGGCACTTTCATATGGGGTAGTAAATCAGCTGCATACCTGATCTTTTGGAGTTTGGCAGTAGTATCAGATCTGAGCAAAAGATCAGAATTAAGTGTCTTCATTAATGCCCATTTGATAAGGTTTCAGGTTTACCCTCCACATGGTGATATTCGATTGTTAATGCAAACAAGAAACAAATATATTTTCAACCCCTTTTAAAAATACTTTGATAACACTAATAATAATGACCCAGACTATCATGGTTAGTAAAGTGATATTAAATTTCAATATTGCTACATCTGGAGCCTGAGTACATAAAAATTACCTTGAAATCCTGCGTATTCCAAACTTTGACAATGTTAAATGAATCTTGCATGACATCAAATCTTAGTTGGACTAATATGGCTTTCTTTCAAAGGATCACCGAAACCGAATGAAGGATTTTACCTGATAAATGTTGTTTTTTTTTACTGAATCTAAAGGTCCCTACTGCTTTAAAGTGTTGTGGAAAACTTTCCTGCCAAAAGTATTCCCTCATGTTCTTATTAACCAAATAATTTGCTTTATTGAACATATAAGATGCCTTCACACAGGTAACAAAAACAGACAACGGATATGCTTGAAATGAAAAAAGAAAAAACCCACATTTTATTGCACTTAAGTTATAAGAAAATAAAATTCTAAGTGAATCAAACAAATACACAATCCCTTTAAGGTTTTTTCTGTCTGTTTTCTTTTTTTGCCAGGCAGTTTACATGAACTGAAAAAATAAAACACCTGCAACAAATCTGATTTCTCAAACCAGATCATAAATTAAAACAGAGGGAGAAAACAACGAGAGGAGATAGAGCGAGATTGTTTTCTTTTTTTCTTTTTTAATATACAGTGTTATACCACTTTCACAGTTCAGCTTGAGTTGTGACTCTTGGAGATTGAGACGACTTTTCGTTTGGCTACAATGTTTCTGTTCATGGTTTGTTGCCTTTTTGTGTTT